>NC_084596.1:37255457-37607957 GCF_033807715.1 Cololabis saira | reverse complement strand
GTTTTGCATGTTCTCTGTTTTCCTTGTGACCTTATACCTTGAAAAGCAGGGCTGATGCGAGTTCACGTGTAAACTGTGACAGAATTATGCTTCAAAGCAATAAGACTGGGAGAGGCTTCCACTGATGCAATTTTTTTTACAAAGGTTGTAAAAAGAACAAAGGCATATATAATGTGTTCAAAGTTTATTTGTTGTCAAAGAGGATTTGCAGAGGTCCTGCTCTACAGGTTTACCCACAATATGCTGCAGATACTGCTGACTTTTATCAACACAGGGCCCTGAGCCATTCTGCTGGGAAACCTTAATGTTGATAGAATTTCAAAATTAAACTTTTTCTGTAACGTGTTCAAATGGCAAACACAAATATATCTGTGATTGGACAAATAGAGCCAATTATATCGCATAACCGACTGATCTTGGGGATGTCTTGAAGAAAAGTCTTTTGGTGGTTTCTAAAGTGAGGCCATTTTTTTAATTATTTTTTTATTTGTGTCTTATGAATTGGACTAATTTGCAATGAGGTAAATGGTATTCTTGAAGTGCCTCGAGATTACATTTGCTGACATTAAAGCTGAATTGAATTGAATCTCCACTGTGAGATGAATAACAATAATATTAAATTCAATAACAGTAGAATTTCTGGAAAAAACATTGCTTGAGAGACCATCTATGCAGTAAACAGAGGGCAAAACTGATTAAAACAAACGCCCAAAACAGCGAAAATTCTCAACTAGCTTTAAAAAAAAATGCATGCAAGCGTGCATTTGACTTGAGATGTTGTACAAATCAATGCTGCTGTGAAGGTTGTAAATCAGCAGGCGGGGACGAAATGCTGCTTTCAAAATTTGTGTTTGTTGAATTTTGAGCGTGGTAAAGGTAATCCATTTGAACTACTGTATACCTAAGGTGGCAGATAAACCTTTGAATAAGGATATATATGGACAGAATAGAACCAATATGACCGAGGTAGGGCTGGGTTTCGATTCAAATGTCAAAAATCGATTCGATTCCGATTCTTAAGATTCAGAATCGATTATAAGGATTTGATTCGATTCGATTCCGATATTGATTTGGGTTAGTGTTATGTTATGTTTTTTGAGCTGTTGGATGAATTATATGACTGTAGTTATGCAACATGTTAATACTAGTATTATATTGAGATTCAACAGCAAGTATTGCAGCTAATGATGCTGTAAGGACCAATCAGCTCCCAGAATGCTGATAGAACTGCTTTCAGAAACATCGTGGGGCAGAATTATCAATTTATCCCATTTCCCATTTTTGAGAATTTGGTTTTTAGCATTTTATGCAAATGTAACCCCAAGACAGTATATAAAGCAAAGAATTATAGACAATATATGCAATTATAACTGAAAACTTTAATGTTTTCATACTTTTAAACATATCTAAAAGACAAAAACATGGCACTAGTTATTCTCGTTTCCAACAAAACATTCCTATTTTGGGCATAAACAAAATACCAAAAGTTGTAATGATGGGAAAAAAATCGAAAAAAAGAAATCGAAAAAAAAAAAAAATGAAATATGAATCGATTTCTAGGAATTAATATGAGAATCGATTTAGAATCGGAAAATACATCTTTTCAACACAGGCCTAGACCGAGGTAGGAATATTTCATACCTTGGTCAGTGCCGGCTCCCCCGTGACAGCGTGGGCAGGACAGAGCTTGGGGTCCTGGTGAGAGGCGGTGGCGGTGGACGCCCACTGATCCGTGTAGCCCACGGGTGTGAAGTAACCGCAGTCCTGAACGCTGGAGCCCTGCTCAAACTCCTCGCACACACCATCACCGTCAAATACATAGCACTGGCTAGGTTCACCTACGGAGAAACGGGCAAGAATGAGAGAAGAGCATTCATGAGAGAATACAAAACCTGTTTTTTTATGCTGTAAGGTGTACACGCACCCCCCACCGTCAGACTATCATCCACATCTATTTGTCACTGATTCAATTCTAAGACTAAGTATTGTCTTTGGCACGTAGTAAGGTTAGCCGCATCAGCTCGACCGTATTTGACTCTGTGATGACAACAGACTGTAAATTATAGTCAGAAAAAAACACTGACTTCAAGCAATTGTCAAAAATTACAATAAGTGTGTTATATTAATGGGCTGAAACCTAATAGGTGACTTGGACAGTTAGTTTAGGCTAAAAAGAGCCTCAGAGGATTTAGGGTATCTGTGGGTCATCAAGCAATGATTGAAACTAGTTACACGTCCAACAAAACAAAAACACTAAAAGAGTTTTATTAGTGTGTCTCCTACTATATTTAGAAACTGGGTCCATTTATCAAGTGTCAAAGATTCTGTTACAATAACGGACGGGAAATGAAACTATCCATGAAGGCTGAAAGAGGCTTTGTAGCACCATTCCTGAAGACTTAACGTTATTGTCACAGAAAAAGACATGACATAGACCTGAGATAAATAGGTTTATGTTGGGGCAGGGAGAGAGGATAAAGACACACGGGGCCAGGGGTCAAACCTGGACCGGCTGTACAAGGACCTTGACTCTGCACCGGCTCAACCCAGCGAGCTATCTGGAACCTCAAGTTTGGGAGATTCTTGCAAATTGTAGCTCAGTATACTTTCAACATATCGATGGAGAAAAATGCTGTTTTGCTGCATGTCCAAAAGCCAGAGATTTTAATATGTATCGATATATTTTCAAACGCGATATGGTACGAGACAATATCGTTTATATCGGAAAAGAAAAAAAAAATGTATGATTTTGATATAGCTTATTTTTTGACAAATTGACTTGAATGTTTTATTTGAGATTTGCACAAATGTTTTTTTATTTGCACAACTCTCAACCTCAGTGGAAAAGTCTGCCTGTTACTGTCTACATTGTATTAATTGCACAGTGTATTTTAATTTAATTGTTATGCAGGAAAGGGATATTTGTTTTATTTTATTCAAGAAGCATTTTAATTCTATATATGCAGGCAGTTTATTTTTATTTCATTTGTTTTATACATTTTGATATTGTGCAGACCTCTGTTAATAAAGGAACCTGTGTGACATTTGGTACGAGGCTTTGGATTAAAACTGACTGTTTTTTTAAGGGTTTGCCTCAGAAAAAAATGAAGCTAACAGAGATGCTATGCTATAATGCTTTGGGAAAACCCCAATTATGGCACAGAAAAAATATCGATATATATTGAGTATCGCCATTCAGCTAGAAAATATCGAGATATGACTTTTGGTCCATATTGCCCAGCCCTAGATGGCAACAGCATGTACATTAAGAAAAACTAAGAAACGTACGTTAACATATTAGAGCAACATATTCTGCCTTTTACTTTAAGACCACATTTTTGATTTATGATCTCGGTTTTGCAAAAGCCCATTCTGCACAAGCCGTAAAGGCCCAGCTGAGCAAGGAGAGGGTAAGAGTCCTGGACTGGCCAGGCTGCTGTTCTGACCCGTGCAGAAAGTGTGAAGAATTTTGTAATGAAAAATAAAGATGACCCCATGCTGTTTCATATCTTTACACAAATTTGCTGGCAGAAAATGAAAAAAGTACTAATAAAGAACTAAGCGCCTCATTGCACGGTATGTTGAACACCTTTAAGGGCAACATTACAAAGAAGTAAAAGCTTTACAGTCCACCTTTGTTTGACTTTCTCGCTCATGTCTTGGCAAAGCGGAGACCTTCGTTCATCCATCTCCTCAAACACTCAGCCTTACAAGGATTCAGCTTGTGAACCAAATAGTTATTGATCTCAACAGGTGATCATTACTATGTGTTGACTTCACTAGTTTAAAATGACATCATCGGGTTATTTTATGTTTTCTTTCACCTCCTTACCGACACTTTTCTTATTTCTGGTTGTATGATAATCATTTTAAAAGGCAGACAAAAACCTGCAGTAGAATCTGATAAAAAACTGAGATTATAGGTAATTTTAGCAGAAATCAAACTCCTGTGCGTCTTGCCATGCAGGCCAGTAATATTCTTGAGTCTGAGTTTAAAGTTATTTTAGATTTACCACAAGCAGTTATTTTATATAGGCTACATTCTGCAGCGCAGTTGATGAGCAGTAAACACGTGTAAAGACCAACAGCAACGCATCACAAGAAGAGTAGGAAACATGAAGGGAACAACAGATTCCCATTCAGCAGTCATTCATAAACACCATACACTTGAGAAGTTTGGTTTCATTAACATCTGGGCAGCCACAGAGTTCAGACAGACAAACAGACCGTCAAATGCTTCCCAAATGGTTTCAATTACCTCGCAGAAACATGCTTCTCAGAGTCTGAGAGAGTTCAATGCCATGTTGTCTTCCAGACTACATTCAGCGAACCCAACAAACGGCACACCCATGCTTTAGATACAACTCTGAAAACTGTTTTCATTCCAAGTGCTGTTTTAATCCAGCGTCTCGAAAAAACAAACTGATAGAAACATCTCAGGCACCTGTTTGCTTTTTACAATCTCTGTGGTGCAAAGCATACTGTGAAATTAAACGTCTATTTATTTAGCAGTTAAAAACTCAATTGCATACTATAAAAAAGCTATGGAAACAAAAGAGGACAGCGATACTTCTTAACAGTCACAACAAATGCATCTTGACCATCTAGTCTGTGTTAGATTAAAGCAGTTAATGCGGTTGCAGCAGAGCTGTGGTAAAGTCTGTGAAGAAAACAAAACAGAGCAAGAGCCGGCGGAGAGGGGGCTAACAGGGTCAAACGAATGTGGCTAGAAAACCCAAACAAATATTTGGTCTATGACTAAGAAGTAAAACTGAATAATTGGTTTTAAGCGCAGCAATTTGTAAAAAGCTGTTTTTGCCAAATTGTTTTTTCCTTTTTGTCATGATGTGTTTTATTGTAAAAGCAGAGATGTAATAGCCTCAGTCACGGCATGGTAAGCCCTGGTGGGAGACCCTCACAAATAAATTGACTGGATGATGGAAATTTTAGTTCTGTAACAAGCTCTCGTAACCCAAGCACTTACAGAACACATGGATAACTACCATCCAGCTGCCAGTGGAAACAATACCTGGCCCGTAAAGAAAGCAAAATGACGTTTAATATCAACAGACCTGTCACACCTTCTTAGCAAAAATTATGGAATATTTATGAGATAAAGCTTCTGGCAAAAGAGCCTCGTTTGAGCAAACACTCTGGGATATGGACAATGATTTTTAAGATTGCTTAGAAACAGCACACCAGCACAGTGAAGCTGATTACCTTGTATCACTCAGATGAATGCCTGTTCTTATCTGGAGACGATATTTCATTGAGTAGAGACACGGGAGTGCTGTTAGCTCTAGATGAATCATTGGACGTCCAACGTTAACCAGCAGAGCTCTCAAGATGAGATCATGTCACGCACTTGACCTGTCAGTGGTTTTATTCTTGTGTTGGGTCGTTGTTTTAATGTTTTTATGCATAAGGAAACATTTCGCAACAATACATATTATTGTTGTTTTATATATTTAATCCACCATTCTGCTTACAAAGAAGGGGTTTGGGTAACTGCCTTCAAGTTTGTGAAGTGAGGTCTGTGTTAGCAATAATGTAATAATAATCCTACTTCATGTGCCATGTTTGGTTTATTTATTCTTTAGACAGCTTCTTGCTGTTCTTGCTCCTCATGGCTCCTTTTTAAATGTGTTTATTTTCACTGTCCTCCATATTTAAAAGAACTCATGATTCTATATAACTCTCCATACTCACTCAGACATATGAATTTTCCTTTTTTCTTAGTTCCTAGAATTTTAAAAGAGGTTGGTAAAAGATCATTTTATTTTAAAGCTCCATCAGATTGGAATAATCTTGGCATTATATTCTCATCTTAAAACAAATTGCCTATGTTTTTAATTTATTTATGTATTTTTTTGTCCTTTTTTCTATGTATTTATCCTTATTTATTTATTTATTTATTTATTTATTTATTTATTTTTCTCTCTGTTATGTTATATTTATCCAATTGTTTCAGTTATTCAATTAGTCTACTCTGTAACTAGACTGATGTGGGTAGGGGTTGTGTGTGGGAGGGGGTGAGCAAGATGTCTGTGTTTGTTTTATGTCATGTATGTCTGTACTGTAATGTGATATATTGTAATGTTGTATGTTTTATGGGACCCCCTTGAAAATGAGATGTTACATCTCAAGCAGCTATCCTTATAATAAATTCTAAATTATAAATTCCTGATTTAACTCTCTCTGTGTAGAGATTGCATGTTCTCCCCATGCTTGCATGGGTTTTTCACCCTCATTTTTAAAAGAAAAATAAAGCAACAGTAGCGAGTTCTTGGTTCTAAGGACATGTCTCACAAGAAGATAATAATCATCCATCCCTGAGACTAGGCCTGTCTCATTACTGTGATAAACACGCTGCGAATCTAGTACAGGTTTCCATCCAGTGCCTTCATTGCTCTCCAGTTTGTTACATAAAGATGACATGACAGAGGTTGCAGGTGGTGCAACAATGGTAAAATGAAAGACATTAAGGAAAAACATAGTACATTTTAAACAGGTAGCCAGTTGTTTCTGACAGCTGGACTCAAACCACCACAAATTAAGCGGTTTTTCAGCCTTTTCACTTTACCATAAATCTTAAAAAGACATTGTGCATTCTTTTACAAACTTCAACAAAGGTTAACCTGCTCCAAACCCTAACCACAGAGGTTTCTTAGTTTGAAGTTTCTTCATGAGAAAAAAAAACACATACATTGCCAAAAAAAAAAAAGAGAGAAATTGTGAAATACCACAGCACCCCTGCACATTCTGGCAATCAAAACAACAAGGGGGCCAATGACCCCTTAACTGTAGGGCTGTTGTACAACAAATGTCAGAACCACAGGCTTTTTCACTGGTTAAATTCACAGACTGAAGACAACTGGCCAACTGCTGCAGGTGTTGATAAAAGATATCAAACAAAATGAAAATGGATACAAATTCAAAACACAGCTGTTATTCTAAGATGATTTTTGAAAACGTCCAGTCCAAAACCACAACATGATGTCTGATAAAAATCAATAAAATTAATTTATGAAACTCTTTGGGCCTATCAATTATTGCTTAAAATCGTATAAAAGCCAAAATTAATAAAGAGGTATTACTTGCATATGTTTGAGACTCAGACATGCACTTTACTGCTAAAAAAGATTTTTCTGGTGTTTCTTCGCCAGTTTAATGTCAAAATGCTTTTCTAAAAGACACTTGTGACTTAATAAAGAAAAAATGTGTGTTTTGCCCTTCAGCTCATCTGTTTTCTCTTATGTTACATTAATGGGATGTGGAATCCACTCAAGCCAGAAGCTTTTATGTCTTTTAAATTCAATTTGATTGGCATGGCATTTTTTTTTCTTGAAGCTGCTGCATGCAACACATGAGGGAGTTTTGGCTGATTAGTGACTGCACTTTTACGTTGGATGCTTATGATACTTGTGTTTTACATATAAGGGATTCTTACCAGATTGATGGAACATATTGAGAGTGTTGGGACTGCTTTGGAAAAACCTTTACAAAACTGGTGCCCTTTCAGCTTAAAACTATAGACGGCTTTTTTCTCAGCGGTCGTACTCACCGACACAATTGAAATCCACCTCCTTATGGCACTTCTTAGAGCATCCGTCACCATCCAAGAGGTTACTGTCATCACACTCCTCTGTCCTACATAGAAAAGATTATCAGCATCCTCGTTTTCATTTCAAGTCTCTTGTAAATATGAAATAAAGAAGCGTTTTAAAGTCAATAAAGTACACAGACCCCTGAATGAGACCATCTCCACAGTAGGGCTGTCCATGTTTATAGAAAAGAGGTGGAGAATGATTGCTGAGGAGACCGGCTGCTTCCACCTGGACTGTATATTGGTACTTGACTCCCTGTTTAACAGAGCTGAGGAGGATAGGGACAAAGAAAACCAGGGTAAGAGCTTAGAATTATTGTTTTAGCATGATGAAACTTACCTATTTGTAACTCTTGTTATTTTTCTGTGGTACACACTGATCAAAATTAGAATGTAATAATGTAGCAACTTGTAGGTACTGGTACCAGCTTGCAATACCCCGTGGAAGGACTGATTTCATCGTCTATGAAGCCTCTTGCCACTGTTGCGCCATTCCTTTAGTTTAGTTTAGTTTATTTTGTTTTGGTCATTTACATTTTAAGATGTTTGCATATACACATTGTATATGTATACACACAGGTATAAATATATATATATATATATTATATATATATATGTACACATTTCCTTTTTTTTTTTTTTTTTTTTTTTTGACCAAAAAGGTATAGGCTGAAGCCTCTTGGCTTATTTTGCCTATCCTTTTCAACAAAAGGCAGACTTCAGAAACAAAAAGATACTAATAAAACGAAACGAACGAACAAAACAAAGAAAATGAACAAAGAAAATGAACAAAGAAGAGAAGAAAATAAATGTGGTCACTCACGATTGAGGACAGCTGCAGGAGGAAAGTTGCATAATTTAGACTTTAGATTTAGACTTTAAAATTTTAATTTATTTAATATGAAGATAATTTATATTAGTGTTCTATATTTATCTATTATTTTAGATTTATAATTTTTTTTTAATTTGTAAATTGAGCTACTTTTTTTTAGTTCCTCATCCAGGCGGTTCCATAGTTTCACCCCTTCAACACTGATACACCTTGACATTTTTTTTGTTCTTGGCCATTTCTGCTCAAAAATGCCATAGCCCCTTAGGTTGTAGCTACTTTCCCTCACCTGGAACAACTCCAGGATACAGTGTGGGAGCATCTGGTTGTGTGCCTTGTACATTGTTATTGCTGTCTTGAATTTGATTAAATCGTATTCCTCAATGCCAATTCACACAGAACTCATCACACCCCTGTTATGAAAAGCGTTTCACCTCCTGCACCATTCACACAGCATTGTGGGGCAGAATGGACGCGACACGGAGCATTACCACAACTGTCTGATGAATGAGGCTGAATGCTCTTGCAACTATTCCTGCTTGATCAATGCCACATACCAAGGAAGCATTGCATTGTCTTTGTGCCAGGCAAACTAGCTGGACATAAACCAAATAGATTTTGGAAAGGCCATTTTACTGAAATGAGAAACATAGAGCTGAATATCAGTGGCCCCAGTGCGGAACCTTGGAGTATCTACAAGTGGGAAATGAAGACACATAAGGCAGGGATGTTAAATCCTGGTCCTCGAGGGTTGCTGTCCTGCATGTTTTAGATGTTTCCCTGCCCCTGCACACCCTGATAGAAATCATTGTCATTGACAGGCTTGTCCAGATCTTAATTACCGCATTTTCTGGACTATAAGCCGCACCTGCATACAAGCTGCATCCGCTCTATTTAAAAAAAAAAAAAGATATGCAGGTCGCAGATATTTATGTTGTTAGATTAGATATTTACATTTTGAACTGTAAATGATGCATGCATACATGTTTGTACCTAAATAGATCCTTTCCTAACAGTGTATTTTAACACGGCAGCAACTTTGCTGATTAAAACGGGACAGAACCAAGAGAAAATAACTGGAATTTATTCATCTATTTATCTGTTTGAAATCTGCTTCTACTTCTATCTGCTAAAGAAGAAGTAGCGTATTCTTCCATACATTTATTTTGTCTTAGTTTTGATTCTAATTCCGGTTAGAGCCCCCCAAGTGGTGGAAGAAAAATCCACAGAATAGCCGCACCTTTGTATAAGCCGCATGGTTGAAAACCTATGAAAAAAGTAGCGGCTTATAGTCCAGAAAATACGGTACATGCTGATGAGGATCCATTAATTTGAATCAGGTGTGGTGAGGTAAGGAAACATTTCGAGGACTGGAACTATTTGAGGATCGCTGACATAAGGGGTCCCAGAAAGCTCACCTACCCGAGCAGAAGCTCCATGTATGAAGGATACAGTTATTGTGTAGATGGCCCTATTTTTAAATTTAGCAGATGCCATTTAGACACTGTAGAAAGTTGGAACCAGGCTCATTCACTGTTTTATTACATCACAGTTCCTTTTAATTACATTTCTAATCCTTTGAGATTGATGTATTTAATTGGTGCAGTTCAATAAAAGGACCATGTGTCGATTCAGCTGCTCAGTCGTCCATAGACATTGCCATCTGATTTTCCTCTTCGTGACAAGCTTTGGAGTTTCAACAGGAAACAGATATGGACGTCAGAAAGCCCAGTCAAATACACACACACTTTCTCTTTAAAGCCACACTGCATGAACTCACGCGAAATGAGGTCTGGCATTGTCCTGCTAGAATAACTATGGACATCGTGGGAAAAGACGTTGCCTTAATGGCAGCACGTCTCAAAATTCCAATAATGTGGTCTACTTCAGCTCCCTCACACTCGAGCACATTTCCTACGGCTTCTAGACTGATTCCCCTTCCGATACCACCACACACCATGCCTTTTGCATCTTTCAGTGATAACATCTTAGATATGGGGGTACATTCCTGTCTTTAATCAAGGGCATACTTTTAGATTTGAGAGCATTAATCTGTGTTTTCACTTTAAGATATTGAACTGCTCTCCCATAAAACGCCGCGTTCAAACTCAAAAAGTCCCTGCTCGCGTGCAGAAATGCTATTTTCATCTTCAGAACTGCCGTTCTGCTCACACAAACCTCCCTCTCTGCAGTCTCAGCCCCTCCCATTTGCTCTCAGGTTTTTTTCTGCTAGCTCGCAAAACTTGTCCTCACGGATTTTTCTCTGCTCTGGATTGTCAAAATTGTCTAAAATCCCCCAGCCAATAAAAGACCACATTTGATCATGGCCAATGAAACGATCACATCCTTCTGCTAGTGTGCTGGGATGCGCTCGTTTCATTCACTGACTCCCCCTACAGAAGACTTCAGTTATTTCTGCCCAAAATGATTTATAATTTTGCATTTTCTCTTTTTTTTCTTTGACTTTCTTTGACTAAGTAAATTAATTTTTCTAGTAAATTAACAAATAAATTTTTTAAAACAAACATGGACCAAAGATTATGTGTTTCCTTTTTTGATTATTGGCTTCTTACTAATGGAGGAGGAAATTCCCTTCATCCCTTTGAAGAACCTTAAAGGAGACCTATTATGGCATCTAATACCTATTTTAAACAGGCCTTGAATGTCTTAAAAACAATCTTTTGATTGTTTTTGCTAAATAAATTAGAAAATTCAGCCTCTGAGGATTATCTTTATCTTCCCAGTCTCTAACCTCATTCTCTATGAGGGATTCTGAGTGGGCGGGGCTATGATAATGAGGCTCTGTGCTGATTGGATGATGCGATACACCGCTACGAAAAAATGGCGTAAGCTCCGGCCGGCGGGTGTGGTTTCACCCATCGGAGGCCAACCGATGCAAATTGCATTTTGGTTACGTAACGACGGGAGCAGAATCTGAACGGCTCGTAGATCCACATCACACTGGACGGATCATCCAGGCGGCTGTACAGACACTGCAGAATTTCGTAGCTTTCCTCCTTCTCTGAGTTGGCAGGTTGAGGGGAGACCACTTTATATATGTTAAAGCAAGAGAAAACCTGTTTTTCATAATAGTGTAGGTCCCCTTTAAGTAAGTGTGAAATTGTAATAGTATAGAGAACTTATTTGGCAATACTGTTTAATTTTGTCATAGTTTGTTGTTTTAAAGTGCTCTACATTTATAGTTGGTATAGTATGGTAAGAATTGAATGTGCTCAGCCATTTTCCAAACGGCCCGGATGCCGACCTGATGGCATCTGGTGGAACCTCTGGGAAGCAAGCTCAGTCCACAGAAACCGCTAAAGCACTCAAGGGACCTATGACTAAAATTAACTGAAAGTAAAACTATGGATATTACTGATATTTTTCATCTTTCTTTTTGTAACTGAGCAGACAAAGTACTTTATGCTTGCTTTTTCCTTGTGGTTTTCTTTTTTTTTTTAACATTTTTATCCCGGTTTTTTCCCCATTTTATCACCCAGTGCTCCTACCTAACAGTCCTGGGCATTGCCATCCTCTACCAACCCCGGGTGGGCCCTGCACTGAGCTCAGGTCTCCTCCTTAACCTGAGGAGTGAGCAGCCGCATCTTTTCACCAGACAGGGTGGGGCTTCTCCGGCCGGACGTAGCGCGTGGAAGGATCACGTTATTCCGGCCGGATCCTCCCCACCCCATCTGGAGCCCCGGTTGGCCAGAGGGGGCATGTATAGCCCAGGACTGTGTGCATGTTTTTGTGAGAGTAGCTCACATTAGCTACCCAGGGGAACACGGGGAGAACATGCTTTACTTTATGCTTGCTTTTTCCTTGTGGTTTTCTTAGTTAGCATGTGTTGACCATCCTGCCAATCCAGCTCAGAGAAACAACTAAGAACATGGCCGGAGCAAGGTGTTTATAGCCTCTGTTGCTCATCTATCCACACCTCTCCTTTGTATTTTGGCATGTCATTCTGTGTTTTCCAGTTGCCATTGATGTCCTCTGTCTTCTCCCTTCTCATCTCCTGTACTGTACACAATCCCACCCCCTCTCCTTCTTTTCCAGGCGCATTGCTCTCCAACACTTTCTTCCCTCCACATCAACCTCTATCTGCCCTCCTCAGTCCCATATAACTCAATTCCATTGGTTGTTACATCTTTTTACATTTAAACACAGCTTGTGCAACATAGAAGAAGTGTTTCCTGAGAAATAAACTGTTTTTGAATCTGAGCCCACCTACCATTCACAGCTTAAAATCAGCCCAAAATGATTTTCAGTCATGTGGTCTTGTTGTCAAATTTCTGATAGGTTCTTATCAGCTTTTCGTGAATAAAAAAGAAAGAAAGATGGGACTAAACTACACTAAAAGTGCCATAGATTATTTTATTCTTAAGGAACAATAAATCTCTTTTACGTGAAATTAAGATATTTTAAATGAAGTGTTCAACTGAAACGTAAGAAAATATGACACGGCCAAAATGATCAGCCCTCTGACAATTAATAATCAACAGTGTAGACTTCGTGACCTACAACTGACAACCATTTCTTATAGAGGTTTCTAAGTTGGCCCATGTCTCTTAAAGGATCTACAAATTCTCCAGCTCGTCCAAATTGCATGTTTATTAAGAATGGACATAAACCTTGAACTCCTGCCACAGATTCCCAATAAGATTAGGATAATTTCTCTGAGAAGGCCACTCCAGGGCTTCAATTTTGATTAGCTTTAAACAGTTTGGGATTAATCTGAATGTCTGTTTGTTATGTTTGGGGTCATTGTCCTGTTGGAGAACCCAGCAGAGACTGAAACCTAGACTGACAGACTATCCTTACATAAGTCCTCACAATTCTGTTATAACTGTCCTCTCTTTGGATCTCATGCACCCAAAAAAGGTTTGCCGTGCCTGAAACACCAATACAGCCCAAGAAAATTATACTTCACTGTGGCTACTTTTTTTTGCAGAAACAGCATCCAGGTGTCCAATCTGCTCAAGTTTGACTTACATGACAAGTTACACTTTTAAACCTTGTCCTTATGTTGCTCAGTCTGGTTGAAATGTGCCGAGGACTGGACTTCTTCTTGAAAATTATCAAAAAGAACAACTACTTTTCTATTATGCATTTTGCATTTTCCAGAGGTTGACACAGTTTTTCTGAATTATAAATGCTGTGTCTATGACTGCGTTTACATGCACTCAGTAACCCTTTTAAAACCTGAATATTGGCAATAACCCGAATTTGCATGGCCATGTAAACACCAATAACCCCTTTGAATAACCCGAATTTACTCATATTTGGGTTTTTAAAAACCCGAATATGACCCCTGGGTTACTCCTTTTAAAACCCGAATATTGGGTCATGTAAACGCCTAATGGGATATCACCATCAAACGGAACAGGAATTTGTTTTCTGCACATGCTCTGTTCGCAAGGAATCCTGGTCTTTTGAGTCCAGGAAGTTCTTATAAACACGGAGAAAACGCAAGACCACGCCACACTTTTGGAGTGAGGAGGAGACTAATCACTTCATAAATGTAATGAAGGATATGAACATTTTGGACGGTAGAAAGTACGGGGGTAGCGAGATTTAAAAGAAGGTGAGCGAAAAGTTGCGCAAAGCAGCATTTGTTTTGAATTTGGATACAGGAAGAAGAAGCGGAAATGACGCTAATTGCGTCATGATGTTCTCCGTGCGTCGGAGGTTTGATCCAGATATCCCAAATGATTAATTACCATGTAAACGGAATATTCCGAATGTCTCAGTAACCAGAATATTAGCAATAACCCGAATTTTGACTGCATGTAAATGTAGTCTATGACATGCTTTTGTCAAGAAATCTACACGGGTACAGTAAAAGATCTCCCATTCAAACCCTATCAATCTTTACACTTATTATTGTCAGCATGGGAATGGAGAACAGGGTTGAACACACACTACTTCCCAGTACTGAGTTTCAGGCCTGGGAAGGTGTGGGCCACAAGTCTCACTGTTTATGGGCCGGTGGACAAGAAGTCGGTGATCCACTGGCACGGATGTTTGTTTAGACCCAGGTCCTATACCTTCCTGACTAGTATCCTTGGGACAATGGTATTAAAGATGGAGCTAAAATCCACAGAGCAGCCTTTGATACGCCCCTGTGTGCTCCAGCTGGGACACTGCGGTGTGCAGCACAGAGTTCAAGGCCTCCTGTGTGGATCTGTTTACCATGTAGCCGTACTGATGTTGGTCCAAGGTAAGAGAGAGTTGGCTTCATGTGCCCCAGAAAAAGTCTCTCAGACAACTGATGTTGTGCCCACCGGTTGCTAGTCACTGACAGTGCATATGTTGTTTAGCTTGGGCAGCGGGATGATGTTAACAGATTTTAAACTGTCCGAGACAGTAGCATACACCAGGGATGGATTAAAGAGGTCTGTTAAAACCTCTGCAGGCTGGTGAGAACAGTCCTTAAGGACCTGCCTGGGATCCCATCAGACATCTGACACTCATACTTCTCAAGACAGAGTTGTAAAATCTTCCCTAAAAGAATTTAAAAAAGGGCGAACTTTCAAGTCCTTACTGAGGTGGGGTTTGAAGTAGGGATGCAACAATTAGTCAATAATAAAAATAGCCTTCATTGTTGATTATTTCTCAGCAAAAAAAAATGAACAGAATGACTGCGTTTACATGCAGTCAATAACCCTTTTAAAACCTGAATATTGGCAATAACCCGAATTTGTAAACACCAATAACCCCTTTGAATAACCCGAATTTGCTCATATTCCGGTTTTTAAAAACCCGAATATGAGCCCTGGGTTACTCCTTTTAAAACCTGAATATTCAGTCATGTAAACGGAATATCCCATTCAAACGGAACATGAATTTGTTTTATGCGCATGCTCTGTTCACAAGGAATCCTGGTCTTTTGAGTCCAGGAAGTTCTTCTAAACATGGAGAAACGCAAGACCACACCACACTTTTGGAGTGAGGAGGAAACTAATCACTTCATAAATGTAATGAAGGATATGAACATTTCTGCATTTGTAGACGGTAGAAAGTACCGGGATAGCGAGATTTACAAGAAGGTGAGCGAAAAGTTGCGCGAAGCAGCATTTGTTTTGAATTTGGATACAGGAAGAAGAAGCGGAAATGACGCTAATTGCGTCATCGGTTTCTCCGCGCGTCGCTGGTTTTATCGGGATATCCCGAATGATTAATCACCATGTATACAGGGATAACCCTGTTAGCTCACACATGTAAACGGAATATTCCGAATGTTTCAGTAACCGGAATATTAGGAATAACCCGAATTTTGACTGCATGTAAACGTAGTCAATGACACATCCCCTTCCTCCCTTCCTATCTTTGCTGAGAATTGCATGTGTACAATAGAGTACAACGCCAGTTAAAGGATATGGCGGCGGCTGATGCTGTTTTGGCACTTATTGATCTATCAATGTGAATTTATCAAAAACATTAAATCAGTACCTGATCAGGATCTCACAAGCATGTCTTACAGTAATCCTTTAGAGTTGGGCATATTGTGAACATCAGATAAGATTTGGGAAATAGTAACATAGTAAACGTAAAACATATGACTAATGTAGTAGTTATTTTAATAGTATTTAAAGCTCTACTTTAATACTCACATTTCTTTCATTCGTGTTGCTTAGTTTCAAATAAATTGAATTTGCAGGTAAATCAGTTAAACTCACTTAAAGAGTAAACTAACATTGAAAGCAGGAGGATTGTAAATACACCCGCACTTAGTGAGAACGAAGTAGTGGTTTTGCTTCTGCAAAAAAAAAAAAAAAACTACCAACATTTAGCTTTTACCTGTCAGTGAAAGTCTGCAGGGTCTGCGGCGAGGGGGACCGGCCGGTGAAAGGTGGCTGGCGCTGAACTCGGTACAGCAGAGGTTGGCACCCGGAGCAGAGAGAGCTGCCAGGGCCCGAAGACAACATGACTGCATCAATCTCCATTTTCTCATCAAAGGTGCTGAGTTTTACAGCGGCTATGGCAGCTTTGTGGGTGTCGAGACGCATGGTGAGGGGCATGTCACAGAAGACGTGCTGTGGACCGAGGGTGATGCTTTTCCCCGCCTCTGTAATCAGCTCGATGTTGGCTATGGCTGGGTTGTCTGGGACACAGTAAAGGAAAGCAGGATTATTCTGAAGGCTATCAATTCTGCATTTCTTTCACCTTGTGAACGTATGAATACATATATATCTGGAGGTAAGTTAGGTAAAAGTAGAAGTCTCAAAGATATGAAACAAGGCGGTTGATTTTCTTTTGTTTTTCCATCCTGAAGGCTGGCTTAGTTCAAAATCCAAACTGAGGAAGCCTTCAGGATGGAAGGTAAACCAACTTCACGAATCGGGCTGGGTATCGATTCAAATGTCAAGAATCGATTCGAGCAATTGTCCATTTCTGTCTAAGTTTTATTTAATTTATTTATTTGTTTTCTTTTATTGTGGTTCTAGTTTTATATAGGTTGTTCGGGTATGCTGCAATACGTAAGTGACCATTGTATTTTTCTGTTGTTTGTCCTAAAAGAAAAATGTGTGCTTAATTTGCAAAATGTTTTGATATAATTGTATACATCTGCAAAACCCAATAAAAAAAAAGTTGAAAAAAAAAAAAAAAAAAAAAAAAAGAATCGATTCAATTCCGATTCTTAAGATTCAGAATCGATTATCACGATTTGATCCAATTCGATATTGATTTGGCTTAGTGTTATTTAAAAAAAAATTTGAGTTGTTGCCTGAATTATATGACAGAGAAATAACTAGTGAAATAATAATTTCCCAATAATTATTGTGAAATAACTAAGAAATAAATAACTCAAACAGGCCTTTCAATATCCATTTAAAGTGCAAAATAAGAAAGAAATTGCAACAGCTCATGCAGTAAACAAATCATTTTAGCTTATCTAATTTATTCTGTCACCACGCACACATATTGCCATGAAGCACCTGGCATTTTTCAGAAGTGTCATGACAAACTGTGTGTCCGACTACTGGGATTAAAGTTCACCGGGCGAAAATGTAATGATGAAAAAATAAATAAATAAATACATTTTAAAAATCGATCTTTAGACATAAGAATCGATTTTTAGGAATTAATATGAGAATCGATTTAGAATTGGAAAATCGATTTTTTTCAACAGATTTTTTCTATGGCCTATTCAGGAACATGTAGCACACCGATGAAACGGGTGAATACATTTGTGATGGACTGACTCTTACTTGAGGAGATGTAGGTGACCCAGAGCGTAAGTACGTGTGGAATAACAGGGTGCAGGAATCTCAGCGTGAGCGTGCACCCCTCCGTCTCAGGACACGGCGACGTCACGTTGGTGTCGTACAGGCTGAGCTCAGGACTCCAGGCCTGCAGACTGGGTTCACACGGCTGCTCCACATCAGGCGGCCCTGAGGTCGAAAACAACATACCACAAGCCCCACAATATGTGTCAACGTACGTGGAGTCTAGATGACTTAATCATGGGCAGTCAATCACTTGATCAGAGTGTATTTCTCAAACACATGACTGGCCGTCGTTCAAGGGAGACGCTCTTTGTCAAATAGTGAAGGACTGCGGTGGAACTGTGTGAGCCAAAATATGAAGAATAAATTCAGGTTTTGATCTCTTTCACGGCATAAAGAGCCAAGAAAAGAAGTAATAGTAAGAAGTAGAAGTAGGAAGAAAATAACACATAGACAGGCAAATGGTGCAGTCTTGAAGAACTGCTTCTTTTATATCATGCATTTTGCATTTTTCAAAGGTTGACACAATTTCCTGAGCTATAAATGCAATGTGAAGTCATGAAGCCATGAAGTGGAGATGGATGAATCTACTCTGACCCAAATATATGCTCGGAAGCACAAACAGTATATATTTTTTCATTTCAGCACCCTTTAACAGAGACTTAAAATGCATCCCACTAGCCACAAGCAAGTAGGGATGGGCGGTATGGACTAAAATATTTATCACGATAATTTCTGGCATTTATCCCGATAACGATAAAAATGACAATAAAAAAAATACCAATTCAACTCCACCTTTGTAACTATAAATCTATCTCATCTTTCTTTCTTTCTTTCTTTTTTGCTCTCTTGCTTTCTTCCTTTCTTTCAGGCTCATTTCTTTCTTTCTTTCTTTCTTTCTTTCTTTCTTTCTTTCTTTCTTGCTTTCTTTCTTTCTTTCAGGCTCATTTCTTTCTTTCTTTCTTTCTCTCATTTCTGCTCATTTTCTGCTCATTTCTGTCTTTCTTTTTTTCTTTCAGGCTCATTCCTTCCTTCCTTCCTTCCTTCCTTCCTTCCTTCCTTCCTTCCTTCCTTCCTTCCTTCCTTCCTTCCTTCCTTCCTTCCTTCCTTCCTTCCTTCCTTCCTTCCTTCCTTCCTTCCTTCCTTCCTTCCTTCCTTCCTTCCTTCCTTCCTTCCTTCCTTCCTTCCTTCCTTCCTTCCTTCCTTCCTTCCTTCCTTCCTTCCTTCCTTCCTTCCTTCCTTAATCCGGCTTTACACAAAAACATCATCAACGGGAATTTATAGTTTTTACCGCGAGATGACAAATTCTTACCGTAGGGAATTTTTTTGACGGTATATCGTCCCATTATCACCCATTCCTACAAGCAAGCTCACTTTTTATAGAGTAAGAATGGGGAGTAATTATTATTCCCCTTGTTGTTACTTGTCCATTTAGTGATGAGCATGATGGAGTCACATAAAGGAAGTTATTATCAGTTGTCTTGTTTAATAAAAAGGACTAAGGTATCTATACATCTATATTCTTACTAAGACAAACCATGTTACCCAATGATGACAAAACGTTCAGTGAGATCTAAAAGAAAAAATGCTAGCTAAACAGCATAAGACCTGAACAGGATGGATGATGGATGGATGGAACCAGCTGAAAAGGTGAAGGAAAAGGAAAAGATGCTAGAAACATCATTGTTCTGTTTTCCTTCCCACAGGTTTGTTCTTACTCATCTGATCTGTGCTAATGTTGTAGACTGATCTGCCACAACATTAAAGATAACGTGAATAAGATTCTTCATTTTTGGCCCTGGCATCATTCATATACTTAAAATGTGTAGATCTAGTTGAGCTAAGGACTTCTCTTATAATGTATAAGGCCCACAACAAGCTACTTCCTTACTGCATTCAGGAAATGTTTTCACCCAGAGAAAGTCGGTATGAACTCAGGGGAACTTGTATGTTTAAAAAAATAAAGGTAAGGACAAACTTTAGAAGTAGATGTGTTTCTGTTAAAGGGGTAAACTTGTGGAATAGTCTCTGTGATGAGCTAAAAATGTGTAGTTCTATCTACAAATTCAAAAAAATGTTTAAACTTAAGGCAATTGATAAATATAAACTATGACCAAGAGCAGCTTCTCCTGTAAATCCTCTATATCACATGCTTTTGTTGTAATTGATCTCTTTAATACTTTTTATTTTGATTTGTTGTGATGTGATGTATTGTAAAAAAGGGTAGGAATTATATAAGCTACGGCTTCAGTCTACACCTTTTTTGGTTCATTTATTTATATATCCAGCTTTACTGTGGTGCATGTTTTGATTTACTAATGGACCAAAATAAAACGAACTAACTAACTAACTAAAAAACTAACTACGGTATATTGACGTCTCTCGCACCACCAGCCTATCACTGATATTGATCCACGTTTTCTACACAGAGTCTATTTTATCCACTTCTTATTTTACGTTATTTTATGTCTTCTTATAATTACCTTCTAATTTACATCAATGTTAAATTATTCATAACCTTCAGTAAACAGCATCAGCAGATTGCACATTGTATTAGCTTTGGCCTCTAGAAGGCTTCTCTGAAACTCGGTACGCTGCATAAGCCATTCTAATCACTCACAAAAGGGCTGCAGCCTTTGAAACGTCTGAAATGAACTCAAAGTCAGGAGGTCAGTCAATATTGACACAGGTATGGTTTTGAGGAGTCTGGATTTTTCCACTTTCTCCTCCAACTTATCTGCTGAAGGTGATACTGCCCATCTCCCTTGGCGGATAAAGTGACCCGATACATCATTGCTCTTTTTTAAACGGTCTTTCCAGTGAAAAGGGAATGAGGGAAACCAGCTTCCTTTTATGTGCATACTCCTGTTTATTGACTCTCTCTCTCGTCATTATGATCCGGCAGCATCCTGCCACTTGTTTTCACAGGAAATTCTTACACATTATGGAGGACAGTGTCAATGTGCTGATACATTATTTTTTTCCCGCATGTCCTCTGTTTCTTTTCTTCACTCTTCTTTAATGTGCCTCATTTATTTAATTGTGTTCCTTTTTTCTTTTTTTATGTTGCCTTCCTCTCATCCTACAAGTCACGTCAAAAGAAAGCGTGGTTCACCATAAATCCTAATTGGAATAACAAGGACCATGTGGTGTGCATGGAGATTAATGTACAAAAGCAAGAGTGCAACAGGATACAGTTTTTGGTTTATGACAGAGGTTCAGTGTTTGAACAGCACCTAAACATTAGCCAGAGTTGATGCTAACATTAACAATCTTGGTACTCGCTTTGGCTTAAACAGAACAGACACACACAGAGGCCTGTAGTTGAGGGCTATTATCATTTAATGATTTTCTGCTTTTTCCTATTACAGGAGCCATTAGTCTTGCACGCACCTGAAATTTACAGGGAACAGGGTGTGTGGAGGTGGGTGGCTGTGCTAAAACCTTAAACCCCCCCTGTTTCTCCGTTCCAACAATTATTGACATAAAATAGTGGGTCAGGAAAAGTACTTAAACTGGTCAACTGTAGTTTTTAAGAGGTGAGATGTGTGAAATAACTGTTGAATTGTTTATTTGGTTAAATTACAATAATGACAATAATACTTTTTTAAGTACCGTTCGATTGAAGTATCAGCAATTTTTCATTTTCAATTTTGTTAACAAACCCACTGGCCTGAATAGAGCGTATCAATCACCATTAAATCTGTACAGGTAGATTTTCACACACACACACACACACGTTTTTACTCACCAACTGCCTCCTCGGGTGTCCAGTAACCCGATGTGTCGCAGATGCGAGGTGAGGATGCCTCGTAGGCATGTTGGTGGAAAACCCCATCTTTCTCACAGTCTCCGCAATTAATGCCAGACACATGAAAGGAAGAGCTTCAACAAAAGGAAACCTTGGTTGATTATAGGAAATATGCAATTTCCAGACAAAAGTACAGCTGGACTTATCTAAACTGAAGTCCTTTGTCAATAAGTGAGTCTCAGTTCAGTCGTGACTTACGGTGTAAGTTATCCCAGGCGATAGACATAACCGCAGTCATTTCCAACACTCACAACCCAGCGTGAGCTACAACATGTTTTAGTGTTCACTTTCTTTGCGTAGCTGCTTATGTCATTCATTTACACAGGCATTCTTTGTGTTTGTTTATAAAGTGATGATGCACACATGAACAAAACCATTTAAGAAGTTACTGGAAGTCCCCCCCCCCCCCCCCCCCCCCCTTGCATCATATTTGACAAACAGGAAGTTTAAAAAATTTATACTATTGTAAAAGTCTAACTGGAGGCAAAAATCACGTCAACACACAGCAGACTTGCGTCTACAAAGGATTTATTTCTTCAAAACACTAACTCCCAAAGAATGTTCCAAGAAGTACACTTGTGTTAACTCATCTTTTTCATGAGCGTTAAAAAGGAACACATGTAACCCATAGCTGGCCGTGTTGTCCATCGTGGTAGCGTGAGTCTCGGATACAAAGACTGCGAAGATTGTTACAAATTCTTTGTCCATCCAGTTTGGTTTGTGGTACCAATACTTCTCACACAGAAGACAAGTGCAGACTAGGCCTGTGTTGAAAAAATCGATTTCCCAATTCTAAATCGATTCTCATATTAATTCCTAAAAATCGATTCATATGTCTAAAGATCGATTTTTTTTAGGCGGGGGGGGGGGGGGGGTTTCTTTTATTTATTTATGTTTTGTTTTTTTTTCATCATTACATTACAACTTTTGGTTATTTTTTTGTTTATCCCCAAAAAAGGAATGTTTTGTTGGACACGAGAATAACTGGTGCCATGTTTTTGCCTTTAAATATGTTTAAAGGTATGAAAACATGAAAGTGTTAGGTTATAATTGCATAAATTGTCTACTGTCTTGGGGTTACATTTGCAAAAAATGCTAAAAACCAAATGCTCAAAAATTAAAAACCAAAATAGACCGAAAATGGAACAAATAAAAACAGAATGTGGGAAAAAATAAAAACCGATTTCATACGGCTCTGTTTCCTCCCTGGATCTGTTTGGTAATTCTGACCCACATGATGTTTCTGAAAGCAGTTCTATCAGCATTCTGGGAGCTGATTGGTCCTTACAGCATCATTAGCTGCCAATACTTGCTGGTTAATCTCAATATAATACTAGTAGTAATATTTTGCATAACTACAGTCATATAATTCATGCAACAGCTCAAAAAACAGTTTTAATAACACTAACCCAAATCAATATCGGAATCGAATCGGATCGAATCAAATCTTGATAATCGATTCTGAATCTTAAGAATCGGAATCGAATCGATTCTTGACATTTGAATCGATCCCCAGCCCTAGTGCAGACGACAGAACTCAGTCTGGCGTGTTGTTAAAATAAAAGTGTAGGTGCCCAGACATGCGTACCTTTGATACAGAGGCCCTCTCATGGGTGGGAGCCAGTACATGGAGACAGAGTTTGTGTTCTGGTCAGTCACTATGGGAGCGAGAGGAACAGCGGCAGGTTGACGATCCATCAGCCACTTCTGGTAGACCAAGTCTACGTAACAGTGCATCCTGGCAACTTGATTCGGGGTGAAGTGGTTGGTACAGTTGTCATCTGATGAGGTTCAAACAAAAGCCTTCATATAACTGCAGATTCATCATACATTTGTAAATAATTAGGCACATTGCTGACATCTTAAGCAAAGAGGTGTGATAACCAGAGGTGGGTAGTAACGAGTGACATTTACACCGTTACATTTACTTGAGTAAGTTTTGGGAAATTTTGTACTTACTTTTTACTTTTACTTGAGTAGATTTGTGAAGAAGAAACTGTTCCTCTTACTCCGCTACATTAGGCTACGTTGAGCTCATTACTTTTCTTTTAATCCTCCGCATACGCGTCAATCTTATGACATCACTGAGTGATTCTTTGGGAAAAAATTTTGTTTTTGCATGTTTTGTCACATTTACACAGACTCAAACACACACACAGAGTTTATATGAGTTTATGGGCTTGTTCTAGTTCTGCCTGGTTAAAAAAGAAAAGTACAAAGGCTTGAAATTTTGTGCTACTTGTGCTTAATTTATTTTTTTATTTTTTTATTCTGTTATTATTTTATTATTTATTAAAGTACTTGAATGTACTTTAAGCTTATTTTAATTTAAGCTATTTTTTATTTTTTATTAATTTTAATTTATTTTATTATTTTATTATTTTATTGATTTATTGATTTATTGATTCATTTGCCTGAAGATGATTATTTTGTACTTTTGTCTGTTTGAATGGTTGCGTTAAAAAAATAAATCAGACGTTACTCAACAGTTACTCGGTACTTGAGTAGTTTTTTCACCAAGTACTTTTTTACTTTTACTCAAGTAATTATTTGGATGACTACTTTTTACTTCTACTTGGGTCATATTATTCTGAAGTAACAGTACTTTTACTTGAGTACAATTGTTGGCTCCTCTACCCACCTCTGGTGATAACACGTGCAACAGTCATTTCTGTGATAAACTTTTCAAATGGGTCATTTCTATCCAACAAGGAAGCAATAAGAGAATATTCATCCACGGTACCTGTGTAGCTCATGTAATTGCTGTACGGGGTATTCTGGTAGGTGGTGAATCCGCACGTATCGTTAACAGCTCCCGGGTCGTGGCAGGCTTTAGATTTAGGTGTCGGGGCGGTGTCAGCACACAGATCTCCTGTCTCCATAGACGGGGTAATCTCCTACCGGTGGACATGACAGAGCCGTGTGAATGCACGATGGCACCGAAAAGTACAGTAGAGTAAAACCCTCCGTCAAGGGAAGCATGTAGAGTCCTGTGTAAAAGCTAGTGCTTCTCCTTCTAAGCCTGTGTTTACTCAGCATCACTCAAGAGTTTTATTTTAAAGGGCTGGGTTTACTGAGGTAGCAGTTTGCACTGGGGAGGCCCTTCGTGGACCTGGAGGCTTTCCTCACTGACTTTGGAGGTTTCTCTGAAAAACTTTGACTGTAGCAGTCTAAGGTCGGGGCTAGGGTTAGTGGCTGGTTAAGGCCATCCTGGCTCATACTGGGACCAATTAAAGGTTCTGAGAAATTGCGTGAGGTAAAAGTAAGAGAAGCAAACTCATCACTAGAAATGAAAATGAAAATTAACTAATAATATTTTGTCAGGGAACTCATCTGGAACAAACAAATGAATAAGAAATAAGGATTTAAAATTATCTTAGATTTTTAGAGATAAAACATTGTTATCTCCCCCTAGATAACCCATCGAAATGAATTAACCCTAAGATATTGTATGTAGGGATGTTTTTTTTGGAAACAGTTTGGATTTATAAATGGAGAGAACTCTACCAACCTAAGGTTTACTTTCTTCTCATACCCTCATTCTGCATCCTTAATGACTGACTTTTTTAATGTTTCGGTCAGAAAGACAGTGATTAGAGATGTATCCGGACATGCAGCAGTATATTTTGAACCTCATGTTGATGCCAATACCAAGACTACAGCATGGAGACTTAATGCTAAATGTGTTAGAGGTACGTCACAAAAAGGGACCAGGGAGTGCATGCAATTTAATTATAATGAAGATACACCCAGTGTTTTATCGTGGAACACTTTTAAGGCACTATTTAGAGGCAAGTGTAGGAGAACATTTTTTTAACAGAAACAAGTCAACTACAACTACCAACTAATATGAAAACACCAAAACATATGGAGTCCAATAATCCCCAAATACTAAAATAAACATAACAAAACATGAAAGGAGTTAAGACACTTGAACAACAAATGGAGATCAGACACAAATACCTAGAGCCGGAAAACAAAATATTGCTTAGAGAGTGTTAACAAAATGAGAACGACAGCAATTTTCAAAATCAGATATCCTAATACTATCTCAAGTGTTATGAGACAGAAGAAAAGAAAAACGCCTTTGAAAAATATGTTTGTAAGTTATACTCTCAACCAAATGCAGCAACAGTTTCAGTCATAAAGCGATTTCTAGCATTTTATTACCATCAGTGAAACAAAATAGGTTATTAACTGAGAAAATTACAAAAAGAGATATTGGGAATGCAATATCAAGCCTAAAAACGAACTAAATACCAGGGGAGACAGGTTTCTAGGAGAATGGCATAACACAATTTTGGTGTATACTGACACCTTTATGCGGTTTTTCTTTGAAGGAGGGCAAAACAAAGTGGAACAAAGTGGAAGTGAGCTATTATTTCTGTGATTCCAAAACCAAGCAAAACTTAACAAAGTCTAGCTCATAACGACCTGCCGCTGTCTTAAATACTGATCCAGGTTATTTGCTTTAATAATCGGAAAGAGATTAGAAAATATAATTTCTTATTTGACTGACACTGGCAAAAGGCGAGCTGTCAAAAGAAGGCAGGCACGTGATGGGTTTTATGCGTGGATCCGTTAAATACTCTCATAACAGGCGTTGATGCTGAAGAGTCATTCGATTCGGAAAAATGAAAATTTCTGTATTCAGTATTATATGGCAACATTTAAGTTTTGATGAGCAGGATATAGGATGTCTCAAATCACCGTACCACTCACCATCTGCCAAGATTAAAATAAGTGCCAGTCTTTTGAGGACAAACGAGAAATGAGGAATGTTGCTTCCCTGCCTGGAGGATTATTTCTAATCACCAATGATTGCATCAAAATGGAAAGACCTTGACTATGAACAGTTGTAAATCCCTCTTTATTCTATATTAGCAGCTAAGGCTTTGAAAACTATTCATTTTTTTTGTTTAATAACACTGTTTTGAGTAGCGTATCACTGTTTTTTGCTTTTTCGTTGTATTTTTTTAATAAGCAAAGACAACTACTATGTTGTAAAAGTGTTGTGTGGTCCTTGATGCTCTTTTGCACATTTAAAATTTTAAATGTTTACCTGTTGAATGCTGTTCCTGGCGTTAAGTGTTTTTATTTATGATTTGCTCATGGAGACCAAATAAGAGAGATGACCCTTTTCTTGTATTTAATGGAGGCATATGCATTTTCTTTTTGACAATAACTCAATACTCAGCATAATTACATGCAGCAGATTTGATGAGTCCTACCTGACATGGGTCGTCACAGGAGTCCCGCTCACTAACCCCCTTGAAGACGTGGTACAATCCAAAAATGTGTCCCATTTCATGGATCATTGTGTTGTGGTGGCCCTTCGTACCAAAGTATGACGGGTTCAGAACCATCCCACCTGGACAAGACATTGCATTCACAGCACTGATTATAATAATAATATATAAAAACTTTTAATTTATATAGCTTATCACAGTCAATACTTACATTGACATAGTAAAAAAGAAGAAAAAAGAGAGAGACAGTGAAAAAAGACAGAAAATAAAAGATTTTGAAATGCCTCATCGCCTCAATCATCTGCCCATGACGTGAACGGATTTATTTTCATTTCACATGGCACGATGTATATTAAACCCTGTTCTGGATCAGACGTTTTGCCAAATGTAAAATATGAAATCATGGTGAGCTATCAGACCTATCATCCAGGACTTATTTCACATTCCAGAGGAACTAAACAAGAAAATTAATTCCAGGAAATGTGAATTTGTGGTCTTATAGTCTATACTCACAGTAAGCCCACAATAACAATCTATCACGGAGAAAATAACATAAAAACTAATAACTATGATATTTAAAACCAGTGAGGAATGAACACAAAACCCAAATGGACTCCAGTCAGTCGGCAATCAAGAGATACGGGCCAGTAATGTGTTCCTGAAACATGGAGAAACACCGCCTTTCAATCTTGCATGAAATAAAACAGTAGCACCACTGATCTGAAAGTAAGATGTTCTTCTTAGCTATCGTCCCCACAAAATATAGCGGCGACTAATTAAAAGAAATTCTGAAAAATGTAATCATTCCTTCCATAAGCATGTATATTTTTCTATTATAATGATGCTGCTCTGAAACCCATTTGATATATATATATATTTATATATACACACACCACACACACGCAAACAATGAACTAATTCTTAAAATCCTGTTGCCCCTTATAAAGAGGTTACAGTTTGTTTTCATGCCTTGTCTGTTAAGTGGAGTCAAACATGAGTTATTGGTTTTCTAAGTAGAAGCTGTGTGTTCACTGGTGAAGACGTTGAGCAATGAAGACATTAAGTACACAGACACCAAACAACGAGACCTCTGGAGACAACTTGTCATCCAATAACTTGTTTTAAAGCAGAGACAGATGTTGTAAAACTAAAATCAATGCCATGTGGAACGATTTTCAGCGCAGAACTAAATTCTACCATTCGATTCTAAAACATAACAGTGACCGTCTATATAAGTGTTTGCAGCACCGTGTAAAATTGTATAAAATATCAGTATTAAAATGTATATATCATACATCTACAGAGCTATAATATGAAAAATTATACTATTGTTAAGCTTCAAGTTAGAACATGTCTAAATGCTGCAGACAATAAAACAAGTGAAATTAGCAGTTTCATAGTAGTTTTGTACGTGTAATATAAAAACTCGTATTTTTATTGGAAGCCATTCCAATAAACTTTTTGAGACACCAATTTTTTTTTTTTTTTAGCAAATTCATCTGAATACTACTTTGAACAAATACACTAACCCAGAGAAAAGATTTTCACAAAAAGAATGAAATGAAATTAAAAAATCAGTTAACAGTTATCACACATCCACAAACCCTGTAAAAATAAACTGTGAAATGATTCTGCATTATTCATCTGGTAAATTATGATAAACGTGTTATCCACAATGAAGATGCTTTGCTTTATTATTTGTTATTATTCTGTGTGTTGGCAAATGAAGAATCCAACCACCCAAACTCAACCTACGTAGCATCGGGCCACACCGCTTAAATGTGTATTTCGTCTTGAGAAAGGGAGGAAACATTTGTAATTAAAGGTGACATATTATGCTGTTTTTTAAAATATTCTTAAAAAGCAATTTGTCTTATTGAAATGTCTGACATGTTTTGCTGAAAAACCAAAGTAATAGGCAGTACAACAGCTCCCATGTCGACATGTTTGAACAGCCCTTTTCATAACAGTCAGGCTGAGGGATGGAGTGAGCCACTTGACTCCACTCCAACCCTCTCTTCTTTTGAACTCTGTCTCACTGCTTTGTGCTACCCAAATGCAGTGAAATACTGAAAATGTGAATGGCTCAATGTCAGAATTTTATATTTAATAGCCACTTCAAACACCAGAAAAATATGCTCAACCACAAAAAAGTGATTGTTTTCTTAACTTGCTCCGCTGACGAAGTCCTGGAACATAGCAAGGGGTCTGTTTGAGATGCACTTACAGGGCAACTTTTATTACATTTTAATGCAACCACTTGTCATCGGATTGACTAAGTGTACTTGCTGTTCCCCTCCTCCTCTCTCATCTGCTACACGTGATGAATATACTCAACTGTGTGACGCCACCCCATACAGTGTGTCTGAACTGAATACACTGATTCATCTCAATAAGTAGCACTTTTACCCCTTACAGAAATATGACAGAAGCTACTAATTTAACAGTAAGACGGTCTTTCCAAACATGTACAAAAATGTAACCCCCCCCACAAAAAAAACCCAAACCATGTTCGCTGTGCACTCATTCAGGAATGGTATACATTTGGGGAAAAGAGATGGCAGGAAACTGGATAAGTGACACTGATACAGTCATCTGCAATAAAGCTGTCGAAACGCTCCATGAAAGAAGAATCTTCAGGAGTTTTGAAAACAGCTTAATGACATGAGTGATTATCATCGCTTAAATAGAATTGGGTGAGAGTTTCATTGGGGCAACTGCTGCAGAGCAGCTCTGCAGCTCTGCAGCTGCTGCAGGATGCGCTCCGCCGCTCCGCCGGAGAGGTCAGTCAATCTCAGCTACTGACTCTTACAGGCAGTCTCACTGATTCATCACCAGAGAAAAGCACCAGCTGGATTCTGTCTCAGCCCCTCTTGATTCAGAGGTTAGATAGCAGCAGGCGAGAGAGCCGAACGTACTTTTCTTATTTGTAGTACCGTATTAATCAGGGTGTTTAGACCAGCAAAAGTGAGAAGTTCGGATACAGAATCAAGACTGAAGGGACGAGCTGTAGGAGCAGCCAGACAACTAGAGAACCAAAGGGTCTAGAGGTTCATGAGTATCTGCTTTATCACAAATGAGTCTGAATGGTGTTGATCTCTATCATATTTAACACATGGATTTTTTCATATCTCTCTGCCCCAACCTCAAATTAAAAAAAAAATTAAACAATAAAATAAATGAAAAATACAATTACGCAATGTATTCATACTAATGCAATGAAATAATTATTTAGAAACAAAATTTGGGGTCTGTACACTATAAAACACTATAAAATTGGATTTTCTATATCTTATTTCATACATCAGGCTTTAAAAGATCAATCTGGATGGACACATTTTTTTATCTTTTAGAGGAATATATAAAAAAAATGTAGAACAAAACAAAAAACACTGTATCATATTGGTGTAAAAGCTTCTCAAAGCAATCCCTGTTTGCGTAGTTATCTGAGGTATTGATGATTGATGGTTTGAAGGGGGATTGAAGATCACAGCTGTTTATCTTAGATTTACTCCTCGCCATTTAAGCACCGAAATGCCTCGATCCCGGACTCCTGGATGGGATCACCCGTTAACAGCTGAGAGCACCCAGGTGATGGAAAAGCTGCACAGCAGAAGGGAAGGAAGGAAGAGAGCCACTGTGTTGTCCTCGAGGCTCTGGATGGTGTAGGGTTGTCTTGGCTGACAAGTCTCTGCAGCACATGGACATCAGAGGAAGAACCTCTGGATTGGCAGACTGGGGTGGACGCTCCCCCCTTAAAGAAGGATGAATGGAGAGTACGCTCCAATTAGAGGGGAATCACACCGCCCGGCCAGCATCATTGCATAGGGGTCTATGCAGGGATGCTGGTGGCAGTGCTGCTCCTGTTGCCGTCACTGAGCCGCGATATTAAGGGGACCTATTATGGCATCTAATACCTATTTTAAACAGGCCTTGAATGTCTTAAAAACAAGCTTTTTTTTTTTTTGCTAAATAAATTAGAAATTCAGCCTCTGAGCCATGTCTTTATCATCCCGGTCTCTAAGCTCATTATCTATGCGGGATTATGAGTGGGCGGGGCTATGATAATGAGGCTCTGTGCTGATTGGCTGCCTGAATGACGTGTAGCAGGGGAGGGCACAAAGCATCGCTTGTGTTGGTTTTTACAACCAACAACAGAGCAATTCGCATGTCTAGCTCGAACAGACGGCATCACGATACACCGCTACCAAAAAATGGCAGAAGCTCCGGCCGGCGGAGTGGTTGTTGTTGTTCCGGCCAGAGTTAGTTGTTGGGCCTGGTTTCACGCATCACTCCCGTCGTGACGTCACGACGGGAGCAGAATCTGAACGGCTCGTAGATCCACATCAGACTGGATGGATCATCCGGGCGGCTGTACAGACACTGCAGAATTTGGTTGCTTTCCTCCTTCTCTGAGATGGCAGGCTGAGGGGAGACCACTTTATATATGTTAAAGCAAGAAAAAACATGTTTTTCATAATAGGTCCCCTTTAAGTTATCACCAGACTGGTTGATTGAGCACCCCCTCTGAGGACATGGTCGGAGAGGGGTGGAATAACCTCTCCAGATTAGGAATGAGGTTCTGCCTCATGTGGAGGACTTTAGAGGACTTGTTTATGAATGAGGAATGAATAGCGTGAGATTGACAGGTATTAGTACGGCATCCGTGTAATGCAGACCCTGTACCGGTCTGTTCTAATTCAGACGAAATGCAAGGCTTTCTGTGTCTCAGTCAATCTATCTGTCCACCCACACCTTAACTATGGTAAAGAATGAATATAAGCATCTGAAATGAGATTCCTCTACAGGTTGGCTGAACTCACCTACTGGCAATATTACACAGTTAAACTTACAAAGAAATGACTGATGGTGACGCAGTAAGGTGCACTTTGTCCTTAATGCAAAATAAGGCAGAAATGAGGATTCTTGTTTAATGTGAATGAATGTGGCTTTAACCTCATATAAAGATGTATTTTGAAAAAAGGCAACATTTCCCATATTTTGAAAGAAAAGTGAGTTGTTTCTCCTAGGATGACATTTTTATAGAAAGATATAATTTACCTCTACTCTATACTTCATGTCACCTACATGTCTAGTGTGCAAACTACTTAAGAAAATAAAAAAGTAAAAAAAAGAACAGCTGCCAAGTGAGCAGGAGTGGCAAAACTGAAACTGAGCCCACAGCTGTTTGTTTGTTTGGTTGCTGTTGCGTTGATCGTCATTTTCCGCTGTAGAAGAGGAAAGACACGTTGTGATGGGTAAATCTCTGCCAGCTCCAGTTGCTTTCATCCACTAATTTGGATATGACTAAAGCAAACAACTAAGAGTGGAAGTTAGAAGTGGATGGTTAAAACATACTGAAACAAAGTGGAGAAAAATAAAAATCCAAAATTGATAAATGAGGAGGAAAGAGGAAGGGAAAAGAAAAGAAAATTGAACGGATGGTGCTACATTCAGACAGTTCAAACCAAAAAGCAAGATACAGATAAAAATAGCGTACGCAGAACTTAAATAACTTCATATAATCGTATCTGACCTTGGTGCGTAAGAGCCTCCTTTGCCCACGGCCAGGTTGCAGCCCCCGCCAACTCTTCTCGCATTGAGTTGCTGGCAAAGAAAACATTGAGTGTGTTTGTTCCGCTCAGGTTTAATTCCTCCTTTAACTCTTTCACACTCATGTAAGCCCTGCAGAAAATGGAAAAGAGTTACAACTTGAACAACCAAATCAAATCTGCACTATGCAATAAAAGTACATGTAAACTTCACTAACAATATCTCCCAACCCCTGTGAACGGAGATACAATACAGATAAAACAGTGATCCGACTTTTTCTAATCTAAGTACATGTAAACATTTGATCAAATATGCCCCATAAATGTCTGATATTGTAGACCTTGGTTCTGGTTGTACTTATCCTCACTAAGTGACGGCAGCTGAAAAACAGTAAGCTCAGTAGTGGTGGAGGTAGAACAATGTGTCTTCAAAAATGTCTTAAACAAACACATTTTGTCAGCAAACAAAACATAAATCAATACATCTGATTAACGGCTGTTATTTCTTCTGCGTTTGCTGGAAAAGTGAAGCTTAAAAAACAAACGAGGGGGTGCCGCATGTGTGCTCGAGCCTGTTCCTGTCAGTTCGTACACATCAATCTGTGCAACTGGCTTATCCTGAAACCAAAATAAGTCTCGCCACAAATTTCACATTCTTTTATTAAATTATGGGCTCTATACAGATGGGGTGCCCCAGCACATGTGTTTTCACTCACGCTGCATTTATTTATTTATTTTTTCATATTTTTTATTACAATAATTATTTTCTATACTTATATAGCACCTTTTCTAACCTTAACTAGGCACTTAACAATGTGTTTCTCATTCACAAGCATTTCACAAAGCACGTCTCGGTTTATGTATTTACTGTAAATGCAGCTGGAATTGTGAGATTGGCCTTGTTTCTCATCTTTCTTTTTTGGACCCGTTAAACCTATACTTTTAGAGAAAGTGCTTTAACGTCCGCCATATGTAAACATTACGGCAGATAGCTGACGGAGAAAAATATGTTTTCAGTTTTTTGTGCTAACCCGGGATAAAAATATCTTGGCCTTTTTCTCCAGTAAATACAAGGACTAGCTCTTCCCACCAATTCCATTAAAGCAAACAAGTTCATTTAGCAAAACATAAAAGTGTTCTCTTTGGCATGCAGACATAATTTCTGCTTGAGGCAATTCAAATTAGTCTCCAAAGAGCGGGCCTCAGTGCTTGTGTTGTATACTCAGTGTAAGACAAATCTTTAGCAGATAATAAGTTGCTTCAATCCATCAACATCCATCTCTACCGCAGACATAACTTCAAATAATAATTGTTTGAGTTGGTCAGGTTACTTCACATGGCTGCAACCCCCTCCGCATAGCCCACCATTCCCACAACTTTCTCTGTCTGTCAGTGATAAATTACCCCAGAGGAACTTTGATGTGTGAAGCAGAATTTGTTTTTTCTAGGCTGGGTGATGTCACATGTTGTTTTTCTCCTTTGCTTTCATAGCTGGAAAGCTTTTACACCTATCACCATTAGGCCATTCTGGGTCTGAGAGCCGTGGAGTGGGTTTCACCAGTTGCCCGATGCCTGCGTGCCAGAAAGTTCATGCTTTTGGCTTTACTAGAATTACTAAACCATAATTTAATCTTTACCTCAGTCCAGTTGGTTTGGATGCTGTGTTTTTTTGCTGGTTCTTAAAAACAAAGTTGGAGTTTATGTTTTTGATCAAGCACTGCTGTGGGGCTAGATTTAATAAAATTACTTAACTATACTTAAAACTTAAAAGGCTTCAAAGTTCTTTTTTCAGAAATATTGTTTAAAATGCTCATTAAAAATGCTATTTAGGTTTGGCTCAGCGCTGCTAGTTTCGTTCCAGCAGCCTATAAGGGTTAGCTTGTGTAAGAAAAAAAAAATCTAGATGGATGAATAAAGTGAGCAGTAATTGACTCTGCCAATATACCATGATGTGAGATACTTCACATCTAAATTGAACCAAAGGTATTGCTCCGCAGCCAAGAGACCTGCGTGTGGGCAATCCTGCTTCAGTGCATGTGTTGTACGGTGCATAAGAATGTGTTTTCCCAGGAATTTTGCTTAAATAATGAAGGTTTAGGATTGAAGATGCTTCAGGGAAACCCTGCTCTCGCTGTAACAGAATCTGTGTTCAGTATCCATCACAAGGTACAAGTGACAAAAAACTGACCACTTGAGCATTGACTATTCAACTAATAAGACTGACAGGATGCCCCAAAGATCAAATACTATCAAAGTGCCAACCCAATTAAAGTGAAAACTCTGGTTCTGAATTAGGAAAGTTTGTGGGCAAGCCAAACCCTGTGTGGAATCTGCATGATCACAGTAACTATGTAGCTTTAAATATTATTGTTCACAAGTCAGATATACAGGATTGTCTCAGAAAATTAGAATATTGTGATAAAGTCCTTTATTTTCTGTAATGCAAAAATGTCATACATTCTGGATTCATTACAAATCAACTGAAATATTGCCAGCCTTTTATTATTTTAATATTGCTGATCATGGTTTACAGCTTAAGAAAACTCAAATATCCTATCTAAAAAAATCAGCAATATTAAAATAATAAAAGGCTTGCAATATTTCAGTTGATTTGTAATGAATCCAGAATGTATGACATTTTTTTTTTTAATTGCATTACAGAAAATAAAGAACTTTATCACAATATTCTAATTTTCTGAGACAGTCCTGTATAGAAACACTGACAACTGGAATAAAATCTTACACCAACTCCAGTCAATATTTCAATATTTTAACTGTTACTGTGAAAGTTGCTGCTCATTAAATAATGTTTGGAAAAACAAATGAATAAAGACAAAGTGTTTTTAGCCCCAGATTAATCTCAGGTCTTGATAAAGCCAAAGAGAAGATACCTGCATTGCCGGATACATTTTGAAAATCCACATTTTGCAGCTTGACCACAAAGTACTCTGCCATATTTCGACCTGCTTAAAGCCGGTCTTGACTGTAATGAGATAACAGCGGCGAACTAGGATGGAGATGATGACGTTTGTCTGCCCCTAATGAAATCACAAGCTTGTCGTTTCAAAAATTGCCAATATAATCGTAATGGTAAAACTGCCATGGTGATGAGTCATACCTGCTAAAGCAGAGGTTTTACAATGTTAAATCTATTGGTTTGTTTTCATAGATGCAATGTGTTAAAAGCATCAGTGTACTGCACGTCAGAAATCTTGATTTTCTCGCTACTTAATTAACGACTCTCCGTAAACTACACTGAACACTGTGCATGTACGAAATGAATTCCCTGAACAAAATATAAATCTGAAAAAGTTACAATGACTGGGAACACATTTTTTTTATTGGTGAATGAAATATGTGAACAATAAAACTTGACCATGATAATACTCTGCATGCATGTTATGCATCGCACAAGTTGGAACAGAACTGTTTCTTTTTACACAAGAGCATTTTCCAGATTTGACCGACCACAAACTTTTAGCAAATCCCGGACATGTAATAGTCATAAATGGACATGATGTTCCTCACCACTCCATCATTCCCTTGCACCATTGCCTCTCCCTCTGTCCTCTATCTTCTCCCTTCCCACCTCGTCTTTATTGTCCTGCCAGAAGCTGCAGTGTACCTGGCCATCGCTGTTGAACTGGCTCAAAACAACAAATTAGAGTCATGACAGCAGCTGGCTTCAGAAACCTCTGGCCCTGTCCTGTCTAGCAGCTGTTGCATACATATAGGGTCCCACAATCAGAATATCTGGCCAGGTGCTCAGGAGGAGGGGGGGCGGGCGGAGGGGATATCAAAAACCCAGATCCCAAACATAAAAATGTTTCATTGCTCCACTAATGCCAGTGAAATGTCATCTTCACATTAAATCCCCCCATGCCTGAGAAAATCTGAGTCGTGATCCAGACACACAGATGCACGCCGGCATGCTGAAGTACTCATACACAAGCATTTCTAACAAGTTGGGGTCAAAACCTTTCAAGAAGACCTACACAACTGTTAGCCCTGAGGGCCTAATTTTAAGCACGCTCCAGTCTTCTGTGTGTCAGCCATTTATATTGTTTTTTAGCGGAGAGTCGGGCACTTATAGGCAGGTACTCTGGCAAGATTTCAGGAAAAAAATGTCTGAAAGTGTTTTATACAAAAGAATTCTGCATGACACCAGTGTAACAACCTATTAATGCAATTTTACATCTAAATAAACACTAATCTAGACAAATCTCAATCTCATATTTCACTTAAACAGATTCTGATTATTACCCAGTTAGACATGGTGGACATTTTCCATTTATTCTTTGGGATTGTCCTTGCAAAAACCATCAAGTTAAACCTAGAATAAAAAAAAAAAAAAAAAACAGCAACAACAAATCAGATTTTATATAATTAAAAAGGAATGTTCTGAGTGAAAGCATACTTGTGCGGAGCAACAAAGCACTGAGCTGTCTGCAGCTCTTTTTAGTCTGCATCTTCTCTCTGCAGGTTATAAAGCTTAACCTGAGAGAGGGAAACATCTGACCATAACAACTACCAACCTCGCTTTTTGATCTGTATTGCTCTGTTTTTGTCCCACCAAGTCCATGACAGAACAGCATAAATTGACATTTTCTTATGACACACCCTGAAAGACTTCCTGCATATGGCCAAGCAATGAGACCACACACATGCAAGTCCTACCAAACGTCAACCTGTGTCTTCCAGGAGGAGTAAAGCACGCATATGTTCTTTTCCAGTGACAGCCTGTTCCACATTTGCACAGCTGCAGAAATTCACTACTGGGAGCTGCATAGCGCTGCCGCCGACTCCATCTGTTGGCCACTGGGAATCGTGTCCGGTTAAACCTCTCTTCATCTGTTGGCTGCTGAAACTGTTGAAGCGTATGTGTCTTGTTCAAGGGCATGTTATAGTTCAAGTGGGATAAAGTCAAAATCTACGGCCTCTTGCTCAAAAGTCAACGTACTGATATCGCCAAAGCACAAAGGGCTGAAAAAGCCCAGCAGCCGTTGTAACAGTACCGCACCGTTGTCACATTTTGGGTTTCAAAATTCTCCACATACTCTCTACTGGCGGCTCGGTCAGGCCAGGTTCCTCTGCCTTGCCTTTGTAACGTGTGCAGCATTTGGATTTGGATTTGTCTTCTTCAAAAATGTATGGACATGCCTGAAAAAGTGTGACCTCAAAAGGTACGTTTCATACTATTCTAACTTTTTCTGCATGGGGGTTTTATAGACTATCATGGCCAGTTGTTTCTAAAAATGAACGTGATGATACCAAAACACACCTTTTGCATACAAATCTTTTTGTCCCCAAGAATGGGCCTGTGGCCAGTGGGGTCAGGTTCTTAGTATTCATTGCAAGATTTCTAGGTGTATCGTAAATTGGAAAAGAAAAAAAAACAAGTGGGTATTCATTAAATTGATTTAGACTCCGATCATTTTACACCACTAGAGTTTAAAGCCAATCTACTTCAGTTAGGAGCTTTTGGACTATAAACCAAAACAAGATAAATCGAAATTTAGAGAAACTGTCTGATATTTGAAATATTAGAGTAAAAGTAACTAAGCTACTTTGCACTAAACAGTATCAGAGTTGTAGCAGTAGCACTGCTTCCCGTCTCTTAGATTCATGCATCTGCACACGCCACACCAGTCGTGAACGCCACAAAAATATTATATTTATTACATTGCAGAGTCTTTTGAAAACATGGAAAGGTAATTTTAGTATTTAGTAGAGTGGAAAAATATTGGTATTTCACAGATTTAAAAAAATAATAACTTGAATTCATTCCTGCATTAACCCACTTAGACATTGTGCATATATAGGTATGGCATTGCCTACAGTCTTAATGGGTTATGCTGTTACTCTCTGTCGAATCTAGCATTTCCATGTCATGTTTTCCTGTAGTACAGTGTAAAGCTTATGGATACAATTTGCATTAAGGACTTGGATTAAGGTATTTAAGAAAGTGAGCTGATGACCTCATGGCAAGGCTTCAGAACGCGAGCTGTTTGGAGCTCAGCATGAGCCTGTCTGTCAGACCCAATGAAAAGCAGCGAGCTGTTGCTCAAGCTGTTTAGAAAAATAAGTGTGTGCTTTGGGCTCATTGCCCACCATCCCCACTTCAGAGAGCTGTCTCTGAAACCGCTGGGGAAAGTGAGAGTACCAGTTTGGCAATTTAGCATGTTAAAACGTTCGGTGCTGCACAACTCTGCTGAGGAAATGCAGCGTGCTACCACAGATGGGGAGAAGTAGTACCTAACTGTGCCCTGAGAATTGCTCTCTGAGGGAAAGGTTGTTGTCCTTCATGACATTAAATTGTTTTCTCCTGGAATTTCCTCTGCAGCAGCATAATCTTTTAAATGTTCCTGTTAATGCATTAAAAACTGGCATGCAGAAATGTAGACAGAGTAGCCTCTGTCCTCAAACACTTACTTAAGTCATTCCCTACTCGTGTTTTTTTTTTTATCTCACCTGTCAGGAGATTCAGGGTCAAAGCAGGTCTTGAGGACATCTGTAGCTTCTGGATCACAACAGTCACCGTCATCGTAGTCGTAGTGTATGCTGTTGCACTCCGCGTGACAAACCCCATCCTGCCTCTTCCAGTTGTAGCAGGTCCCGAGCCGGCGGCAGTCCCCTCCATCGTGGCCCGTCCTCGGGTGGTCGCACTCAGGGTCGCATTGCCTGTTCCCAATCTTACCGATTCGACAGTTGCTGAGGATAAACCTCTGTCGAAGGCTGGAGTTTCTGACAGTGTGGACGCTCAGATCGAAGGTGATGTTGTAAGGTCGGAAGGCCTCGTTGAGAGCCTTGTGCTGGGCCTGAATCTCGGCCGGCGTCACAGTGGGGTTTCCACCGTCCTCGTCGGAGAGGTTGATGATGCGGTACCGAATTCGCTTGCGCGTGCGGAGCTGCCAGTTGCTGTTGTAGCCAAAGATGACGTCCGTGTTGTCGCATGATGTCACACCACAGGGTGGTGGCAGAAAAGAGGATACGAGTTCTTGTTCGGGGACAGGAGTGGTGATGACTAATGGGTGGAAGCCAACTTTATACGGAGTCCATAACCTCTCCACCTTAAAGACAAAAGTAGTATTTCAGCAAAACTTTCCTACTATTTTGGTCCGACTCCCGTGTGTATTAAGCTAAAAAATCTAAGCTAAAATCTAAACATATTGGACCAGGTGTAGTTAATGTCTTACCCTATGACCAAGGGCGTAGGTTTGCTAGGGACGGTAGGGACATAACACTACCAGCTTTTCAGGGGGCTCAAATTGTCCCCACCAACTTTTAAGCAACCTTATTTGCATTATATAATGAGTTCAGATATATAGGTAATTTAGATTGTCTTCCCAAATCTTGTAAGGATAGAATTGACCTTACCATTATTAAGTGAATTATTTTCATTATGTTCAGACTTACATTTACCCCTTTTCACTTGCTGAATTTGCCGGTCCATTTTTTTCCCCTCAAACGCACGTTTGATTGGCTGATGCCTTGATTATTAATAAGTTTGTATTTATTGTGTATGTTAATATAATTTAAGTTATGTTCAAATATTGCAATTTAAATTGCTAATAAAATCCTGGTATATTCTGGAAGTTTTCAAAATGTTTCTTTAGTAGTTTTTGAAAACAAAGGTTTGAATCGAACCGTGTATCAGGTGAACCAATACACATAAAAGTTAGTATAAGTCGATACAGATTTATTTTGCATTGATCATTTAGCCTATCAATTAATTAGGTTCATATTCGTGACAAATGTAGCCCTGACCCCCGTTCACCCAATCTGTTTGGTCTTATTAATGTCCCGTCCCCAGCAAAAAGTGTACATGCAGGTTATGCTGTTATATCGTCCCTACCAATGTTGAGACCAAACCTACGCCCTTGCCTATGACTGCTAAAACCATTCATATCTAGAAAAACATGATATCTTAAAGTATAGAAATGAAATGAAGCCATTTACATTAGTGAAATCGGCCCACATGGACAGGACTGGCTCGCTTGCGTCGGCCTGAAGTGGTCGTGTGAGCAGGTCCTTGTGGGAGCGGGCGTAGTCCCAGAGCACCACCCCTCCAATGTGGCCCCTGAAGCTGAGCCCTTGATCATATTTACTGCCCAGAAACAGGGTCCTGCAGGTTCTCATGAAGGGACTGTAGAGATCCCCTAACTGGAGACCACTTTCTCCCACCTGAAACAAATAAAGATTAGAAACAACCAAGGAGGGACACATAACTTGCAATTGTTTCATTATGTTATAAATGAAGGTTAATTGTTCAATCATTTGTCCTAGAAAAAAAAAGAAGTTAATATGCTCTGTCAACGGGCAGGAAAAAGTCCTTCCATGCCCAAAATGTGACGTGATGAAGATGGATGGTCACGCCACCACACCAAATACTACGTTGTTTGGCTCGGGAAAGGTTTGTGAGTGACTTTGATGAAGCAATTAAATAGGCAGGAGAAAGCAGAACAATGACAAAAATTTTAATTATTCTGTGAATGGCGTGATATTACCAACTCCCATGCTTTGCAGATAAGATAAGGTTTTCTCTGCTGGAATGCAACATAATCTTGGTGTTTTGGACTCGTACGTCAAACATTTTAGCAACAGTCATCTGGCTTCTCTGTGTGACCTTTAGTAAACTACTGATGGGCAGCAATTTTCTTTTTGGAAACCATCCACTTTCTCCTTGCAGCCCTGCCATTCATCTTCATTTTAACTACTAATCCGGGAAGTTCACATAAGTTTGAAACTCACTGAGCATTTTCCTAAATAAATAAATGACAAATATCATATTTTGTCCTGTTTGTTTAATTGGGCTCGAACTATGAAATTTTAGGACATCTAAGAGTCTAATTCACATTCTTGAAGAAATACTTTTCAAAGTGATGTAAGTCAGGTAATCCTCATCAGCCTTTAGCGCTGCACGATTTTCATTAAACGGAGCTGGCTCAGTTGGCATGAAGATGAACATCACAGTAATTGTTATGATTGTATCCTCCCAAAACGTTTTTTTTTATCCATCTTCACTCAAAGCGTAAGCATTAAAACACTTTCCTGATCATAAATCCTGATATGTAGAATCTCAGCGGAGATGGTTTTCGTCAAAAGGTCAACATTATTTTGTTGAAACTGACGATGAATAAAAAAAAAAGTAAATGACCGAACTCAATCAAGGGTCACACACCTTAGCTCCATCAACATACAGTGTCATGTTGTGTCCGTTGTACGTGGCCATTAAATGCGTCCAGACATTGGCGCGGTACCGTTGGTGGCTGTAGACGGAGGTGGATTTCACGGCTCGGTCTGTACGAAGTGTGAAGTAAAACCGTGCGTCTTTGGTGCCTGCTGGTTCGTCGGTGCGAATGCCGACTGACCAACCCTTCTCACTGGGTGCATGGGAACAGTTGTCAAATACACCTGGAGCACAAAGAAAAAAGTATTTCAAAGCACAGCCTTTTGAAAGACGACTTATTATTCAGGATAATAATAATATCCAATAGTTAAATGAAGGAATGGACACGCAAGGCTTTCATGCTGGATTATACTCAACCACTTAAAGACTGAAAGAAGGGAAGGTGCACAGAGGTGGAGATGAAGACAGAGACAGAGCGAATACGATGAGCCAAAGACAGCAGGAGAGAACAGAGAGGATGGAGGTATTTCACTAAGCCATGGCAAAGCCCCGAGGTTTCCATCTGCTCCCCAGATGTGAGACACTGGGACAGCAAAGGGTCAGGGAACCCCCTTTACCACCCTCAGCACTGTACACGTGCATGCCTGGGTATACACTTACAGGTCTGTCTGTGGTGAAAGACCCCCATGGAGAGGTGTCAATGACATGGAGAAAGATTTAATTCACTTTAAAAAGATCGGTTTTAGGAGCCTGGAAGCCTGTGAAAGCCTATTATACAATAAATATAGTCATATAAATAGGAAAAGGGAGTTTATAACTGAGATAAATGAAACCCTAAACAATTTACATGCAAAATAGAAATAACAACTGGAGACAAAAATGTCACCTTTTTTCTAATGGATAGCCAGACATTTGGGTCATTTCTTGGGAAAGTCTTGTGAACGGCTGCGCAGTGTACACTATGCTGTGGATACATTATCTCATGATGCACAGCAGGAAGAGGGTGTTGTTTTCGGTGGTTTGTGCAACACCAGATGAGAGCGTTTTGTTTGCAATGCACAACAACAAAGTTTATGGTAAATGTGGTCTTAATTTTGTGAAACATTTGCACTACCACAAATTAACATGATGATTGTACTGAATCAAATTAGATGCTGATGTTTCAAAGCTGTATTTATTTTGGACGCCGGCCACACAACACTGGCGAACGCATTAGCAAACCGTTGGCTTTTTACACATTTTGCAGCTTGGAATCATGGAAAGTGAATCCAATATTCACTTTCCTCCTACTCTGGAGGGAAATCATTGGTACTTCAGCTGCTAAATGGTTTGCTGTGTTCTCCAGCATGTTCCTGACTTAGTCTGTCTGGTGTTTTCTAGATGGGAATTTAGTATCCTTATCAGATCTTGCTGAAAAGAATACCTTCTGAAACTAAATGTCTGATAAAAACATGATTTCTAGACCAATGACAGATGCAATCCAAATGTAAAGGTCATTTATCTATTTTGAGATAGACTCATAATATAAAGACTCATAAAATTGTTATTCTGATTAAGGAAGTCACATTTTTTACATTGCAACATGTAACATCAAATATGATTATAAAAATCTAATGAGATATCATTTTTTGGTTTGTTTACATTTTATCTACTGTGATTCAAACTTGAAAAATTATTTATTTATTTTTTAATAAGAGACATTCAATGATACATCACATTAACCAGTCATCATTATTTTTCACAGCCACTGCATTGTAGGCTGACAGGAAAACCATTATAGCCAATAAAGCTGCACCGTGGAGGACATATTAACATCCAGTGACAAAAAACTCCAAATTGCAATAAAACAACACTCGGCCTAAGAACATATACATGAGTAAAACATGCTAGATAGATAGATTAAGCTATATTAAGATGCAACATACCAAAAAATGTCAACAAACTACTCAAAAATGCAGTGGAGAAAAACTAATAGACCTGAAGAGGCTACATAAACTAAAAAAGAAAAAAAATCATATTTGGTGGCTATGAAATATACAGGTTGTATAATATCTAAGTTTTAAAAAAAAACACTCTACTGCCAATATTTGGTTGCCCCATATGGATTACTACAATAAAGTCCCTATGAGGATGATATATTGCATCTTTGGTGAGAAGTTTGATTGCAGATATGAATATAATATCCCTTCCCATGGATTGTCCTCTGTTTGAGTGAAATGTATACATTTCTTTATTAAACTGTTCATCCAGCTACTTTAGACTGCAACTGTTGACAATTTATTTTGAAACACACACAGTAAAAGTTGCGGTACGGTGAAATGAATACATCAGATCATCGGTGGCCACTGGAAGTCAAATCGGTGTCAGTGTCATGTTTAGCAGAAACAATAGAACTTTGTTTTTCACTGTATTCGTCAAATTCCTTCAGGACACTACAAAGAGACGGGTCCATGCCACAAAATGCCGCCCTCACATAAGGAAGCAATAGAGAGAGGGGGGGGGGGAGAAGTTGAGTAATGCAGTCGGATCTTTGATCAGAGTAAATGTGAGTGGACGTAACAGTTTGTGGTCTCCCTCACTATCTGGACAGCTGTGGCGCTGCTCCCCAGAGCTTTTATCCTTTTCAATTTGTTTGATGTATGTGCTGTTCTGTCAAGTGTGCAGCTTTTCAAATGTTTTGGTGTTGGAAAAACAGTGACGCTTGTCGTCATGTGAGGAGCCAGCAAAAACACAGCTTTCATTGGTTCTGTGTGTCTGCAACCACTGCTCAGAGTCAGTGAAATACCTCTGGCACGCTGGTGATGAGGAGAGACTAAATGAAAGATGTCCCGGGAATTTGCATGGTTAGATGTTGAGTCTCTGTCCTGAATGGTTGCGGCAAAACATTGCATGAAAACAATATTACTGTGGAAGTTTTAAGTTTAGTGTTGACACATCTAGGATTACATTGACCAACGTCTAACGCCTGCCTCTTTGCTTGGACGGCTGGAGCACTCTAGTGGAGTAGAGCTTTCGTGTTCAGTGAAACAAACCACTGCCTTTTATTATCACTGATATCTTTAAGCATTGTAAGACAAGAGACGGTATTATCTGTGTCAGTGTGATAACTGTTCATCATCATCACAACTGTCAATCACTGTGATCCACCTTACTTTTGTTCATGTTCATCAAAACATAACCATCAGCAACATAACCTGGCCACAGGCGTCATTGTTGATGCCAGTATTTGGTAGTTACACTGAGTTGAGCTGTTTACCACTGCTTCTAGCTGACAACCCTTTATAAATCATAACCACAAGTCCTCACAGATGAGTGTTTCAGTGATGACATGCAAAACAAATATCCGCCAGCTAAGTAAATAACCATCTCCTCACTACACCAGACAGCATGAAACCCTGTTTTGCCTATGGATTTTGAGATCATTTCAGATTTTTAAGCTGCATGTCTTGCTTTATATAAATGAAACACAAATAAGAAGAAGCTGAGTAGTTGAAAAGTTATCACTTCACATCTACAGGCTACTAAACTCTGTGAAAAAGGGAGCAAATCATTAGGAGCAAACCATCCATCCCCAGCAACTTGCCATGACACAATAATTACAGCTGCTTAAAGGAAATGCTTTTGTGCCACAGCTGATATTATCCAGGGCTGCTGGTGCAATAAGTATCCGTTTCCACCCACCTGCTATGACCGCGGGGTTGCTCTGCCCGCCCTCCGGCCTCACCCACAGCTCCAGGCTGAACTTGGCCCGGGGCAGCTCCGCTCCCGCGGGCAGCTTCACCCGGAGGTGCTCCCGGCGCCGGCCGAAGTACAGGGCGCTCATCCAGGAGGGGGGCACCCTGGGCGGGGGGCTCCCCCAGCCGTGCTCGGGCAGGCTGGCGGGGGCGTCCGCCTCCTCCAGCAGCTCCCCGGAGTAGTCCTCCGTGGAGGACCGGTTGTTGCGTCCGTGGAGCCCCGTGGGGGCCGTGGAGCCGTCGGGGGCCGCCTGCTTGGAGCTGGAGTTCCCCGCAGAGCGAGGCTTCCCGCGGAGGCTCCGCACCAGCCGGGGGGAGCGAGGGGCCCCAGGGGCCCCCCGGGCCCCCCCGCGCCCCGCAGCCGCCCCGTCTGCAGGGTTTGCCGGCGGAGGCATCTGAGGACGCTCGCCGGCGCCTGTGCCGTCATTGTTTGCATGTCTCTTATTGTCTCCCGAGCCTCTCCCGTTGAGGTGTAAGGGGACGTGTCGGTCCCCCGGTGTCGGTGCGGCTCCTCCGCCGCGGCTCCGGCCGCCCTGCGCGCTCCCCGTCCCGGTCCCCGCCGCTGCCGCCGCGGCGACCCCGCAGGCTCCGGCTCCGGCGCAGCGCGCTCCAGCTGCAGCTGCAGCAGCGCTCTTCCCAGGCGCTCCCCGGCTGATGGTCGTCCCCGCGTCGGCCGCGGGGGGGCGGTGTCGGGCCGGGGACGGGGCGCGGGGCTGGCGCTGCGACCGGCGTACGCCGGAGACGGCGCACGGTTCACCTGCCTGTGAGGAGAGCTCTCTGTCCGCCCGCCGGGCCAGGGAGCGCTTGTACCGGCCCTGGGAGTCCGGGCGCACCGGGCTGGACGTCCAAGTGTTTGTGATGAGGACCAGGAAGATAGCCAATAACCTGATCAGCAACATCTTGTCAGGTTGAGGGAAAGTATTTCGTCAGCTTTGTGGTTTTGAATAAAAAAAAGAAATGCTTCAACCTCTGTATAGATAAGCAGCAAGAGGTCTCACACTAAACTGCGATAATCTGTATAAATGTCTTAATACAGCTGTAGTTTAGATTTTTTCGTTTAAATTAATTTGATGTAGTAATTTATCAGTGCATTAAAATCAAATTTATATAAAATAAATTTAAAAAAGAAATTCACATTCAAACTTTCTCATAAGGCATTTTCCATGTTGAGATTATTCATGGTAACCTATAATATATTGTGTACATGATTAATTTAAATGTTTAAAATACCCTAGATATTTAAAACTGATGACAAGCCCACGCAAGAAAGAGAAAAACAACAATCAGATAAGGAGCCAGGTTAAATGTTTTCCTTGCTGCAGCTGCGGTGAGTCTCTACACTCCTGCACTTTGCGCGGACATAAAGAAACGACGCTCTCCCTCCTGTCTGCACAAATATATTGGAACCATAACGCAAGTATTCATGAGGAAAAATGGGGATGCAGGAACAAATTTGATCTTAAATATACCAATACATCACTGGCATCCCATTTCGCCCCAAACTATCCTTACTACTAGACGATCTCCTGCTTCTTTTTACCTGACCATTGTGGCATCGTTTTAGTGAGTCCTGTTCCAAAATGTGGCTGCAAGGTGAGTTAAGAGTAACAAACTCCGGAGGCAAAAAAATGAAGCGCAACGCAAAGTGGCAGCCCTAAAATAGCTACCCTACTTGTTGAGCAGAAGCTGTCCTTTAATTTCTGAGAGGAATTTTCTGTCCATGAAGTGACATCTGCGCGTCAGCTCCTCTTTTTTTGGTTTGGTTGCGCGCTCTTGCTGCTGCTGCTGCTGCTCTGCACCGTTCCATGCAGTAGTAGTAATATTACTCCTCCATTCAGTCCTCCATCTCTCTCTCTCTCTCTCTCTTTCTCTCTCTCTCTCTCTCTCTTCTCTCCTTTCCCCGAGTCCAAAGGTTTTTATCGGGGAGCCCCTGCCCGCCCTGACATCACCGGCAGGGGAAGTGTGTGCTGGAGGTGGAGGTGGAGGTGGAGGGGAGGAGGGGGTGCGTCCCAGTCCCTGCTTCACACTTGGGCTTTTACAAGGGAAATCCTCTCTCTCTCTCTCTCTCTCTGTCTCTCTCTTTCTCCCTCTCTTTCTCCCTCTCTTCCCTGGGCTGTCTGTGCATCCCTCTGATGCAGAGCGGAGACAGGAAAGGGGCTGTAAAGTTTATTTATGTAGTTATCATGCTCGTCCTGACCTCATCCATCCACCCCGTTTATCCATCACCAGCGGGGGAAAGAAGTATCCAGATCCCTGACGAAAGTAAATGTGGCAGTGCCGGAGTGTTGACATATGAAATGTTCAATAACATATAAATACAGGGGTGTGAGTTGCATCCAAGTCTGTTTTACTCCTCTGAATGTCATAATTGATGATGCTGAACTGCTTATTCCACTGTATTTATTAGACATGTTCAGTCACCATGCAGATTTGGAGATACATGAAAAGACTGGTAGACATAAAATCTTTCACATATTGCGATGAGCTCCCAACAAAAAAAATGGAATCAGTTCACTTAATTCTTTGATTGCCTCCTACCTTGATGCTATTATCATGTATTTACACCAATAAAGTGACATATTATCAAATCAGGTTTGTTCTCAGCATTTTTCTGACAGTCATTATTCTGCCAAAAAGAAAACATAAGCAGTTAAAGGCCCCACATGAGTGAAAGGGGATCATTTAACACATATAGTTATCAATTACACTGATGCAATTTTGTGTGTGAGCAGCATTTTCTAGCAGATGGTCAAAGTGGAGCTGCCCCCCGCCAAAAAAAAAAGAAAAAACAAACAAAAAACAGCAAAAAAAACTTAATGGCTTATTACTTTTGACATTTTGGGTCCCATGTTGTTTTTTTTGTATGAAAAAAGGTTTGCAAAGTAAACTGGACATAAAAACATTTTTTTTTTTAAGTCGCAAAGATAGTGAAGTAGAAATTAGCCTAATGGGAAGCTGCCCCTCCCTCATACTTCCTCTCTCTCACACAAACACAGACACACTCACAAGCCAACAAGAGGAGGTTTGAGTAAGCCCTTTTGTTTTATGCCTCTCGCCTGGCTGTTCTCTTGATCTATTTGCTTCCCTCGCTCCAGCTCTGGCTCTACGCAGAGGTCCAGCACAGACAGGCACAACATCTGTCTTGCACATGAAAAGGGTCCTTCCAAAATATGCTACCTGCTTTATGCCGAGCTCTTACTTAGGGTGAGCCAGGGTTGAAAAGGGGCTAAGCGGTGAGAGGAAGCAAGTGAGAGGGGAAAAATGCGGCATGTTATATGATTATGACACATGTGAAAGGGAAAATACCTTTATACATTTAGCTCTGTTCTGTAGTATATTTAAATGCTGCATGATAGGCATTTGCATGTACACTGCATATATATGCACACAGAAGCGCTTGTATGCATCAACATCATGGAAGAAAAATACCTAAAAATGTGATCCCTTTATAATTCAAGTTTGCTCTTTCGTATGCTGTTTGGTAATGGGAATGAGGACCTTTGCACCATTTGCATCTTCTGCAGTGGAAGCCTCCATCCTCAGAGGGAGACTGCGATCTGTCACTGAAATAACTAAAGAAAGAAAGATAAAGACCCTGAAAAAGCACCCTTGTCGCATCTGTGTCTCCTTTCATGCTGGGAGACTGTTATATTTCTTTGACGCAACATTTTTATTCACTTTTTCATAAAGTTTTTTTTTCTTCAGCCAATTTCTGTGTTTTTGACAAATATGTTGAAAATAGCTAAACTAGCTTTTGGCAATATTCATCTCATCCAACTAACTCAAAAGACACATGTACTTGTTATGATGTTTCCAGACATTTAAAAACAATATCTAAGCTTATCTTGAAACACACAACAAATCTATTTGGTAGATTCAAAGCAAGGTGAGACTCAAAGCATAATTCCGTATAGAGTTGTTTTGCACAGTTGTTGTTGCATTTGTGAAAATGCAAACAGATCCAGGGGCGGTGACTGAATTGAAAAATGTTACCATAAGCAGCTGTTCTTTTACATCCTCTAAAAGGTTGCCCCTTATTATGTTCCTTGAGACCGGGGCTATTTGCAGCCTCAATTTGCAAACAGGGCCCTGGCTCGAGGCAGGAGATGGAGATGGAGGAGGAGGCCGCTGGCAGTTATGGCAGGGGCCCCAGAAGGGGCAAAAAACAGTTCCTAAAGAGTGGGAGGCAGGAATTCCACAATCCCAGCCTGCCTGCCTGACTGAGGGACTGCCTGTTAAACATTCAGCTTTTTCTGCTGGCTGAGTGCCTTTTGAAATCCAGCTGCAACTGTGTTGGGGGGGGTGTGGGGGGTTTGGGGGACACTGGAAGCAGGGATGGAGTGGGAGGTGTGGGGGGTGAATGCAACATAAAGGCAGGATGAAGGTGAAGGAGAACGATGGAAGGGTGTGTGGTGTCTGGTAGAGTGTGAGCGTCTGAATGGGCGTGCTCCAGCAGGGCCTCACCCCCCGCTGTAGAGGAACCTCCACAGATTATCCTTCATCTGAGCTTGTCCGCTTTGACCTCAGCAACCTTGAGGCCCGCTCTCTGTCTTCCCCTCTCTCTTTCTCTTTCACACACACACACACACGCGCGCACACACTTTTCCCACTCACTAAACTTACACCACACACACTCTCTCAGCTTCCTCACCCCCCTCTGTTTCTCTCTTACCTCTCTGTTCCTCTGTAACATCCAGCTCACCAGCACCGCTGACCCTCCGGCTCCACCCCGTCGACACTACCACACACATTCCCCACACACACAGACACACAAAAACCTGGGTTCTCCCATGGGGGGGACCCAATGGGAGAAAATCCAGGCTGATGTGCAGGACAAATGAGGAGGAGAAGAAAGAAGAAATGGGGAGAAAGAATGAGGGCAAGCCTTTCACTACGACCAATGTTAAATAGAAATGGGGGAGGGGGAAACGCAGGGCTGAGAGGGAGCGGGGACAAATGCACACACGGCGCAGATACCGCAGGTGTTTTGCTCAAAAGACTCCGTTGTGTGAATGTGTGGATAATAAAAAGGTGCACACATCTTTACTTAAAAAGATACTTTCAAGTTGTACACTTCTGCGTTTTTAGAGAGCTCTCTTGAGCCACCTCTTGCTCTGCACTCCAAAAACTCCAGGTCCACATTTTAAGATTTGAAAAGCTGCACCACAAATAATACAAATACAGATAAATACCCAGGAAACATTTTTACAGTGGTGATCATTTTCAGTGAAATTAATCTCTCTTCTTTTTTCTTCTTTTTTTTTTGATCCGCTGGTAACTTTCCTCTCACTGAAAACCTTGTTTCACATCCTAACTGAGCTCTTTAATGATACATATAAATCTCTTCCACAAACAAAAACATGGGAAAATCCATGTTGTCCATGCCTGCATGGAGGACCCCCCCTTATTTGTTCATGTGGAGTTAAAGATGGAAAAACGAGTTGCGGACTGGATAAACTTTGAATGTGAATATGTTAGTGCTCCTTAGGTTTTATTTGCAGAGCTGCAGGTGGATGCTTGAAAGACACAACGCTGTATATCTTGGCTCAGTCATTAACTGCACTTTGTGAATATGACCTGCCTGCTTGTTTATGATATAAAGGCAATATAAAGATTACATTCAGTTGGACTAGGATTGTAGATTAAAAAATTCTAGTAGAATATAAAACAAACCCTGTGTCTGCGAAGATTGGTATGCAGTAAGGGTAAATTGAATTGAATCTTTATGGGTGGGCCTGTACATTTGAATTATAATTGAAAAAGCTCACCATTTATTCTTTTTTATACATATATGTATATATACACCTGAATAGCACATATATTGTGTTCATTTTCTCAAGTTTTACAAAGTCAGTGTTCTGAGGTGAATCATTAAACCCAATACAGTTCTGTCTAGAGCCTTTGCATATACTTCACTTCTATAAATAGTTTAATTGTTTGCCTTCATTCACTTCAATATAAAACTAAAACTGAGCTGGTGAATTAGGAACACTGAATTGCCTCATGATTCCAACTAATTTTAAAATGATTTTAAACTGTTTCCAAAATCTGACAGCTTAAAATAACTCCAACTTCCTCCCACGGCCCAAAAACATGGATCTCAAGTTAAATTGTGATGATTCTGAACTTTCCTCAGGAATGAATGTGAGCATGCATGTTTGTTTATCTCATATATTTCACTTATAGTTTCTGTGTGGCCCAGTAGACTCAGATTTTACTACAAATAGTAGCAATAATATGAACACTAATAATGCTTTTTTGTAACTTAGTAACATTTACATAAGGTAGAATTTTAAAGTGGATTTATGTATCCAACAAAGGTATCCAATTATATAACTTCTTGTTATAATACTGCTGTATTACTACAAACTCCTGGCTGTCTTGGATCTCTATGCCAGCCACCCTCTGCACACTGTGATCAGCAGCCAGAGAGGCCGGTTCAGTGAGAGGCTGCTCCTCCCCAAGTGCAGGACCGACAGACTGAGGAACTCCTTCGTCCCCCGGGCCATCAAACTGTTCAACTCCTCACTGGGGGGGAGGAGGGCAAAGAAGAACTGAAGGACAGAGGGACTGTGGGGGGTCAGTCAGTGTTCAATAACTGTACAATAACCAGGACAGTGCAATAACTTGTGCAATATTACACAACACTTTTTCCATCCATATAATTCTTTTTATGGCACTGCACTTTTTATTTTTGTTTTTACCTTTTATCTCTATTTTTATCTTTATGTTTAATTTTTTATCTTTTTCATCTTTATATGGGAGTTTGTATGTTCTCCCCGTGCTTGCGTGGGTTCCCTCTGGTTACTCCGGCTTCCTCCCACAGTCCAAAAACATGCATACTAGGTTAATTGGTGATTCTAAATTGCCTGTAGGAGTGAGTGTGAGTGTGTCTGGTTGTTTGTATATGTGTGGCCCTGTGATGGACTGGTGACCTGTCCAGGGTGTAACCCCTGCATCCTGCATGTGACGAGCTGGGATAGACTCCAGCAGACCCCTGTGATCCTGCAAAGGATAACGCGGCTATAGATAATGGATGGATGGATCTTTATATGGATGTTTGGCGTTTGGGGTGTTTGATTTGTAAATGACAGTGTTGTTTGTGTGAGATGGAGATGTCAATTTCCCCAAAGGGATTTCGAATAGAATACTTTATTATCATTATACATCGGTACAGTGAGATTAAAAGCAGCATCACCTCTCCAGTGCAAACAGATAAGAAATATAAATAATATAAAAAATATAGGTGCATTTTGAATAGTGAAATCAAGACGTGAGATCCTATCTACAGAATAACATATAACTAGACATGTGGTGGAATATTGCACAGATAGGCCGGGAAAAAGTATTGCATGGTAAAAAACAGTAATTGAAGACATTCACATTCTGTTCAGGGCGGTTATGGCTTTAGGAAAAAAGCTGTTTTTCAGTCTGTTGGTTTTGGACCTGATGACTTATGATGATGATTATGGCTTACAGTTTAAGATTAAGATTCCCAGAATATTCTAATTTTTTGAGATAGGATATTTGAGTTTTCTTAAGCTGTAGGCCTAAGTCATGATCAGCAATATTAAAATAATAAAAGGCTTGCAATATTTCAGTTGATTTGTAATGAATCCAGAATGTATGACATTTTTTTTTTAATTGCATTACAGAAAATTACAATATTCTAATTTTCTGAGACAGTCCTGTATAGTACTGTTCTAAGAAAAAACTCTGGAAGCTAGTCGTGTTTTTGTTGTTGTTTTGAACAGCTGGGTCTTGCCCCGCGCCTCCCCTCCTGCCCGCCAGGGGGCGCTCGCCCGGCGTCCTGCCGCCAGTATAACCGAGGAAACCGGGGAGAGATCCCCGTCTGGAGCTAACAGAGGCTAGCGGCTAACCTGCTGGACAACGCACTGGGGCTTGTTTTACTGACCTTTTCTGTTGCTAGTGTACTTTCTTTTTTTACCCGCACTAAACCACTACACAATTTTATAACACGCCGTCAGTGCCAGGCGTGAAAACAGCTGTCCAGGGGATTTAGTTGCAGCGCGCCTCGATGTGTGTCCAGTGCTGCGAGCCAGCGAGCTAGCAGCAGCCCCGCTGCAGGAGCCTCCCAGCCGCGCAGGATGTCGGGCGGCCGGCCGCAGCAGCCCGGCTGTGTGGGGGGGTCCGTGCCCGGCACGAGCGGCAGCAGCAGCGGCAGCAGCAGCGCTGCGGGGGCCGCCGGAGCCGCCGGCAGCAACGGAGTGACCAGCAACCAGAGGTGGGTAGTAACGAGTTACATTTACCCCGTTACATTTACTCAGAGGTGTCAAAAGTATTCACGTTCATTACTCAGGTAGAAGTATAGATACTAGAGTTTAAAATACTCCTGTAGAAGTTGAAGTATCAACTCAAGTTTTTTACTCAAGTAAAAGTATAAAAGTACTGGTTTCAAAACTACTTAAAGTATAAAAGTAAAAGTAATGTAAAGGGGAAAAAAGCCATTAAGGACAAAAGCCATTGAAAATGAATGCATCTTAGTATAATGCAAATATATTAAAGAACCATATATGTGTACTATTGAGCATTAACATGTGTTTCAGAGAGCAGGAGATATGATGACTAGTTGCCTATAAGTATTGTAATGGTGCAAAAAGTCAAACTTCAGAGGCATGTTATCATTTATCCTAACCTTTATTGGAATGTACATCCAAGTTTAGTTGCAGGAATCTGAGGGAACGGATGTAAGAACAAAACTGGACAAGAACATCTGAAACAACCACAACCAAATTCACTCTATCTGGATGGAGCAATTTAACTGGATAGTTTTTTAAAGGCCGAAATGAAATAGAGTAACGAGGCTGTTTTTAAAATGTAAGGAGTAAAAAGTACAGATAATTGCGTGAAAATGCAAGGAGTAAAAGTAAAAAGTCGTCTGAAAAATAATTACTCCAGTGAAGTATAGATAACCTAAATTTCTACTTAAGTAAGGTAACGAAGTATTTGTACTTCGTTACTTGACACAAACATGTCAAGTTACATGTCCCCCCCAATTTCTGAAAAACATGAATTGTCCCCCCCCCCCAATAAAAATACCCTAAATTATTCAAAATTGAATGAATGTAAAATTGAATGTATTTTCAGACTTAAAGGTTGAATATGTAGAATATTTATTCAAAATGTATTTCTAAAAAAATAATACATCCACAGTGCATTTTGAGGTGTACAGAATGAAAGTATTGCTACTCCATAATTTTTTTTTTTTTAGTCTGAATAAATATTTTTAAAATTTTTGACGGGTTCGACAATGACTTTTTGTCAACGTTCTGTTTACGTTCGTACCTGCCCGTAGCCAACATGTGGCTCACTTCTCCCGGAGAAGTATTATTTTATTATTTAAGTAATATTAGAATTATGATTTACGACTATAACAGTTAAGTAAGCAGTGACACACACTGTTGGCTGTTTAGGACAAATAAACAAGAAAGGTAAGCACAATAAATTATTCCCTGTGCAATATTTTTGGCGAGCCTTTACCAATTTATGGCATGGTATGAGTTGCATATTGGCAAAAACTTAAAAATTAAAATCACATTGGTCCCCCCCCAATCCTGACATCAGATCTGCACCCCTGCTTACTCCGCTACGTTGAGCTCGTTACTTTTCTTTTATCCCTTTTATCCGCGTACGTGTCAATCTCATGACATCACTGAGTGATTCTTTGGGAAAAATGTTTGTTTTTGCATGTTTTGTCACATTTACACAGACTCAAACACACACAGAGTTTCTATGAGTTCATGTTTGTTCTAGTTCTGCCTGGTTAAAAAAGAAAAGTACAAAGGCTTGAAATTTTGTGCTTAATTTATTTTTTTTATTCTGTTATTTTATTTATTTTATTATTTATTAAAGTACTTGAATTTAATTTAAGCTATTTTTTATTCATTTTAATTTATTTTATTATTTTATTGATTTAATTTGCCTGAAGATGATTATTTTGTACTTTTGTCTGTTTGAATGGTTGTGTTAAAAAAATAAATCAGACGTTACTCAACAGTTACTCAGTACTTGAGTAGTTTTTTCACCAAGTACTTTTTTACTTTTACTCAAGTAATTATTTGGATGACTACTTTTTACTTCTACTTGAGTCATATTGTTCTGAAGTAACAGTACTTTTACTTGAGTACAATTTTTGGCTCCTCTGCCAGCAACGGGAGCCCCGCCGGGAGCGTTGCCCCCCGGCCGGCGGCGGCCGCGGCCAGCGAGGGCGGCTCCGCCGTGCCCAGCCTCGCCACGGTGCCCTCGTCCCGGGGAGGGTTCGCCTCCCTCAGCAGACCCACCGCCACCTCGGGGAGCAGGAAGAAGTCCCTCCACCCGGCACCGCTGTACAACGGCCTGCTCAACTCCTACGAGGACAAGAGCAACGACTTTGTTTGGTTAGTTTGTGTCCGCGGCTGAGCCTGCAACCCCGGCTAGGGAGCATGTTTGTGTCGGTGGAGATTGAAGGATATTGCAAGATTGTTGTGTAAGCTGCGTTTTTACACCACTTTCTGTCTAATTTGCAGTCCCATCTGCTTCGAAATGATAGAAGAGGCACACATGACAAAGTGTGGACACAGTTTTTGGTAAGTGTTCAGCTTTGCTTTAGAGTGAGATTTTAAGTTTTGAGCATTATTGACACTGGTTATTTTTTTTAATTTATTTGTTTATTTTGGTCATCCAAAAAACAATGTTGCTACATCGGTGCAACCACCATCATACAGCAGACATGGGAAAAACAGCCAAACCAGAGAGGCACTACAGAGATGGCTCAAATAGATGTGATCAAAAAAGGTGCAGGCTGAAGCATGAGCTTGTGATGCCTTTAACCCTATTATCATACAATCAATACTAGACAATGTTTATAAGGAAGTGCAGGAAAAAAAGTTAATGATTGTTAGAGCACAAAAACTAAAGACAAATAAACAAACAGTTTGGGCTATCAAAGTATAAATATACATGTAGTGGGATGACGATACAAATTTGCATCCATGTTTTTATAGTATCAGTACTACATACATTAACTGTATAACAATGTATGAATGTGTTTACCCATACATGCACAACAACAAACATACTGTCATGCACACAGACAGTACATATATTCACACACACACACACACACACACACACACACACACACACACACACACACACACACACACTATAATATATGGTAGGTTTGAAGAGGCAAACAAAAGCCCAGTAATAATAGTTACACTATGAAATTTGGTGTCAATAAATTTGATTGCATTACAATATGTCCCATTACAGTGTTACACCCTAGGGTTACTCCCTAACATGGATGTTTGCGTTATCCATGAGGAAAAACATGTGATTCCCATGCTGGTTACAGTTAGAGGGCGGGGTATATCTAAATTTAAAAATCAAAACATTTCCTTCATTATATTTAATCTATAAAGAATACATACTTTTTCTTATAGTAGATAACACTGTTATATACATGCAAATTATTATGCAGAATTCTTCAGGCATTTGAAACTAACAGCTTTCTGTAAACATGCAGACTTTGATAGAGCTGGCCAGGCTGTCTCTGTCAAACTTGACAACTACTTTTGCACATATGTAAATAATTTGATGACTAAAGTAAACCCATTGATAATAAAAAGGATTTTAAAGTCATCTACATGAGGAAAAGTAGTCAGACTTATCAGTTGTTGGCCCTTTCAACACAGAGATGAAATGTTTAATTGATAACAACCACTGAGTGTTCTTGTTCATAATTCCTTGCCTTTGCCATTTCCTCTTTTAAGTTGAACTCTGTTCTGTATGTTTCCTTTCTTCCTGCAGTTATAAATGTATACGCCAGAGCTTACAGGACAGCAACCGATGCCCCAAGTGTAACTATATTGTTGATAATGTGGATCAGTTGTATCCCAACTTTCTTGGTAGGTATTTTGAATAAGGAAGTTGAGTCTTTTCCTATCAACTTGCATTCCTATCTATGCAGTTGACTGGGTCATTTTTGATTTAAAATAATGTTGCAAGCTGTCAAACCACTTTACAACAATGTTTCTGCCAAATGCTTAGTGTATTTATTTCTTTTATTTACCCCGTACGTACCTACTCTGCACCTTCCCCCACTACCCAGTAAATGAGCTGATCCTTAAACAGAAACAAAGGTCGGAGGAGAAGAGACTGAAATTAGATCATCCTGTAAGTATATTTTATCGTATAACTGCTTTATATATTTTAGCCCTGTCAAACTTGTACACTTTTTATTTTCATTCTCAGTCTATAAAATCCCTTTCTTGTAAATGATGTCTGTCTCTGACTGCTAGAATGGGTCTCGGTGGCAGGTCTTCCAGGACGTTTTGAGTCCTGATCAGGAAAACTTGGATCTTGCGAACGTCAATCTAATGTTGGAGCTCCTTGTTCAGAAAAAGAAGCAGCTGGAAGCGGTACGTTATTTTCTTGTTTTTGTGTCGTTTTTTTTTTTTTTTTTTGCAAAACATTTTTTTTGCTTCACAATGAAAAAATGTATAAATTGTGATTACAGTTATTATTATGATAATTTGATTCGTAGGTGACTAGCCATAAACACTTAAGCGTTTAAAAAAAAAAAAAATTTGGGGATTTTATTTTTTAGGAGGAAGGCTGGGGAAGAAGCACTTGTGGAATACAAGATACACAAATTAATATTTATGCTTTGATTATGATTTATATTTAAAAGGTTGTAGGTGAGACCTTAATCTCAAAAGTTCCCCAAATAATTGCAATTGAGTTTATCATGATTCTGGTAGATTAATGTTTTACATTTTAAAATGAGCACAAAAATGACACCCTTGTGTTTATAGATCTTTAAAGCCAGCAAATAACGGTCTCTTACAAAAAAAAAAGGATGTTTAGATAAGGTCTTCATGTGACTCATTTTGAGTTTTTTTTTATTTATTTTTTTTACATTTCTTCACCAGGCCACTAGTTAGTGGAACAGTGACTGTGTTGCATTGTTTTGTAACTGGTAGATGTTTAGTAGACAAGCTATAATACCCGACATTGTTCTCCGTTATGTATGCCACATAGCTTGGACTAACTGTTGGTTAATTTCTCTATGTTTCAATCTTTTTTCTTTTTATTTTGAGGATAGCTATGAACACTGTTGTTTTCGCAGCACATTAACATGAGCCAATGTGAGTGACGCTTTTAGTTGCTCAAGCAACATTTTGACTGCAGGAACTTTTTTCAGCAACTTGGGTCTTGGGTCTTTCGGGGGATAGACAGAGGTCCAATTGTAAATGAAACAAAAGCTGATCTCCACAGAGCTGTGAATTTGTAGGTATCATACATGCTGATTTGATTTGAGATTTAATTTTGGTGCTTACCAGTCATCCTCATTATTTTCCTCTTCAATACTCAGAATCAGTCAGGATCTTTTGGATTCGACCTTTTGATTTCTAGGGGTCAGTATCATCAGAGACAGAAAAAAAATCTCTGGCCAGGCTTGGGATTGGTTGCTGTCCTTTTTAAAGAAAACAGATCGTACCCTTCAGAGATTACTCGCTTTAAGGTGAAAAGCTGACTGGTGGAAACTTTGCTCGAGTCAGAAAAGGAATTATGTCAATGTAATATTTGTATTTATTTATTTATTTATTTATTTATTTATTTATTTATTTATTTATTTATTTATTCATTCATTCATTCATTTTATTTTTATATACATATATATATATATATATATATATATATATATATATATATATATATATATATATATATATATATATATATATATATGTTTCATAACTATTATACCTTATCACAGAACAGTAATATTTGTTTGCATCTGACTGTACAGTTGTATTGAATTGATTGGTCACAGGGTGTAATCAATACCTTCAGGCCAGGCTGACAAAAGTTGAGCATTATTTAGTTATATATGAGTAATGGTTGACGAGGTACTTTCTCTCTCAGCAGTCAAGAAAAGGAACCATGCATCCCTTTTTTTCATGTTTTGTCCTCAATTGTGAATTTAAAAAAGGGAAGTAGGAGCCACAGTCTAGCCTGTTGAGCTCTGCCACGTCAGCCCCAACTTCCAGACCTTACATAAAGTACATAAATTACAGATAGTCTTTAATCAATGCTATGCAATTTACAGTTTTTTGTTGTTGTTTTATTTGAAACATTAGTCTTTACTTTTATGATTGCAATCATTTCTGATCCAACCAAAACTTGAGCTACATCCAAAACGTATTCAAAGCTTACTTTCATTTGTTGCCCTTTGAGAAGCAAACTTAGTTCAGCAAGTTGAATACATCATCTTTGGTAAACAATCCACACGTGTATTTGGCCTTTTGTCACCTTGTCTGGCCTGAACAAAGTTATTTTTTTCTTGTAATTTTGATTTATATTCACCCAAAAACACTCGTACAGCACTTCTCGTAATGCATATGTTCTCTGAATACAGAATACAGCAATTAGGTCCTTGTTCACAGCAATGATTTTTTTTTTTTTTGGCAATGTGGATGATTGCCTAAACACAGTTCATGTAACGAGGGTCTGCATCCAACTGGCGTCCCTCTAGAAGGTGCATGAACTGCTCGAATTGTTGCAGCCGCACTGTGATCCCCACTCCCATGTCGTGTCAGCGTGACTTTGGGGAAGAATCAGAATCAGAACCCTAACCTTGGTAAAATATGCTCATCAGTTTGTAAATGCAAAGACAAATCACTGCATACTGTATTTAGAGTTCAAATGGTGTATGGGTGATAAATGCATTGTAAAATGTTTTATAACGCCTAGAAAAGGTTTTTAAAAAATGTGCTGTGAAGAGGGAGTCTGTACGTGAGGTTGGGTGGAGATGATTAGGACAGAGAGACTGAACAATTGTACTCTTTGCTGGGTCTGTGGTGTAACAGAATAACAGACTGGTGGGGCCAAAAAAGTGAAAGGTTGTGGTACATCAGAATTTTTGAGTTTGTACTTACTTCAGGGTTTCCGCGGGGTTTTAAAAAGTATTAAAAAGTGATAAATGAAAATTGCCAAATTTAAGGCCATTAAAAGTGTTAAATTCACTGTCAGAGGTATTATTTTTTTTAAATTGGTATTATTTTTTACCTTTTACATTTTAATCAGTCTATTTTATTGTCATTCACAAAGTGAAATAAATGTGAAACATTGGTCAACATCAATGAGTCTATAAATCTGTTCTGTATAGTGTTCTATAGTTCAAAATCTGTATTATTGTTAAAAGGTCCGTGATTAACACTTAATGTTGTGACAGTTTTTTAAAAAAATCTGAAGGTAGTGAAAAAGGTATTAAATTTAACATAGGGATTGCTGTATAAACCCTGTACTTACCTAAACACATGTTTTTGAAATGGCAACCTTTGATCTTTAGATTTATTGTATTCATTTGGAAATAACTATTTTTTTGCATTTAACACAATCTTCCGCTGTGTGAAAAAAGGAAGAAAAAAAACAGGCAGTCAGTGACTATTTTGTCAAGTCAACTTTATTGTCAATTCTGACATGTGCAACACAATACAGGATCGAAATTGTCATCCTCAAAGGCCTTACAGTGCAGCAGCTAAACAAAAAAGACACTATGTTCATCTTAAAGAATAAAAAATATAAATATAAAGAAGGAAAAAAACAACAAACATGTTAGATAAAGCAGTCTTAGGCTGCAGTTATTTTCCTAAATGGTGTCTTTATCTACACTAGGAGTCCCAAGCAGCGCAGAGGCAGATCCTCATGGAATTCCTCAAAGAAGCCAGAAGAAATAAAAGAGAGGTACTGCTTCCCAGACACAATACAGACATTTGCCATACAGAGCTCTTGGATGGCAATATTGTATTTAAGGAATACTTACACACTCAAGAAAAAGATGGCATTTTCCAAGACAATGTGAGAAGTGCCCTTTTTTAAATTTGTGTTTTGTGGCTTTGCAACAGCAACTAGACCAACTACAGAAAGAACTCAACTTCCTTGAAGAAGACATCAAGCGTGTTGAAGTAAGTGGACAGTGTGTCAGCGGTTAATATTGTCTCCAAACCCACTTTATCAATAAGAAGGTAGCGGCACTACTTATCTTTTACAATTTGAAATGGAAAACAAAAGTTATTCTGCGTTTTTTCCAAAGGAAATGAGTGGGCGTTACTCTCCAATGACGGAGGCGGAGTGTACAGTGCCTAATGTTGAGGCACCAGCTCCAACACCCAGGTAGACCTGAAGTCTGTACTCTAATAAACTGTATCTGTACAGGAAATGAAGTCATCACAGCAGAAGATTACTGTATAAACCTTTTTCCATGTTGGTTTGCAGTTTCAGTAAAAAACAGTTCAACAAAAAGTCTATACATGTTTCAGCCTTTTATGTACATCTTGATTTGAGTAGTGTGCCTTACATTATATTTGCTTCCTTGTTGTGTAGCTGCAGTAGTATCATGGAGTCATCAGATTACAGCCAGCCTCCAGGATTTGGTGGAACAGCCCAGGTATGTCTCAGACACGCCCATGCTGTTAGACGGGTAACATTTAAAAACAAAAAAGAAAAAAAAAGCTTTGAACTCTGTCCTAAAGGCACTCCTGTCATTTCCATGATATTACTTGAGATATTGCTTATAAGATTTTATATTGGATCCCAGTGTACATTCAGCTCCAATTTGGTTCTCCTTGCTCTTTGTTCAGGGAAAACGGCAGACCTGGTACAACAGCACTCTGGCATCAAGAAGAAAGAGGCTGACGGCTCATTTTGAGGATCTGGAGCAATGCTACTTCTCCAGCAAAATGTCACGCATCACAGGTATTCAGTACGGTTCTTTGCTGTCCACGTCTAATGTCTGTAATCAGCCAAAACAGCCAATACGGTTGCATGAAACATATTGTCCACAACTTTAGATCTGTTGATGGTTTTTGTCCATTGTTTTCAGATGAGGGCAGGAACCTGAACCAGTTGGACGATTTTATGGAGTGTTTGTCTAAATTTACACGCTACAACACTGTGCGGCCGCTGGCCACCCTGTCCTACGCCAGTGACCTCTACAACGGCTCCAGTATTGTCTCTAGGTATGAAAACGCAACACTTTAACTTGCAATTTGCGCTATTAACATTGTTATAAAAATGTCTTAATTGGTTGGTAACAGCTTTTATAATGTGGCTTAGATGTGTCAACTTTCATAAGGGACTAAAATTATGTAAAAAAAATTAGCTCTCCGGCCTCTGACAAGACTGAAAAATATAATTCTACCTAAGTCAAGGTTTCATACGGCCCCCACCGACGGACCAGGGTCATTTTAATTGCTAAAAAGAAATCTTTGGACAGTCACTGTTACCTTGTCTACTGTCAAGAAAAGCAAAAAGAGGCGTGTTCATGGCCTTTACCACTGACAGTTGCCTATTATGTCATAATTATACAAGTATTAATTCAGTTCTACAGAAGCAGAGGCCATGAACTCATCCTTATGCACCGGCTTGAAAGCCGTTCACCAAACATTGATCGTCTACTTGTACGGATTTGGGACAACATAATATAAACTGGATGGAGATGCCTGTACAAGAAGTCCTTTTTATGCACTTTGTGTACACATATGCTAAAAGTACCTTAGTTTGTCTCTAGGGATCTTATTCAAATTAACATTCCCAATAAAAGCCTGACCATTGTTTTAAATCTGAAATGTTCCTTTGACTTTTTTCTTGATTTGTAAAATGTCAGTAACAAATACAATTGGATGGCTAAAGCCTCCAATTTTATTTTATTTTTAAGTAATTGACCATAATTGCTATATAGAGCAAATTAAGAGAAATAGGTGATAAGTTTAATTATTTGAAGCCCACTAAGCATTTCCAACTGTCTCCTAACCTGTTTTTAGTATTGAGTTTGACCGTGACTGTGACTACTTTGCCATCGCTGGTGTGACCAAGAAGATCAAAGTGTTTGAGTATGGCACTGTGATCCAGGATGCAGTGGACATCCACTACCCAGTCAATGAGATGACCTGCAATTCCAAAATCAGGTGAGGGAGATCACTTTCTCTAAGCCTACATGCACACTGCACACTTTTTTTGGCTGAAATCTGCTCTGGTGATGAAGGTCATGGCAGAGTCTCAGACTCCTGGCTCCCATTTCTCATCCACCCTTTGCTCCACACACGGCTAGTATTAAAAATGTTGCCTTTCTTTTCGTCAGTCTTCCTCTCATTATACTTAGTTTATGAATTTTTTCAGCTTCCACTGCACAAAAACTTCAGAAACAAATAAGACAGGCTCCCTGTTGGTGCACCCTTGTTTACTTTACCTGAGCGTTTGACCTCACTCCATCTTACGGTGTGTGCAGGTCACTTTAAAGCAGAAGCCTGTTCACACTGGAGTCTGATGTAAGACATATTGGAAATATTAATGTGAACAACCACCAAAAAAAAATGGATCTTGGCAAAGAAAATTGAATTGAGACCTGCAGTGAGAATTTAGGAGAAGAGAAGGATGTAAATTCAGCTCTTTGGAACTGAAATCGCAAAGTCTTTTTAATGCTCTTCTGATCTATGAAGCGACCTGATTCAGCCACAAATGTGGAATGAAAATCCAAATAATGTGATGCATACTCCAGATATCGTATGAAAGAAACTAAAAATGTTTTGATTGGATGGATTTACGTTGTTCGGGCCAGTATAAGCCAGACGTTTAGAGATCATGAATGAAAAGGCCAGTTTGAGATGAAATGGCATAAATTACAGTTGTGAGAAGATGAGCAGTAATCAGCCAGAATCTCCATGTTAAAGAAAGAACCTTCTTTGTTGCAGCTGCATCAGCTGGAGTAGTTATCACAAGAACCTCCTGGCCAGCAGCGACTATGAGGGTACTGTCATTCTGTGGGATGGATTCACCGGCCAGCGGTCCAAAGTGTACCAGGTAGGATGCCGAGGACGTTGCTTTGTTTTTTCTTCTCTGAATGTTATGATTATTATAATTTTGTATTGAGACAACTTTTCTGATGTTTCCTCTGTTTTGTTTTCTTTTCAGGAACATGAAAAAAGGTGTTGGAGTGTCGACTTCAATCTCATGGACCCCAAACTCCTAGCTTCTGGTTCTGATGATGCGAAAGGTGAATGAGTGACAGAGTATTGGAAAACTACAATTTTCCAGTCTCTTTTGTACTTAATTTTTAACTGAGGCGTTGTGCGTCTTCTTTCTTCTTCAGTGAAGCTGTGGTCAACCAACCTTGACAACTCAGTAGCGAGCATCGAGGCCAAGGCTAACGTTTGTTGTGTTAAATTTAGCCCAACTTCAAGATATCATCTGGCATTTGGTTGTGCAGGTAAGCTCTGGATTAGTTTTGTCTCTGCAGTTGTTAGTTGTGGAGCTGGTCTTTGCTTTGTTACTGCCATCAAGCCGGGCCGTTACACTGACTTCTTATTTATGTTTTATTGTCTGTTGTTTCCTGTGACTAAACGCATAATAACTCATCTTCAGGGTTCCTTTCCTTCCTCCCAGCTAAGTGTGTGCTGTTCTTTATTCTCACAGACCACTGTGTCCACTACTACGACCTACGCAACACAAAGCAGCCAATCATGGTGTTCAAGGGCCACAGGAAGGCCGTGTCTTATGCCAAGTTTGTAAATGGGGAAGAAATTGTTTCCGCGTAAGTTTAAACCCTTTTCATCAGAAAAAATTCTGTCTTTTTTTTTTTTGAAAAAGAAATTCATAGAAATGCATACAATCTGAAATGTTTTTTAGTATTTTGAAATCGTTGGATTTACATTAAATTCCTGTTTGAGAAACACTTTTACATGAAGATGTGCAGACAGCAATCCCCTTGTCCTTTTTTATCAGATGATTGGTTGGTTCCAATGTGTTTTAATTTTTTGCTTTTTTTTTTATTTCAACTAAATGTTGAACGACTGAAAACATTGGCTTTTGACAACTTTTATATTTCTCCAAAACTAAAGCAAGTAACAGGGAAAACTGGTAGCACATCAGAGAAGTCTTCTTTTAGTATTAGATTTCTTTCGCCCACTCCCATCCCTAACTAGAGAAAATTACCATCTTATTACAGTTTTCCTCCTAATGGCTTTACTTTTTTTATTAGTGTCACGAGTGAAAGATGGCAACTAAAAAGTGGCCAATTTTGGTCATTAGCTGAGCAATTGGGGGATTCTAATATTCAAAACCACTGCTTTTATCCTTATAACATAGTTCCTGACTCACTGAAATATTTATTTTGGGATATTTAGTTTGAATTTAGCTATAATCTTTCTGTTGTCGGTTACCAATGTAGACAAGTGCAGACGAAATCTAGATCCTGAATATCTGCAGTTAGTGAAATGAGATCAAAATCATAAGTAAATGCAAACCATGCAAGGAACTGGCAGGGTTAACAAAATCATCAACCTCTCAGCTTGCTGTTTATTAGCTTTATTTTCTTCTTAAGTTCGACAGACAGTCAGCTGAAGTTGTGGAACGTCAACAAACCTCACTGCCTGCGCTCGTTCAAGGGCCACATCAACGAGAAGAACTTTGTTGGGCTGGCATCCAACGGAGACTATGTCGCATGTGGTAAGCTTTCACTTTGCAGCCTGCTCGTGTTCAAAGTCCCTGTTGATGGAAAACTTTTAACTCTATAAATACCACTATGAAATCTAGATATTTTGTTAATTGTATTTTTTGTATGTGTTTTAGGAAGTGAGAACAACTCCCTTTACCTATACTACAAAGGACTTTCCAAGACACTGTTAACGTTTAAGTTTGACACAGTGAAGAGTGTACTGGACAAGGACAAGAAGGAAGACGACACCAACGAGTTTGTCAGTGCCGTCTGCTGGAGGGCCATGCCTGACGGAGTGAGTCCATCTCTTTAGTGCTCATTAATGTTATCACGAATGGTTTCTGTGTTCTTGGTAACCACGTTACAACCATTTTTAGTATCTGTTTTTATGGTAACTCATTTTACTGAATTAGTCTGTTAAATAGAACCATTCCTCTACAAGTAACAGTCTTTTAAAGCAATGATGATACTTATTAACTAACTAACTATTGATGCTTTTGTTTTCAGGAGTCAAATGTTCTCATTGCTGCAAACAGTCAAGGAACAATCAAGGTTTGTGCTTTATGATTTATATATAAAATATACTTAATCATCACTCAGAGGATATGACGCTCTGAAGTTTTCCAGCTGTTTTTTTGTAAACGGTCGTGTCGTGGAGATGGAGAACTTTGATCTCAGGGAAACATTAGTGCAGCACTATCAGTGGCTGAATGGGAGCAATTTCACACTAAAACTGCTTTCAGATACAAATCATGTTTGGTTAACAGTTTGAAACTGAGAAAAAAGAAATGTTCAGACGTTTCGAGGCCATGAAAGCAACGTGAGCCAGGATTCAGAAGCCTTTTATTTTATTATATTTAATAATTGTGGTGCATCAGAACGTCCGCTGGCTGGTTGCTGCTATGACCTGTCTTTTCATTTATGAGTATATATCCAAACTTCATGAGAGCTGCAGGACTTGCTGACTGATCCTGATTCATATGGAGCCACATATCACCTCTCATTACTGAATTAGAAAAAGTTAAGACACTTAAAAACTTTCCTGCAAGTGTTGACAATGATGACCATCTGACCTGCTCTTCTGGTTCTCTGTGGGTCGGTAGCTCTTCCCACAGTAGTTGCAGGACTTTCCAGCAGCTGTTGTTCCATATGTAAATGTCCCACCCACTGCTACTGAAGCAGTGGTGATCACTTGTCATTTCTATTTTCTCTAAGTGGTTAATAATTGAATTAATCGCTTGCAGTTTGCTTTAGAAGATGCCCCTTTCGTGCTATGTTCCAGCAGTTCTACCATAGATAACTACATCAGTGTCACTAATCTAGAGACATTTCTGTTTGGCACCAGTACCAAATAGTTCCTTGAGTAGGTTCTCATTCCACTTCTCTCTCATTTCTATCAAAATTGTGGTTTTTTTTTTGCATAGCTGAAGGAGTTCTCTGAATTGTGGTACCGTACTTTCCGGACTATAAGCCGCTACTTTTTTTACACGCTTCGAACCCTGTGGCTTTAACAACAATTCGGCCAAATTTATGGATTTTTACGGACCAACAAGCATCATGCTGGCAATACATTTAGCACCGCTTATATATCTACAATATCTGCTTTCTTTTTAAATTAAGTGGGTGGGGCTTATATTCAGGTGCGCTCAATAGTCCGGAAATGACTGTAATCATTTGTCCCAGTGATGCATCGTACACAGACTTTCACAAAGCTGTGTTTCAGACTCCACACATTGTAAAGGATCACTGTTTTTATCACTGCCTACTGTATCATTTTGGACACTTTCAGATTAACCACCTGAATACTAAATTAGAGGGTCCTGCCCTCTATCTGAAAGCGATGTAAAAAGTATGTGACGACTCGCAAGTTATTTTCCAAAAGGTGTCTGAATGGCTTGTGAACCACAAAAAGAAAAAGTTTTCGGAAATTATTGTTTTCTGGGAGGGGTTTATTCTGTGGCTGAGACTAGTCAGGATATAGAAAAGATTTTATTGTTAAAAATGCACCAACTCTTCTTTTTCCTCACGGTTTCTCTTTGTTCAGCAGTACAGTAATGACACAGAGATGTACTTTTTTTCCCTGTCTCTGTAGGTACTTGAACTTGTCTGAAGACCTGCCTGTCACGAGTGAGCATTGGAAGAACCGTCAGCCTCCTGTGCCGGTGGAAGGCTCCGTCAGAGGCAGGGAGAGTCCATACTGCCTGAGGAGCAGTGGGAGAACCCAAATCAACCGAACCTGACGTATTTTCATTGATCTACATGGCTTTCTGACAGCAGGAGAGACTTTGGACCAGTGCAACAGCATAGCAGGAGAAGTTGTGCTGCCATTTTATCGTAACTAAACGAGAACCAAGCTTGGGCACAAAAAGGACTTTGGAGAAAGCAGTTTTATTTCTTTTCTATAAGCTTCTATTGACTACAGTAGAACACCTCTTTATGGTTTTAGGTCAAATCAAAACGTTTTGTTTTTTTGTTTTAAATTAAACATTTCTCTCCATGGTACATCCAGCCAAATGCTACCTGTTTGCATTTTCTCTTTTAAAGGCCAAAGCACAAGACAATATAACATGCAAAAATTGTCTTCAAGTGAAGCGTTTTAAACCCCCTTTGTCTTTCAACCTCCTGTTTATTTCCCTTTATGTGTAGTTTTTGTGTTTTTCAGATTGGGAGAAAGACGTTTTAATAAATATGACTTGAATTTCATTCTTTCAAGTGTACATTAATTTCTTTTTCTGGCTCAAAACAGAATGTGAAGTAGTGTCTGCTTTTCTTTCTGTTTTTTGAACAAAATGAGACTCCAGTTTGTAATCAGTAATTGATTGTCTAACTTGAGGCTGAAGCGCTACTTGGAATTAGACTTTATGCTGTATTTAAGTTGTTGCTTTTTGAAAGATGCCAACCTTGAAGAGTCGGGTTTTAGTTCTTTTAAAGAGGCAGTGGAATTACTCTACACGTGCAGTCTCTGAATCACATCATCTGAACTGAATGGGATCTGAGCTAAAGAACTGCTGTCAGCTTTTGTGGAGTGGTAAACTGTGACGAAGCATGGACAGAGAAGACAATTCCACCAAGACCTTCCTATTTTATGAAAATTGAGTGAGAGAGGTGTTTTGTATTTGTATTACAGAATAAATTATTTCGAAACAGTTGTCATTTTTTACTTTTTATACTTTTTTTCAATGGGTTTGCTGATGGGGAGTGTATTCTCAGGCCACGTTTACACATAGCCGGGTATTTACAAAAACGGATATTTCCCCCTCTACGTTTTGAAAGATATCCTCGTTTACACGAACCCGCATGAATACGCTGTTAAGGTGCTATGTGAGGGGCCAATTATGTACCTCATCAAGTTTGAAATATGTACTCTACACTGCTTTTCTGAGTCACTTAAAAGTAGGAAGCTCAGGAGATTCCAGGGCTGTATAAAATGTAAATGGGAACAATAATGCATCAAATTATATAAATTACACTTAATATACTTTTTTTTGTTACATATTTAACAAAGGCATCCATAAACACATGTTTTGTAATACTGTTTATAAAAAAAAAGAATATAAAAACTTATATTTGGCAAAAGTTGATAAGACCATATCAATCCTTTTAAATCATAACAGCTCCACTGGCTCCTGGTCCACCTCTTCATCAACTTCAAAATCCTGCTGTACATCCTGCTGCTCATTCATAACCTTTCCCTTCCTCATCTCGCTGATCTTATCCAAATTTCCACCCCTTCCCTTTCCCTCAGATCCACCTCTTCTCTCCACCTGACAGTTCCTCCTGACAGTCTGACTACCAGGGCTTTCAGTCACCCTGCTCCCAGTACAGGCTCTGGAAGGTTCTTCCACCTCAATATGGAAGCTGGACTCTTCCACAATTCAAAAAATCACTTAAAACCCACTTCTTCCATTGCTTACCTCTGACCCTGCTTGACCTGTTTTTTTTTTTTAAATAGTCATCCACATATTTTTGTATTTTATCCTGTGCTAACAGTTTATGTTGTATGTTGATCTTGAGTTTTATCAAAGGCCCCTTATAAATAAAATGTATTATTAATAATAATATTGTTATTATTAAAATACTGAATGATTGTCCAGTACGATGGATAGAAAATGAATATTCTTGTCAATTGTATCTTTATTATATCATTAAAGAAATGTCAGATTTAGGGATAGTTAAAATAATTTGGTTCCAGGTTTTCTGTGTGAAAGACTGTTATTTTTCTGCCCTGCACTTGCCACATGACAGAGATGTTGAATCTATTACTATCTAAAATTAAGCTAGATTCTCCAATGTCAACCTATAAGACAAAAATGGCACGTATTGTTTTTAAATTTGCAATTTAGATGATAATTGCATAAGAAGAAAAAAAGAATGATGTGGATTCTGATAATGGATTTTTGTGTTCTTTTATATTAATTTTAACATTTCAATGTTCTTCACTTTCCTCCTCTCTTTCCCCCTCAGTAGAGTCATTTCCAACCGCCTCATAATCCTTCAGAGCTGCCACATCTTCTCTGGCCTTAGAGAGTTATCCATCACATCACATCTGCTCTGCCTGCACCTATTGACCTATTGAGTCTGTGAGCTGTTTTAAAAGCCAACTAAAAAACCACCTTTTTAAACAGGCTTTTATGTAAACTGCATTGTTATTTTATGTTTTTTTCTATCATGTATTCTGATGTATTTTATTGCTCTAAACTGTTTTTTATTCTTTAAAGCCCTTTGTGATAAATGTCTGTGAAAAGTGCTATATAATTAAACTTTACTTACTCACACATATATATGCATATATATATATATATATATATATATATATATATATATATATATATATATATATATATATATATATATATATATATATGTAGATATATACACACACAATTTGCGTACCCTCTTCTCACGTATCTTTTCTTTGTTTTATAAACTAGGGGTGGGACGATACAGGTAACTCACGATTCAATACTGTGGCGATATGTGGCCCACAATAATGATAATATTGCGATACACGATATACGATATTCGCTATATTGTAAGAAATTTCATCAATGATATATCACAATATATGTGACTGAAAAAGAAAAAATACCCATAAAAAGGAAAACGTCTGTAGTTTTTATTCAATGCCAAAACTTCATACAATGTACAAAGAAAGTGCATTTGTATAGAGCCTCACTGCCTCCTAGTCTTGTAAATGTAAACACTGTACAGCCGGACAAATTAAAGTGCATGAACAATAGTGCGGTGACAACCGTGTATGTGTATGTGTATGTATGTATGTATGTATGTATGTGTATTGTAATAAAATATCGATATTTGGCGTTAGTTTATCGATTATTTATTGCGACAGAGAGCGCAACAATATATTGCAATATAATTCCCCCCCCCCCACCACTAATAGAAATGCTGAGAAATGTAGAAAATTGTTACAAATGGATAGGAAACCTGAAAAAGCTCTACAGGGGATCATAAAAGCGGCCCAGAAGATCGTCGGCCGACCCCTGCCCTCCCTAAATTAACTTGCAGACTCTCAGGGGCTGAAAAGGGCTAGAAGGATTTTGCAGGACCCATCTCATCCCGGGCACAGTCTTTTTGACCTGCTGCCCTCCGGCAGGAGGAACAGAGTCCTGAAGCAGCGGACGAACAGACTCAAAAATACCTACTATCCCAGGGCCATTAGATTGCTAAATAATACACAACAAAACATAACAGAACATAACAGAACAGGTGTATTTTTTGGATGATGTGGGAGTTTGTTCCACTTTACCAGACATTGTTTGTATTGCTTTTATGTTTTTATACTGTGCTTGTTATATTTATTCATTCCTCTTATTTTTGCTTCCTTTGCACTTTGGTGGGAACATCCCAACCAATCTCATTGTAACCTGAGCACAATGACAATAAAGTCTATTCTAAAAAACATGGAACGATTGTGACGTGACTTTTTTTCTCCGAACGTGAGGGGGAATGTTTTATCCGACGGACGAGCGGCCCCCGGAAGCAGAGGCGACGCTAGTGCTCATGTCACCGGATCAAACATCACAGCTCGGTCGTAGCTCAGTTCAGCCTCTCTCCTCAGTTTGCTGTCGTTAACCCTGGGCTGCGTGTGCCGGAGCGAAGATGGGGGTCCCGAAGTTTTACCGATGGATATCGGAGCGCTACCCGTGCCTGAGCGAGGTGGTGAAGGAGCACCAGGTGGGGAGACGCCGCTCCGCAGCAGCTCCGCAGCAGCTCCGCTAGCTGCCGCCATCAGCGCCGCCGCGGCGGCCCGGGGCTGCGGGGCTCCGGCCGGCGCCGCTAGTATCTCTCAGAGAACTTATTTCACTCTATAAAGGGTCGATATTTTCGGGGAGAGTCGAGGTTATTAGCCCAGTCTGTGCTGGTTTCAGCCAGCTCAGGTCTCGCTTGGAACGAGTCAAATTGAACATAATAATAAAGACGCTACCTGCGTAAAGCGGCTAGTTTGGTGTTTGTTTAGGCAGAACTGAGCAACAAAAACACACCCATGACTCTGTAGGTTTCTCACCACGACGTGGCAAACATATGCCCTTAACCATATGGAGTTATTCATGTGAGATTTCGCATAATTGTTAGTTATACGCTCTAGTTATACTATCATATTACTTGGTGGCTACTTTTATCTACTTGGGTAACCCATGTCCCTTGTGTGGTCCGGGGTTTAGTTTATCAGTCCAGAAGCAGCAGTTTCACCTGTTTCACCAGCTGTTTCATCACCTGTACGTTTTTCAATGTCCTTCATTGCGCAAGACCCGCTTTGTGTTATGTATTAGCAATTATCGGTTTGATAACAGTGGATACGGAACTATGCTGTTTAGCCTGAGGACAATAACAGCCTCCCTTAACCCAGATGTCCGAGTTATAAAAGTGTTTTCATGTGTTCGGCTTGAAGAGAACACAAGAAGGTTTTCCACTTTGTGTTTGTATACTGCTCAGATAATGTATGATTACTTTCTGTGCATAATACACTAAACCACACAGTACTTAAAAGCATTCTTTTCATCTTGCATAGTGTTGTCTAATGGATAGTAATCATCATAATAATGATTATTTTTTCCGTCTTAGATTCCAGAATTTGACAATCTCTACCTAGACATGAATGGCATCATCCACCAGTGTTCTCACCCCAATGATGAGGATGTCCACTTTCGAATCTCTGAGGAAAAGATTTTTGCCGACATATTCCATTACTTGGAGGTGCTGTTCAGAATCATCAAGCCTCGCAAGGTCTTCTTCATGGCTGTGGATGGTGTGGCACCGAGGGCAAAGATGAATCAACAGAGAGGACGTAGATTCAGGTAGACGTATGTTTAATGTCTATGGGAATTAAGGTGAAAAAAAACTCTTTAACATGTGTTTGGGAGAAGAGATGAATGGAACGGAAATGACAAAAAAATTAAGGAACCGCTGAATGCTTGTGCTAAGGAAGACATTTCTCTGTAGACTAGTGACACTGATGCAGTCCTGTGGTTTAAAAAGTGGTTGAAGTGCTACAGAAGCAAGTTATAAGAGAATTGTAGAATGGTTAATAACCAACTTAATAAAGTGAAATTGCCTAAAAAAAATCATAGCATCAGAGGGGAAAAAGGTAATGGGAGAAGTTACATACGGGTCAACATTCATCAGGATGTTCTGCAGCTGCTGGGGGAAGAGCTGTTGGTCTGTGTCGGTCTTTATGACTCCTACAGGTTATTAATGGTAGAAAGGGATTCTGTCTCGGCCTCTTGTGATGCAGAGGACAAATAGAAACTGGTGAAGAGGCTCCTTATATTTAGTATTCATAATTTTGCAGGGGTGTAATGATCCATTCATTTGCAAAGTTATATTGATTTAATGATAAACAATCTAATAGCATAGATACAAAATGTAACTATCAAACCAGACATTATACATATAATCCTCATAAGTGCATGTTATCAAGTGGCCTTTTGTAGTCTATTTTTATTAAAGGGACCAGCTTATCTGTCTAGGAGAATCCATAAATCAAATTTTGAAGTCAAGAGTTTGATATGAATGGTAGTGTTTGTTTTTAAGTGACATAGATGTTGTTGTATCATATTGATTGCTAGTATCTGAATTAATTCAAAACAAAATCACATTGTGACAGCTTTAGTTTTATTGGCAAACCTTAATTTCGCCATCCAATTAATCAATGTGATGTTATGATGAAACTTGTGATTTACATCCTGAAGATCTGTGATCAGTATGGATTTAGAATTAAGACTGAAGAGAACAGAGACGGGAGCCACCAGTCAGCTTCACAATAAAGGAAATGCCTCATTAGGTAAAAATGAGTCTTAATGTTGGCTTCTGTTAATTTTATAGTCTTTAAAGTCTGTCTGAATAGTCACATTTTCTTTCTATATTGGGTTGCAACAGACTGTTCATCTGAAAAACCTGGAGGTTACAATAGTGGGCTTGGGCCTGGAGGACCCAGATTCAGGTCCAGTTGGCACCTGAAGTGAGCCAGTATGGGCCACTGACCAATAAGGATGAAAAGGCTCTGTATATGTGCAGACTATTTATTAATGTGTGATTTATGTAAATCGGAGTTTACTGCTTTGGATGCAGCAACAGAGGAAACCAGATCAAAGTCAGAAATTCATCTTGAAACTGTTAGCCTGACCTCGTCTCGCTTGTTCTTGCACTCTGTGGGTCTGTCTTCCTAACTGTATAGGTCCGCCAAAGAAGCAGAGGAAAAGATAAAGAAAGCTCTGGATAAAGGAGAGGTGCTTCCCACAGAGGCTCGCTTTGACTCCAACTGTATCACTCCTGGTAGGCTTCATCTTAACCTGACGTGAACTTCACACATTACAGATGACGGCACAAAGTCATTTTCAATCATTCCACTTCTTTCTTTGACACAGTCGACCATTATCCCTGCTTTAAATGTGTTTACTTGCTGATACTATGCAGGATTGTTATCTATTCAACTCGATACACTCACTCACCTTTCAAATTTAACAACTGGGAAAGTTAATTTAATTTTGACCGTTGTAGTTTTGTATTTGAAGGATGTTTGTACACCAAAGACATCCATGGTGTTCACATTATTATTATTATTATTATTATGATGATTATTATTATTATTATTATTATTATTATTATTTATTTTTTTCTTTTTACAAATTTGTGCAAGAGAATAAATGTAATGAGTAGGGGTTTTGTATATGCAGATGACTTTAGGAAGAGTTTCACCACCGTTTCAGTCATCCTGTCTCTGATCTGTACCTGCATGGTACCCAAGTTTTATACGCACTGATGCTTTGGTTACAAAGTCTATTAAAACTTGACTCTTCCTGACAACCCTCCATGGATAACCCCCCCATGGATCCAAGGGCATGAAGAGAGATTCAAAGCATTTTTAATCATGATATATTATATATATATATAATGATATAAGGCACACCTAAAGAACAGGAAAAAGTGCAGCTGTATTCCAGTGCAGGCTTTTTCTACCCAAACAAAACACTGAACCAGGAGTCAATGGACAAAAAACAAAACAAAGAAACAACTTCATTATCTTCACTTAAATTTATGTGACAGTCTTACCAGATCTGAGACGTAAAGTGTATTCAATCAGGTCTGAAGTGAACAAACGAACCAAACAGGCAAACGCATTAGAGTTTAAAAGTAACCATACCAACAAAGCAGGTATAAGCACTTCTGTATTCAGAGACAACAGCAACTCTCTTCATCAAACATACTTTTTCCAGGCACTGATTTCATGGCGAGACTTCAGGAACAGCTAAAGTACTTTGTGCACAACAAGCTTTCCACTGACAAGCTGTGGCAGGACGTCAAAGTCTACTTGTCTGGTCACGAGGTGGGCTTTATTTGTAGGATTGACTTTTTACTGCCAGAGTGCAAATCCAAGATTTTGTGACAGCTTAAGTGGACGTTGCATGATTTAAGTTTGTGTTGTGTTCTCTTCCTTATAGACACCCGGCGAGGGAGAACACAAGATCATGGAGTTTATTCGTTCTGAGAATGGCAAACCCAATCACGACCCTAACACCCGACACTGCCTTTATGGTCTGGACGCCGACCTGGTACAGTATAGCCTCGCTCTAAAGATGAGAATGTACATTATTGCTCAAACCGTCTCTCTGGATTCACACCATGACTTCCACTCTTGTGTCGTAGATTATCCTGGGTTTAACCAGCCATGAGCCAAATTTTTCTCTGCTCAGAGAGGAAGTCCGTTTTGGAGGGAGAAAGTCACAGAAAAGGTTTGTTTTTTTTCCCCCCAACATAATATCTTCACATATTATTTAAATCATCTGTATCATTCAATTCAACTATGCCTCTGTCTTTAATGCAACCTTTCTAATTGTGTAGGATAACAGCTCCAGAGGAAACAACATTTCACTTGCTCCACCTGTCTCTGATGAGGGAGTACATAGACTATGAGTTTTCAGAGCTGAAGGTGAGAAGCATGCAAACACGTGACGGAGATGAAGTCATTAAAAAAAGCGTGGAAACAAATGCATGATTTAAATGTCGGGGGAGATTTTGACTGAAGCTTTTATTTCTTATTTGCTTTGAATATATGACATGTAATCTGTATTCTCATTATGTTTGTGGCTGTTTATCAGGACCAGATGGGTTCTGATTATGACCTGGAGCGAATAATAGATGACTGGATTCTAATGGGCTTCCTTGTAGGAAATGATTTCATCCCTCACCTCCCTCATCTTCACATTAATCATGATGCTTTGCCGTTGCTCTACAAGACTTACATCAGTGTACTACCAAGCCTGGGGGGTGAGACACACACACGCACACATGTGTAAATAGCATTACATCATACATATTTCAGTTCATGTGCAAGAGTTTGTCACGGTTTTGTAATGATGTTTTAAAAATGTATTTAGTTTCAAATCCCGTCTGTGCTGATCCAGGTGGTCTTCATAGTTTTTACATGTCTGCTATTGTAATATACAAATGTTGTAATTTCATAGTTAATCAGAAGCGAATCCTGTTTTTCTAATTTAGGTTATCTGAATGAGAACGGCCACTTGAACCTCAGAAGCTTTGAGAAATACCTGGAGAAACTTTCTGAGGTGAGACGCTTAATATTTAGGTTTAAATTGTAGTTTTTCTTGTGCATTGTACAACAAGTAAATGCAATAATTTCCCCCTCCAGTTTGACCGGGAACATTTTAATGACGTGTTTGTGGACCTGAAGTGGTTTGAGAGCAAGGTCGGTAACAAGTATCTGAACGAGGCTGCCGGTCTGGCCGCTGAGAAGGAAGCTGCCCAGAGAAATGCCACCAAGAACATGGTAGAAATAACTCATTTTCATTTTTCACATGTCCAATTTCCATAATGGCTTTCTGGTCATTAACCACTCTTAATGATTTTTCCCGTGTAAAGGATTCTAACGTTCAGCCTGGAGCCCTGACCTCGTCCGAGAAGGTCGGAGGAGGGAAAGGAGTGGCAGATGATGAGGAAGAGGAAGACGATATGTTTGAAACGGAGTTCAGGCAGTACAAACGCACGTACTATATGACCAAGATGGTCGTGGATGTGGTGTCTGAGTGAGTGTATAGAAAAACACACAAAAGGGACCAATATTTAGTTTTACAAAAGAGTCTTTAATATTTTTGGCAGTACCTTTTTACTGTTGACTCTGTGAACAATTTTAGCCAAAATGATGTTGCACGAAAATGTGTTGTATCTTATGTTGGGCGAGACATTCGCCTTATTTCACTTCAACAGGCCAGAAAATGTTTGAGACTCATTTTAATCGTGACAGAGTAGGTTTTGATACAAGGCTTGTGTGGGTGTATTCAAGCACACCGGCTATTGTATTTCATGTAGTTTCAGAAGCACAAAGTGCTGAAGGACTGAGTGAAGTGGAATGGAAATCAGAGACTTTTATGATTTTAATAAATACGGTTGAGCAGATTACTGATCCTATAACTCAGGACAACAGTTGTGCAAACAGTGAAGACATTGATTTCAAAATGAGTCATATTGTCCTGAGAGACATAGAACAGTTCATTAGTCCAATGATAGAAGAATGTGCTGTAAATGTGTTCAATAGAGTAGCAACATGTGCGTTTATCATGTATTAAATGTGAGAAATGGAGGTTTACAGGAAAATTCTTTGTTTGTACAGCCTGCATGATGGGAGTACCAGTAGTTTAAAAAAAAACAAAAAACCTGCAGAAATAAATAAGAAAGCAACATTACACCTGGCAGCATTGTTCTGGGTGTCATTGTCCATGATATCAAAATGGCACATATATGTCCATAATTAATAATAAGTCCCAGGAATTTTATAAAAGTGTTTCACTAGTTTTCACTTTGACTCAACTTTTTTTTTTCTTTTTCTTTTTCATTTTACCCACCTATAGTGAGTTTCTAGCTAAGCAAGCCTTGTGTTATGTGGAAGGTATCCAGTGGATTCTTCACTACTATTACCATGGAGTTCAGTCATGGAGTTGGTGAGTGGATTTAATCCTAATAATCTGGCTTTTCTAATTTCTTATATTTTAAAGAGTGTATTTAAACGGTGCTTGTGCATCTCCCCAGGTACTACCCATACCACTATGCCCCATTCCTGTCCGACATCAGAAATATAGCAGGGTTAAGGCTGACCTTTGATTTTGGGATGCCCTTCATGCCCTTCCAGCAGCTGCTGGCCGTCCTCCCCGCCGCCAGCAAGGAACTGCTGCCCGAGTGCTACAGGGTAACAGTCTCATCCAAGATCACACTCAAGCAGGGACACATGACGCATTGACAGACTCGTACTTAAGTGTGTGGACGTAGACATGTATTACACGTGTACTATATCAGCTAAAATGGTCTTTTAATTCATTTTGAATTAGTACATGTGTTCAAAAAAACTAGAATCAGCTAGCACCGTAAACCTGCTACAGAATATTCTAAGCCAGTGGTCCTCAACCTTTTTTCAGTGATGTACCCCCTGTGAAATATTTTTTCAGCCAAGTACCCCCTAACCAGCGCAAAGCACTTTTGGTTGTAAAAAAAAAAGACCTAAAACAGAGCACTGTGCCATCAGTAACTGATTTATTAAACATAAAAATATTGCTGCTACGCTTCAACCACGACTCCATCGTTGGTCCAAGTGATTGACAGGTGAAGCCAGGTGATTGACAGGTTAGGTGGAACCATCCTGGTGTGGGGGATACTCTGGGGTTTTAGGATAATAAGTTGAATAGCCCACTCCTGAAGATAACATTCATTTTATGAATTTAGACTTATATTTTCCTCAATTATTTAGGAAATATTTATTTTTAAAGGATTTTTGCATGAATGCTACTTTTTAAATATATGTATATTTTAAAATCTCACGTACCCCCAGGGGTACGCGTATCCCCATTTGAGAATCACTGTTCTAAGCGATCAGGAAAGAGCAAATGTTATTTATTATTTGTGCATTCTTAAATGTGGAGTCGTTTCTATCAGTATTTATTCATCATTTCATCCCGTTTCAGCACCTGATGACCAGTGAAAACTCGCCCATTATTGAGTATTATCCTCCTGACTTCAAAACCGACCTCAATGGCAAGCAGCAGGAATGGGAAGCTGTGGTGCTCATCCCGTTCATAGATGAGGTACGCACTCTCAAACTAACTCACGCACATCCAGACATGAGCTTTTGTTACACAAGTCAAACTGGTTAACTTTACACTGAGCATTTGTTGTGTCTTTGTCAAACAGAGGTGTTTGCTAGCAGCCATGGACCCTCACAGTCACAAGATGACAAGAGAGGAGAAGGCCAGGAATTGTCACACAGAGTGTGCCGTCTACCAATATGACTCCGACACAGACTTCGCCTACAGCTCCATGCTACCTCAGCTGTTCCCCCACATCAGCCACTGCCATGTCAGGTAGACGACACTCGCACAAAAACATTCATCCTGAGCTAGCTGTTTTGATTTGTTCCCTTAGTATTTCCAAGAGATGACATCATATTGTATTCGCACGGATTTGTCTGTTACTTGTCTGTGAAACGAGCAAACAAAGGCGCAGGTCGAGGTTGTTCACTCAGGGTTTTATGTTACAGAAAAGCCCACATCTCTATGGATGCTTGGAGCGTAGCTTTGGACCACGTCAGCAAGTCCGTTGACCGCTCATCGCTGTACTTTTGTGGCTTCCCTACTTTGCAGCATATCAGACACAAGGTAGGTGTTTTTCGATGAATGTCATAATGCTTTTACTTTGTAAGTTTTATTGCCAAAACAACGATGCAATTAATTTAGTAAAGGCTGTAACCCCCCCTTTTGACTTTCCTTTTTATCAAATTCTATTGTTCTCTTTATCGTTTAATGTGTGTAGTTCTTCAAGAGGAAGAGCGGGGTGGTCGTGTTTCAGCAGAGTAGCAGAGGAGAGAACATGATGCTGGAAGTCCTCCGTCGGCAGGACGACGAACCTGTGAGTGTCTTACAAAGTCAAGATTGTTAATTTCTAAGAACCTTCTTATTGGAGATAAATGCAATGTTCACACATGCTTGCAGAAATGGTTATACTGTTTGAGTGTATAGATAATGTGTGAAATTGATACATATGCAGATGACATTAACTTCCTTTTAATGATTTTTTTTTTTTATATATAAATATATATATATATATATATATATATATATATGACATTTGTGGAGGGTTCTTTAGATACGGTTACAGTTATGTCCTGAAATATTCAATTACTCACACCATTCTTGTTAATTTAGCTGTTAGCCCGAGCATACTCATGATGCATTTTAAAATACTTTCTGGTGAATTTAAAGTTAAAGTGCAGATGTCAAAAATTGGCAGAAGGGTTTGGGAATTGCACCTCTTTAATATCTAGAAACCTTATTTAAAACTCACTTAGAGCTGTTGGAGAACAGATTACAAATTCCTGTTTATTCACCTGATAACCTTAAGAACATCGGCTGTTTGAAGCAGAGTCCAAGAGTAGCATTCACATTTGGAAGCTGTTGCTGTAAACCCACAGGATGCAGTTCAAAGAGCATTTCTTTTAGTCTGCTAAAGCATAACAAATCCATCAGTAAGATAGTGACAACATCGCTTCAAAGCAGCTGGATTCTCTTAAAGATTTGTAGGATCACAATTGTGAGAGGATCCATCTTGTCAGTTTTCAAGCACATCTCTATGTGGCCAACACACAAATGTTCGGACCAATCGGCAACCTTTACCGGCAGCTACAGGCGGTTTTTAGGTGTGCCAACAATCAGCGGTTCTGGCTGTACTTGTAGAACTCCGTTGATCAGATTGCTCACAGTGGTGATAGTTGCTTCATTGTGCTGGCGCCTTCACAAACGCTTTCTCTGGAAGGCTCCCCAGAAGAGTCTTTGCAACAAACCATCTGTCACATCAGGCTGGCTGGAACATCAGCAGTCAAATCACTAGTTAGTTGATATTTTGAGTTCCAGTCAATCACAGTCATGAATGATCTCTCCATGATAAAGAAAAACAGTCTCTTAAATGCATCCAGGACAGGATGTAAAACATCAACACGTGAGTCTGCCATATAGGAAAAAAACATTCACAGGAGTGAAGTCAGAAGATACAGGTGCAAATCATTTTCAATCCTCAGTGTTAGAAAAGCAATAGTCGATATGCTTCAAAAAACTGCCAGACCAATTGAGTAATGCAATGTAACAGCATTCTTTGGAGAAATGGTCCTTCACAAGAACAAGGAAAAGAAGAAAGCATGGGCAGCGCTTAGAAAAGCTCATGATCTCAAATAAATAAATATATATATATATATATATATACACATAAATACAGTCAGAGGTGTCAAGTAACGAAGTACAAATACTTACTTAAGTAGAAATTTGGTTATCTATACTTCACTGGAGTAATTATTTTTCAAACGACTTTTTACTTTTACTCCTTACATTTTAAAAACTCATTACTCTATTTCATTTCGGCCTTTAATAAAAACTATCCAGTTAAATTGCTCCATCCGGATAGAGTGAATTTGGTTGTGGTTGTTTCAGATGTTCTTGTCCAGTTTTGTTCTTACATCCGTTCCCTCAGATTCCTGCAACTAAACTTGGATGTACATTCCAATAAAGGTTAGGATAAATGATAACATGCCTCTGAAGTTTGACTTTTTGCACCATTACAATACTTATAGGCAACTAGTCATCATATCTCCTGCTCTCTGAAACACATGTTAATGCTCAATAGTACACATATATGGTTCTTTAATATATTTGCATTATACTAAGATGAATTCATTTTCAATGGCTTTTGTCCTTAATGGCTTTTTTCCCCCTTACATTACTTTTACTTTTATACTTTAAGTAGCTTTGAAACCAGTAGGCCTACTTTTATACTTGAGTAAAAAACTTGGTCAGGCAAGGAAAGTTGGAGACACCTTCTCATCCAAACAAATGGGGAAGTGTGTCCAAACGTGTCAGCAGGTGTTTGTTCTTTAACAGAGTTAAGTTGACAGGCTCCAATGAATTGAGATTGGACTCAGTGGAAGTTTGGTATTTGCATTAACCTCTGTCTCTCTATGCCCCTCCCCACTCCTGCACCCCCCCATGTTTCTTCCCTCAATGTCAGATATGTGATGATGTTGCTTCTCAAGTTCTGGGAAAGTCTGTGTTTGTGAACTGGCCCCATCTAGAGGAAGCTCGTATTGTTGCAGTTTCAGATGGTGAAACCAAGTAAGCATTGTAACTCCAGGAGTCACCTCTTCATGACAGATGTGTATTTGATTCTTTTTGTGGCTGGGGGTGTCCAGATATGAACACACACATATTTTAGTTTAGGTCTGAAAATTCTAGCTTTGTATAATGTAACTTGTATCGATAACAAACTGATTTTTTTTTTTTTTTTTTTAATATATAAATGTCATGGTTTTTTTTCTGGCCAACGGTTGTATTAAATGGCATTAAATTTATCCCCAGACAGAGACTGGAGAGATTTTATCCTTGTACTAACTGACAAACATTTAATGATGAAAGAATTTTATAGTGTTGATACAGAATTAAGTGGGAATTTTGTAGTAAAACTGATTATTCTTGACATGGTCAGCTGATTTAAATTCTGTAATTTAAATTGAATATCACTGTCAGAGTTTGCCTTTATCAATATAGAGCGAGATGATAATAACTGAACCCTTTTTTCAGGTTTTCTCTGGAGGAACCTCCTGGAGTGCAGCGAGTGTATGACCGGCCGTCCTCCCCTCCTCCCATCAAAGTCTCCCGTCTGTCTGACAAGGAGCAGAAGGACTGGGTGAAGGATGTCCAGGGAATCACTGAATAGTAAGACTCACTAAATAAAAAGTAAAAATAGGCTTTAATGCATGAAAAAGTGTTAAAACTTATTAAAGGTTTTTCTTTTTAACCATTTGCCTCATCTGCTGCTTTAATGTTGATTGCATATAAAAAAAAATATTTATATATATATTTTCTCTGTTCTTTCAGCTACGTGAAGAGGAAAGGCATCTTTATAAAGGACACGGGGATAGTTCTGTATGGTCAGCTGCTGGCAGGAAGAAAATATGTACCTAAAGCCAAGGGAGTGGTGGAACTGGAAAAGCAGTGGGCCAAACAAGTCCTCCCTTTTGCCCACCAGACTGTCGTTAAGGTACTCGCCCACAAACACGAGAGAGTACACAGATTAACTTAATGATTCTTTAGGGAAGTGATTAAGGTCACCAGTAAAGTGCATACACATGTTCAGTGGCAGATGTTGAACCAAACCTTGTCCATGTATATAACAAAATAAAAAAACAATCATTTAGATTTTTATCACTTTAAGTCATGATTCTGGTATTGGCTCTCCATTTTTGACATTTATCGATCTGTTTTAAATCTCTTAAAAACACAGTTTTATTCCTTTGCTTTTAACACTGTGATCTTATCTTGTATGGCCCCTTAAATGCACCTGCTGTGGACCTGTTATTTTATTTTTTGTATGTTTGTGTTTTTATGTCTTTTACCTTATTTTCTTAACCTACTTTTGTCTTAATGTACAGCCTGCTGGCTACCCCCTGTGCTTTTTAAAACGTGCTGTACAAATTGATTCTGAATACAATATTTCACTCCTAACCCTAGCATTTCCTCTCCTCTTCCTCTCAGGACATTAAGGCCTTTTACTCGTCTCTAACCAGCTTCAAGAGCTTGGACGACCTCTTTCCTCCAGGATCAACCGTCTTCATGGTGGGAAGCCCGTACTACGGTGCCATGGGAGAGGTACGTTAAGATTACTGATCTGCTGCTAAATGTTTTGACCTCTTATTTATCGAAAACAATATTCCTTTAATTCCTGACAGAAAGCATTGCAGCATCATTGTTTTGTTTTTTTAGGCTGTCAAGTCATGTTAACTACCAACACTGGGTACTCCAGTCATTAAGCTGTCATAGGATGTGCAAGTAACTTCTCAAAAACGAAGGCCGCAAAACTTTCTTTTTTTTTTTTTTTTTTTTTTTTTCGGGGGAAAAGGAAAATTTTATATTTTTATTTTTTTTATATTTATATTATAAGTGTTTTTATTAGAACCAGTTTCACACATTACAGAAAACTTCAAGTATACTGCTTATAGAAAAATAAGATAATAACAATAGTAACAGTATTAATAAAAAAAACAATAATAATAGTACAATGCAAACGTCGAGCACAAATAAAAATATGTGCATAAGGTCTGAAAGTGCAACACTTGATACATTACTTCACATTCCAATGTTTTCATTTTTTTTCTCCCCTCCCACCCTAGAACAACCACCACAAAGCTTTCTTGACTTTTTTTTAAGTGTTACAAGTGATTTCACATCAGAAGAATACAAAAAAAAGAAAAGTAAAAAAAGGAATTGGTGATTTTCTTGTCACATGTTCTATTTAGGGAGCCTGACTAATTAAATCATACTTTTATGAACTTTCATGAAGCCATTTACAGTTTAATGATTACCTATAATAAGTGGATCTGATTTCCACAAGTTCCAAACTAAATCATAAAGAAGATTACACACAATGGTTTGAAGACTCCGCAGAAAAGTCCATGACGACGACTCTGGACTCGCTGTTGCTCTGTGGGGAGTATTGGCGCTAGGTACAATCAGTGCTATTTCCGCTGTATCGTTTCCATAACAGGTCCAAGATTCTCAAGACGTCATTACAGATGGTCGGATACGAGTGGTCTTCAATGTGCCTCATGAGCCACAGCTGGAGCACTTAATCCAAAATCAACACGTAAGAGCCACTCGTCTGAGAACACTCATTTGACATGCAGATTTAATTCTGGACACATTTGTATGCTTATTTCCTGTGTGCTTTTTCTAGAAATATTCTGTGAAGTATTGTCCAGGATACGTTCTGGCTTCTCGTCTTGGCATCAGCGGCTACCTCGTCTCCCGGTTCTCCGGAAGCATCTTCATTGGTCGAGGCTCCAAGAAGAAGTCAGTGAACAATCCTGTTTTTATTATGAAGATTAACTTTATTGTTTTTTTTCTGTTGTTTCTAATTCAATCTTCTTTTATATTCACTGTGCTCAGTCCCTGCGGGGAGCAGAGAAGTAATGTTGGCCTGAACCTGAAGTTCAACAAGAAGAACGAGGAGGTTCCTGGATACACCAAGAGGACTGAGAAAGAGTGGCTCTACTCGGCTGCTGTTGAGGAGCTGCTCGCCGAATACTTGGACAGGTTAAAAACATTCACCACTTTTCTTTCCAGCCATGAACATCAACTATGTTAAGCGGTTGAGGCCAGGCTCAAACCTCAGCTACCGCACTTGAGACTGAGCAGCAAGTTAAAATAAACCACTTCCCTAATGCACTCATTCTTTGAAAATATTTTTTTTTTTCCACTGGCGTGCGAGTTATTTACATGTGGTGCACGACTGTTGCACACTCCTCTGTGAGTCTTGCTCACATGTCTCGTTAGTCTGATACAGCCCTCTCCAGACTGAGTGGGTCACAGCGTGTGCAGCCCTCACGCTTGGATATCTGGGCCGTGGACCGCCCTCATCCGGTGTTGCTCCTGTTTGCTGCCACTGACATTCACATGAGGCAGTCTCAGTCTAGACCAGGGGTGTCAAACTCATTTTCACCGAGGGCCACATCAGCATGATGGCTGTCCTCAAAGGGCCAGATGTAACTTACAAATGTAACTACGGTGAATGTAATCGAATGTAATGTAAAATAAATACTCCTTAATGTTAAATAACTCATTATTAATTATAACTTATTCAAGTGACAATTACAGTTGCATAGAAAACATATGTTTGCTTGTTGCTCTAACATAAATCTTTTTAAATTTTGTCAGCTTATGAAAACCCACATAACTCCATTAATGAAGGATCAAATTGTCAAAGGGAATAAAGAAAAAAATTACAAAACGGAGCTGCAAAGAACATGTATGACATGTAACATTTTACACAAAAAGGCTGCACACAGCCTTGCATCCAACTGATGTTTGATTGATTTGTCTGCATACACACATAAGACCTGCAAACATTAAATAATTACAACAGCAGCTACACATAAATAATATGTAATCAACTAAAAATACCAAAATAAAGGTTGACTCAGTTCACAACTATATTGGTCAAGTTTATCGGTTAGTCTTTGATGAGGAGACGCTGCCTGCCACATCTGGCCCGCGGGCCTTGAGTTTGACACATGTGGTCTAGACTGTTCTCATTTGCAGTTCCACCATGGTGGAACGAGCAACCAAACAATGTTAGTGGAGGGGCATCTCTCTATACCTTCATCTGGATCCTCTGTTTCTAGTCTGTCATCGGAATAGTTTTAGCACTGAAGACTTAGAAGACATGTATCTTTTTATATTTAACCCTCTGAAGTCTTGGGTATAATTGATTGCTCGTTATTTTTCAATACAACCTCACAACCCCCCACCCCATTTTGACACTTTTTTTTTTCGGTGAGAACAAACCTGCAACATACATTTTTATAGTTTGACATGCATATGTAATTTGTACACTTCTAAAACTTGTGTACAAATTTAGTAATCAACGAAGTTTAACAACAAAATGCAAAATGGACCTTTCCCTCTTCCTCAGTAACCAAATTAACCAAGTAACCAAGATTTATTTATTTATTTTTGTTGACTCCACAGGGTTTGGCTTGAATATTATATTCTAACCCAAACATAAAAGTTGTCTATCAAATATGCTGTGATTTGTAAATGTATTCATGTGACAGAAGGTACATTTGAATAAAGAGAATTGAAATGTTTGCAGATAATGACGTCTTTTTTTTTTTTTGTTTTTTCTTCAAGGTTTTCTGAGGTTTTTGATTTAGTATCCAGAAACAGCCATGACGATGTTTTCTATGAAGATGACATCTGGCCTGGAGAGGATCAGAATGGGTAAGGCCTACAAACATACTTATTAAAGTTGGATTTTGACTGTAAAGAACTCCAGTTCAGCTTGTACAGTATTTAGGTTTTAATGTAGGAGTAGCTGTTACCATTGACGAACCGCAGATTGATAATTGTAAATTGACTCATTCTTTAATCTACATAAAAAAAAAAACATACACAAAAAGAGATACTAATGAAGACTGATATGACCTAACAGGGCGGAGAGGGTGAGTGAGATCACGTCTTGGTTGAAAGGCCACCCGGTCAGCTCCATCAGCAGGGCGTCATGTGACCTCCAGGTCCTGGACGCTGCTATTGTGGAGAGGATCGAGGAAGCTGTAGAGAAGGTTAAGGTGACTTTGACACACCCAACTTCAAACTGGTGCAAATCTCTTCTGTCCCCCCGTTATCAGAAACCTGCTCTTGAGTATTCTCACCATACCACACTTCCCTCCCCATTGATCCTTTATTCTCCATAAACCTGGCTCACTTTAACCCTCCTTACGACAGGTAAAGAAGGGGATAAAGAAAGTCCGCGTGACAGTGAAGCCTCGTCTCCTCTTCAGAGTGAGTACATGTTATTTATTTAAGAAACTACTGTCTAGGAAATCTCCCTGCTGTGTGTGGAGATGTCTCTTTCATTTCTGATTGCTGGCTTTGAGTGGATTATTTAATCTTGTTGATGTTCCGTGTTTATGTAATTCAACTTGTATGCAGTCTACAGAAAATATTTTCTCAGTCAGATTGTCTTCCGTTTGGTCACCATTGGTTTCCCCAACTCTCAATCATGGCATCCCTTATATTCCGTACTCGAGTTGTAAAAAGAAATCACGGGGGATGGTGGATTTTATCATATGGGGACAGATAATTTGTGCTGATTACAAATAATATAATATATTACAAATAATAGCAGTGACCAAAACACCTGCAGAAATACTGCAGGAATGACATAGCAGCAGTTAAATGCAGCCTTCTGTAAGCTTTAAATATCCACTGGGCTTACATCAAATACATCAAAACACAAAAATAAAAAACAGTTTTCTGAACTTATCAATATGACTCTGTCCTTCACAGGATAAGTAAAATGGATCACTGCAAAAACTCAAAATCTTAACAAGAATATTTGTCTTATTTCTAGTTAAAATGTCTCATTTTAGTTACAAAATCTAATTACACTTAAAACCAGACTCATCACTGGAAAAAAACAACAATTTTCACCTGTTTCAAGTAGATTTTCACTTAAAATAAGTAGAAAAATCTGCCAGTGGAACAAGATTTTTTTGCTTGTAATGAGAAGATAAATCTTGTCCCACTGGCAGATTTTTCTACTTATTTCAAGTGAAAATTTACTTGAAACAGGTGAAACTGTCAACTAAGTTATTTTTCTGGTGATGACTCTAAATGTTGAAATAGCAGTAAAACCACATTCATTGATGAAATGACATAAGGGATGGAAAGGGGGGATGGCAGTTTTACAGGGGGGATGATTTGGACCGTTTTTATTTCAGGGGGGATGCCATCTCCCCTCATCCCCCCTCAACTCCAGTACTGCTTATATTATTCCAACGAGTATTTCCTTACTGTACTGTAAGAGAGGTGTGAGATGACCTGCTGATAGTAGTTGGGGTTTATCATGCTGCTGTGTTGTGTGTAGCCCCTGGTGCAGCAGCAGGGTGTCGTTCCGGACCCAGATGCAGAGTCTCGTCTGTTTGACAGAGTTGTCAACATTAGGGAGAGCTTTACTGTCCCACTGGGACTCAAAGGGACGATCGTCGGCATTAAAGCAGGTGAGGACTCGGATCAGAAATTCTACTTATTTTGACAGAAATATTAAAGTGCATAATTTAAGTCAGCATGTGTTTGTTTGTTTCCAGCGGAGCGTGAAGCAGAGGTTCTCTATGAAGTCCTGTTTGATGAGGAATTTGCTGGAGGACTTAGCATCAGGTATTCTTAAGTGCATTAAATAACTACTGTTTGGTATTTATATTTATGTGAAGAGTAGAATCATCTTGATGCTCAGTCTGCTTTCCGACTGCACCAATAACAGCCACCTGTCTGTTTCCTTCAGGTGTACCTCGCCCCGTGGCTACCGCCTCCCTCCCTGCGCCCTGATTAACCTTTCCCACGGAGTCCGCATGGATCACACCTCCCACAAACTCACCGCTATCGTCAAACCTCAGCCCGCCTCCAACAACTCCCACCGCCAGCTGGAAGGCCTCAACCACTCACCTCGCTCACCCTTCGTACCCACACAGGTGAGAGGGGAGGAAGCAGCCATACTTTAAAATTACAAATCCAGTTTTATGAGAAGGCAGTCTTGATTTGTCATCCCCTCAAAAACCTTTTCACTTTCTCACTGGTAGCATAACAACAAACACGGTGTGATGAGGGCTGCCTCTCAGGATAACACAAACTCTCCTTCTAAAGGCCCCTACCAGAAACAACAGGCCAAGGTAAGTGCAGAGTTGTGTAAATGCTGAAATAAGTTCACTATGGTGAGATTAAGAATTGTGAAGAAAACCTGTGTAATGCTTGTCTCCATCCAGGGTAAAGAGGAGTACAGTAATGTGTGGTCGTCCCTGCAGAAGACGGGCCCTCCTAACAAACCCCCAGGTCCCTGGAACAGTCAAGTAAGTATGTCTTTAATTTCAGACGGCTGCCCTTACTGGTGGCGCCTGGTTTCTGGAAACCTGTGGCTGTATTCATTAAATGTTTATTAAGGTGTTTGAGTTGATTAGTGACAGAACTGGTACAACTGTGGCATGTTTTCTTCATTTCTTTGAATGTTACACCTGCAGACTAAACAGGGGAAATTTGGGTCCAATCACCTGAATGCGTAACATGAATGTAAATTCTTCATAGTACAACCTAAGATCCCAAACTTGACAGTCATAACATTTTCCCCAAGCTAACAGGATTACAGTATTCACTAGTGATGCACCGAAATGAAGATTTGTGGCCGAAACCGAAAATAATAATAAACACTTGGCCGAAAACTGAATAACATACCGAACATGGTTCTTTGCAGTTTTTCCATTTATTTTGCCAATTTTTTTCACCGTTGCATAAATCAAATAAATGTGCTTTAGGCATGCTTTTCAAAGAAAAAAATCTTTTCCAAAATTACAAGGTATAAATATTTATGGAGCATGAACAACTGAACATTTCCCAGCATTTTTTAAATATTCCAGCAGACATTATACCAACAAAGCACAATAACTTCAAATAAATAAATTGGCAAAATTATTTTTTTGGCCATCTTTGAGCTTACATTAGGCCTATAACTGACTGCTGAAAAATTGTAACATAGGCCTTAAAACAAAAAGAAAAATGCATTTAATGCATTAAAGTGCATTGTAAAAAAAGTGAAAAAGAAGTGGATAAAACTAAATAAAGAAAATCACTCCCTTTCCCATACAAGTATTAATATGGGAAAGGGATTGATTTTCTTTTTATTTATTTTGTTTTATCCACTTCTTTTGCGTCGTCTAAACATGCCGTTATTAATTGTTCGGTTTTTTCCCCACTTATTCTACCGAACACCGAAAGTGTTTTTTTTTTTTGTTGCTATTTTTGGCCGAACAATTTCGGTTACCGAACATTCAGTGCATCATGACATATTTGTCCTAATGTTGACTCTTGCATCTTCATAAAGATATCATTTGTCGTACAAATACAAAAAAAGTCTCATTTTAGTGAGGAGTTTCCAACATGGGCTGAGAGTACAGACAGGCTCGGCTTCTTTGCTATTATATCTGCTGTTACCACAATCAGCTACGAACCCCATTTACAGAAGTTTTATAGAATGGAAAACTTAAATCTGGAATTAAAAAAAAATCTTTGAGCATTGATCCTTCGATCCAGTCCATAACGATGGTAATGCCAACTAGTCGCTGGCCTGGGAGGGAAACTAGTTCTATAACAGTTTATGCTGTAGCCTGCAAAATGTCTCCATGGGGTCCAACAACTGAAAGAAATGTGTTTTCCGCACAGTTTAGATGTACAATATATTTGCTCCCAAATCCATTTCGGGATATGACCTTTTTCAACACAAACGAGGCAGATGATGCTTTGAAAAACCCTGTAAGAACCCTGTAAGGAGGAGTTTAGCAACTTAGGCAGAGATTCCAAAGGTTCCCGTAGAGATGAATGGATTAACAGAATTGTCGCATGATTACACAGAAACGAGGGGTAACAGTTTTTCACAGGTTGTTGTTTGAGTCCACTTTATTAACTTGAGCTCCTCGTTTGGAATAATCCAGGATATTTATTTTTTTACTTGAAGAATAGTTAAACTTGTTAGTATTTTATGCTATTTGCTGAAACCTAAGAAGAACTTAAGATAATTTAAGTAGATTTAGACTTTTTCTGTAGGACAGTGATAATATTGATAATTCTGGGATGTTGATGCTGTGCGGTGTACATGTATATGTATATGCAGGGTCACTTACATGGCTCTCTGTGTATTTAGCAGACACCTCCTGGTGGCATCAGACTGCTGAAGAAAAATGAAGACGCCAACATCCTTTTCCCCTCATCGACCACAGCTAATAAGGTACGAAGTATCTCATACTTTTTACTCATACTTTCGTTTTTTTTTTGCCTTCCCCATTAGCACACTTCTTTTGTCTGAGAGGAAGCTCATCAGTTCACTATCTACGGAGGCCGAGACCCGCCATTGCTGAAAATAAAAGTAACGCTGCAAACAGAAACAAACGCTGCTGCAAATAAAATAAACGCTGCAAACAAAAATAAACCGCGCTGCAAATAAAATAAACCGCGCTGCAAATAAAATAAACCGCGCTGCAAATAAAAAAGCCACAACGGAAGTGAATTACCGGGGACTACTTTTGCCGATGCACCGCTGTTGCACATTAAAAATGACACGTAGCGACGTTGAACCTTTTCATTTATTTTCTCGTTTGTGGTTCTTCTTATTCCTCGCTCTTCTTATCTCTTCCTTTTCACTTGCGTCCTCTTCGTCGTCGTCTTTTCCTCTCACGTAAAAAACACCGGTGCATCATCAAAAATAGTCCCCAGAAATTCACTTCGGGGTTTCTTTATATTTGCAGCGTTTTTTTTTTATTTGCAGAGGCGTTTGTTTTTATTTGCAGCGTTTATTTTATTTGCAAAGCGTTTATTTTATTTGCAGCTGTGTTTTTTTTTATTTGCAGCGTTTCTTTAATTTTCAGCAATGTCTCGGCCACCGTAACTATCTTATTTGTAAAATATGATGCTAACTTTTCACTTTACTCTTGTTTCACTAAGGGCACGACTGAATTTGAGGACCTCATCGCCAGCCTTAAGATCTCCAGCGGGAGCCAGCAAACTCTGCCGCCTCCCGCTCCCCTGCAGGAGCCCAGCAGCCAGTCAGACGGGCCTCTGTCTCCACAGTCGTTCGCCATGGTGAGAATCCCAGGCTTGATTGAGCGGTGACAATAGTGTTCTTGTGGAGCCATTTTGAAGAAAACCTACAACAGGAGTTGAACTTGCACTACCTTGCTTGTGTTGCAGAAGGGAACCCTGGTGCTGAAGGAGATGCTTAAGATTGACAGCCCTGGAATAGGAAGTCCGTCCCCACAAGACGCAGCAAACATCAACCCCTCTGCTGAACACCAGCAGAACAGGAGACGCTCATCCAAGAAATTAGGTAACTAACGGGCCTCATTTACAGACTAAAGTGGGGTTTTTGTATTCTTCTCGTCCTCATCCCACATCTTCTCATTCCAGCTGCAAAAATGAACAGCCCTCAGATTGACACGGCTGCATTACCGTCTCCGGCGTCAGCTGCTTCTGCTAACACGGCACTGAGCAGTAAAGTGTCAGAGCTGGCCTGTGTGTGTATGGGCCTGGGCATGGCACCTCCCGAGTTCAACTTCATAGGCAACAGACAGGTGATGCACTTTGTTTTCTCCAGGTTTTCTGCATCATGTTTGTCACCCTGTTTGAATCCATCAATGTTTTATATTGTCTTGTGCTCCAACATTTACTCCCACAGGGTCTGGTCGTGTGTGGGGTGAAGTTGTCCAACGGGTTGATGGTTCATGGTCCACAGTGCCAATCAGAGAATGATGCCAAGGAGAAAGCTGCCTTCTTTGCCCTTCAAAGACTGGTATTTATACACATACATACCGGTATACAGATATGTGAAAAACTTCTATAAAAGCACAGGTTTTGGTAATTCTTTGGTAATTCTTTTTGTTAAAACGAAGCCGAAGAGTAAAGACAAAAACAGTCTGTGGTCCATCATTTACAGTTAGAAAGATTATTCATCCCTAGAAAACACTGAAGGTGGCAAAATATGCAAGGTACATTCAAACTCTATATGCCACAGTAGCCACGCTAAATCACATGACAACGACCTGATAAGGTTTTTTTTATTTTTCCTTCATTTTTTCATCATGTTTGTATCGGGGAAACTTGAGCATTGAAATAGGATGTTTGCTTTTACGTGGCTGGTAATCTAACACACATGTTTGGATGTAGGACATCCAAGAGACTTGTAAAAAGTTTTGTCTAAACTTCATAATTACATAAAAATATTACACTGGTTTTCAGGAAGAACAGTAAGGATTTTATCCTTAATGTCATCTTAATGTCATCAAGAAATTACTTAAAATGATTTGTGGAGATGCAAATCTGTCATTTGATAGATCATTCTTGGAGAAAAAAAAACAAAAACAAAACAATCATAATGGATAAAGTGGTTGGCACATTTCTTTTTTAGCACCGTACCCCGGCAGCTCAGATAATTCACTCACACGGAGACAAAGTGGGTGTTGTTGACAAATCTTCCAGCTCACTGGACTCTGGTCTGTTTTCCTGTTTGTTTGTAGAAATCCGTGGGGTCAGGCTTCCCTATCCCCCCTCCTCTATACCCGGGGATGGGACAGATACGACCCCCACCGATGCCGCCCGTCTTCAACCAACAAGGTAAATCTGTCGCTCTTAGCCATGCTGCATTCCTCACGGGACAACAGTCATTACATTTTTTTTTTCCCTAAAGCAGATAGTAAGAATATACCTGATTTACAAAAGCTAATTTTAAATCACCTGGATAATTAAATGGAAACTGGGCTCGTCACAAATGTTTGCAGGATCTCTTCCAGGTCAGGAATGAACGCGGAATAGTGAAAAAGTGTTGGATCATAGTCAGCATAGTTCATCTCATCTGCTACTCTCAGCTCAGCGTTTTTGGTGTTTGTTAGAAATCATAAACATGTTCATCACACAGATTTTACACAAATTCATTTTTTTCTCCCTTTTTTGTCCCGAGAGACTGAACTAAGAGCTTCGTAACCAAATGACTCCAAACCTTTTGCATACTTATGATTTTTGTTTTGTTTTTTACCAGGGGGGTTGCTGTTGCCCCCCCAGGGTTATAACCCGGCCCCTATGTGGGGAATGACGATGCCTCCACACCACCACCCCAACCAGCCGTTCTACGGAGCAACGGGGACGTTTCCCGGTGCTGCCCGTCCCCAGCCTGCAACCACGCTACCCATTGGCTCTCACAACCAGTTCATCCCATTGCAGGTGAGTGTGCAGACAAATGTGTTGGTACCCTTCCATTAAAGAAAGGAAAGACCCACAATGGTCACTAACTCTTTTTATTTGCCATATTTTAGCAATTATTTTTGATTTTATTTTATTTTTGTACATGTAAAAAAAAAGAAACAACACTTCATGAGAAGTTTAAGAAAATAACAACAAAACAAAACAAGGAATTTCATCCTTTTTACACACTGTACTCACACTGCTAAGTAACAGTATTGTTATTATTACTATTATATACTGTAATTATACTAAAACACATACTTATACATGCATACATACATACCATAGTTGAATATTTTTATATATTTGTACACACATGCCCATATAGATATTTATATAAATATACTTATTTACACTATGTATATATATACATATACATACACATAAATTATTATTAATTTTATCAGATAGAAATAATGAAATGATTCTGGTGAACCACAATTTAAACAGCAATGCCTGATTCTCATTTGTCAATTTTCTGTATTTAATTAATAATAATTTTCTCTAAATTATTATTTATTATGACTTTTGTCCATTTCAAGTTATTTCACTGACCATTGAGGGTTTTCTCTTCTCTAAAGGATGCCAACAAATCGCTCCACATGTGTGTGACTGAGCTAGGAGTTGTTGTGATATTTTTATTTTTTTTTAGACTTAACGAAGTCCATTTTTCTGCTTGTCCTTCAACTCTTGACAGGTGACTAAAAAGCGAGTGTCGGCCAACAAAAAGAACCAGGAACCTCGAGAGTTTTACAGCGCTGCCAAAACTGTTGCCAAGAACCAATCAGAGCGAGCCCAGAACCAGCGCTCTAGTCAGTCCCAAGCTCACCGTGAACCACAGCAACACGACACCGTCATTTACCCCTCCTCCTCGTCCAGTCCCAGTTTGGCAGACGGCGTTTCCACCGCGACTGCAGCCTCCCACACACCACCCCGACTAAGCGCGCCGGCACCACGTCACACCCCTGGCTCCGGCTCCAAGAGGAAGCACAGGAAGTTGGCTGTAAACTTTGAGGCAGCTAAAGTGTCAGAGTGAGCTGTGGTTGATCGGTGCGTGTGTGTGTGTGTGTGTGTGTGTGTGAGGAAAGAGGAGTGTGTGGTGGTTAAAAGCTGCTGTTTCCTAGCCTGACTCAGCATTTCTGATCAAACCTTCATCAATGTAAAAGTTTCAGAGCAGATAGCTTCAGTCATGGATACAAACTGGATTTTTATCATTTGTCTTTTATGCAAACTAAAACATATTCAACATTTACTGCCGTCTGAATCTATTACAGCAAAGAACATTGAACCTGTGTCACCTCCTCCGTGGAGTTCAGAGCGACATCAGAGTATAGAAGTCCAGCAACAGTCCCTCTAATATAATATACCTCTGCAAGCTTCAGTATGGCCAGTGTGTGAGTTCAGTGCAGTTGCCTTCCAGTCATGGCTGAGTTCTAACTCGCTAGTATCAGCTGGATTTTTGCTAAAAGAACCTCTTATTCATTCCTCTGCAGAACTGATTAAAGTAGAATTCCTTTTAATCAATGATCTATTTAGCACACCTGGCAGAATTTAATACACACTGCATTTTCCATCAGCTTTGTCAACATTATACTCACACAGTTGATGCTGATGTCACAAAACAAGATGAACAGCAAGTCAAGAGATTTTAATTTAACATGTATGATTATTTTTTTTTTGGAAAAAAAAAAATCCAAACTGGAGACAAAAGTGACTAAAACATTTATTCTACTTAGAAAGATTTTTTCTTATTTAAAGATATTCACAAACAACTTGCTACACTTTAATAGTGGGATGGAAATTATGTTTTTTAAACATTTTTTTAAGATGTTGCTGTGCTCCAGGACAATGATTTAGTGAGTACAATGTCAACATTTGCTGATGGTCAAGGCTACACGGTAAACTTCAGCAAATAAAGACAGGCACACGCACTTCGTTTCACTGCTGGCACAAAGAATATTCGTTTCCCTCCAACTTTTGTAGTGAAGAAAATATAGTGGCATTGCTTTAAAAGGCTGTGGTAAATAATTCATGCATCTATGACTCACTTATGTGGCATTGTTTCCTCTATGTTCAATTAATTTTGTGCGATCTGAAGTAAACGGTGAATGTTAAACCGCTTTGAAAGTGCTGCATCGATGTCCAGATGACGGCGGCGTCTTCGCTCTGCACTCCACTGGAGGCGAACAGAGGTGTCGACATCAGCCCTGCCGCCAGTTACACACGGCAGCATTTCCCGTCATTTCAGGGCATCGTAAAGACCAAATGTAGACCTTGGTTCTCAGGGACGTTATCAGTGGTAGAAGGTGCCCTCTCATGCTGGCCTCAGATCTGCTCTGCAGTTCTTCACAAGTCACCGCGTCTCTTAGAAAACTCATTGAAGCATTTATGGCGACTGTGTTGGCTTTTCTTTTGCTTTTTTTGTAGTAGTCGTTGGTTTAGAAATTATACGGACCCTCAATCAAAGCACGTTGATGAGCTTTTTCCCCCTTTTTTTTAGCATTTTTCTTTTGGGTGTCCATCTTTTATTTACACAGCCTTTGGTTACTTTCATTCAACAGTATTTTTAGACCTTTTATGGTTTAACAGCACTGCCAAATTATAAAGTTGAACACACAAGTGTGGCTTTAAATACTTGGGAAATCACCCCCTCTCACATGCAGCGTCATCATTTGTCCATTTCATTTTTCTGCTCTGCTGTATTTGGATACGTGTAGTTGGAAACATGTGCAATGACATACAGAAGAAACAGAAACCCTGCCTACCTTGATCACTTTTGAACTCTGAAGGGTCCGAGCAGTTTTGCGTTGTGTTTGCGTGGCCTGAACAGCAGAATGTTTATTTTAACTGACTGCAACTAGAATATTGCTTGATCACTCTGTAGGTCTTTTTGTTTTGTGTTTTAACCATCAGTTCACATCTTTAATGATTTTTAGTTTTTCTATCTCAAATCAGTTGTGTGTACTTAAGACAAAACAAGTGGAACCACCAGCAGCCAGTGGGTTTTTTGGCGTTTGAAATTGATTTTAATAATTAATTTGTTGTGGACACAGTTTCCATGTGTAACTTTTGGAACATGCTGGTGTATGTTTTTTCCACTTCTGAGTTTTTATGTGAATATAGAACTCGTGGAACTAAAGATGCCAATTGTTCTTGACTTTAAATATAAATTACAATATATGCATTTATGAGTGTGACTAGTGATGTCATATAAACCGTAGCCTCTGAAAGCTAAAGTCGCTGATATTTGGGAATGAAAGCTGAACTCTCTTAAAAACTAAAATTATGTCAACTAGATTGGGGTCGATCACATGTGGAGTCTCAGTTCAAAGTAGCTGTGGACAGCAGTCGGACCTTTGCTGCAAAACATTTATACCGTATTCCCTGAGATGCTTTTGGTAAATGTTTGCAAGTTTCTGGGGCTTTTTATTTTTGTGCTTTTCTGTTTTAAAATAACTCTTTGCTATATCCCTTTTTGTCCCGTCCAATTGTGTATTTTATCAACACCATTTTAGTAGAAACTCTTTCAATTAAGTGTGACGGCAGTCGTAGTGTTTAAAAAAAAAAAAAAGAAAAAAAGAAAAAGCCAGTTTTTCATTTTAAGGTTGCAGATCCAGCTCTTGTTTTCTTTCTTTATTTCCCCTCTGCCTCTTTTTTTAGCCAGCACCCTAACGGCAGCCCCGGGATTGAAGTCTGTAAGGCTCTGGTGCAATAAGGGCAGGTTTTCAGACTTTTTGGAAATTGAAAGCACACCTGTTGTATATGTGTTGTTTTTTTTTTTTTTTTTTTTTTTTTTTTTTTTGAAATATGAAACAAGTAGACAATTGTCAATATAAAAATATAACAACTCGCTGTTTTGAATCAGGAATGTGCTGTACATATCCATTTAATAAACACCTTTTTTTTGTTAGAACATGCCTGTATTTTGGTAGTTTTTTTTTTCCCGGATGAATAAAAACACTATTGGCAGTTTAAGAGAAACACAAGCAGGGTTCTGTATCTTAACCAATATATTACATTTCCTTTAATTTCCCAAAACCCTCACCATTAGTCATCCTGACACTTGTTGTCAAGGCAACACAGAAGAAATGAGTAATACATCAGTGAAATATGTGTTTCGTTTTATAGCAAAGGAACTTGTTACTGATTGAAAGTTTTTTTTTTTTCTTCCTTTCTATTGAATTTAATATAATCTGTCTTTATTATATATAAAAATCACCACCATTCTACCAAAATATTCATATGAATCATCAAGGAAACGTCTAAAACGTGCAGAACGGCGACCCTGAAGGCCCTAGATTGGGGAACACTGATTTAAAGTCACTCCATGTAACAGTACCAGCTTAGACCACGTGGGAGCAGCATGTCATAATAACATGAGGTGTACATCTATATAGCAAAAAATGACCTTGAAAATTAAATTTTACCTTCAACATGACCTTGAAATAGGACATTTATCTCAGAATTGTATTCATAGCACCAAAAAAGTAGAGAAAGTGACAATATACAACAATCTAGGACTAAGAGAGGCTGAGATATGACCTTTGGTCTTTTCGGTGGGAGCCATTTTGAATCTTCTGCAAACCAGCCACTAGGGGGCCATCCCAATTTGTTTGCGGTGGTTTTTGAAAAACTTATGTCCATGCCTAACACCATGCCAAATATCAAAAACTTGTCACCAAGTGCACAATCTTTATGATTTTTGACATATTCCCTCCCAGCTAATAAGGATAAGGGGTATTATCCACCATATTATCCACAGTTTTGTCAGTGGCCATTTTTTGGTCAACAGTAGATCTATGTTCCTCTGTGGTCCGACGTGGTATTGTGACAGCGTTGCTAAAACTTTCAAGCATCTGAAAACTGGATCAGAGCCGCCCAAATACATGTCTAGCATTTCTGCTGCTAAAATGCCTAAAGAGCAGAATAGCACACAAAAACATTTTAAAAGTTCAACTTCCAAACATTTACTGTCATCAATATGTAATCCGTTAAGATTCTATATTTAGTCTATTTTAGCATCAGTGTGCAGATGCTTCAAATGTTACAAGACCTTATTCCTATTCCTACATCATTATCTGGATATCCTTGAATAGTGTCTGAACCTTTTTTTTTGACTTGTTGGCTATGAGGCATTGAGTGTTTTTTTTTTTTTTTTTAAAGATAACACTGATCGGCACTTAAAAAAAAAATAGGACACTTTATTCAGTGAGCACCAATAAGTCAGTACAAACCTTTTTTTTTGCTTTTTTTTCGTCATAAAGTCAAGTTTTGTTTTAACAGAAACATATAATCAGTCAGCAGAAAAACTAACATTCATCTTTACAAGCAAAAACGACTCAAATCAAAATCTGGTGGGAGGATCTCCTCGGTTATTTAGTGCGCTTTGTATAAAACTACCTCAGAGTAAAAAATAAAAAACATTTAGACAATAACATCACACATTTAGAATATATATACATGTTCCAACGTCGTACAACATTATCAGATTATGTTTTCACACTAGGTCTTGCTGTTGCATAAATTAATGAAAATCACACTTTGATTACGACTCTAACGCTATGAAGCACAAGTGTTAACGGTGAAGTTAATGCAGATCAGTGAGCAGCAGGACTAAAGTTCAGAGGACAACGGCTTCAAATTGCCACATTTTCGCTGAAATTGTCTTGTAAAGATGATCCTTAATGAAGTGATTAGTGACAGGATTCAGACGGGGGTGTCAAAGTGTGGACGTATTTGTGCCCCATAGTAATAAAAACCTGACTTTCATGGGATTTGCTGATAGTAACAGAAACAGTGAATTGCCAGTGTTGAAACAGAAACCATCGTGCAAGTGTAATCTTGAAAAAAAACAGTGACTTATTGAATCATGCCAGTGCTTTTGCTGTCTATTTCACAGAAGTTCACCTTTCACGTATGTTATATTTCTGTACTTGAGAAATATCCTGACTGTAAAGTAATAAAATCAGCATAAAAATGCTGCAAATAAACCTCACCGTTCTGTGACGATGTGTGGACGGACAGACGGACGGACGTGTGGCAAGAGTGTGAGGTGCCGTCACACCTGAGCTCAGGTGGAGATAAACGTGAGAGCAAAACAAAATCAAAGGAACTTGTGCCAGTTGTCCCGTGTGTGAAGGCGTGGTTGTTTCATATGTGCCCCTATGTGTTCCCCACCCCGGTATCACACCGTCTCCCCCCAGCACGCCTGCATGTGTGTGTTTGGTGCAGCTCCTCAGGTCCTCCTTGGATGCGTGTTGCCCACGTAAGTGTTCTCTATACACAACACGATGTAGTGGTTGGAGCAGGAGCGGGCGTGCTGCCCCAGCAGCCGCCCCGTCTGCACCAGCGCCGCCTGGCCCGTCACCGCCATGTCGGCCGTCCTCCACGCCTCGCAGTAGTTGTTGGTCAGACGGATGCCCACGATGCTGGAGCCGTGCCACACCATCTTCTCTGGCCTGCAGGGGGGGGAGAGAGACGTTCAGGGGCTCAAATGGACGTGTTTACCGGGCAGGAGCAGTACTGGAGTTGAGGGGGGATGAGGGGGGATGGCATCCCCCCTGAAATAAAAACACTCAAAATCATCCCCCCTTTCCATCCCTTATGTCATTTCATCAATGAATGTGGTTTTACTGCTATTTCAACATTTAGAGTCATCACCAGAAAAATAACTTATTTGACAGTCTTCACCTGTTTCAAGTAAATTTTCACTTGAAATAAGTAGAAAAATCTGCCAGTGGGACAAGATTTATCTTCTTATTACAAGCAAAAAAATCTTGTTCCACTGGCAGATTTTTCTACTTATTTCAAGTGAAAATCTACTTGAAACAGGTGAAAATTGTTGTTTTTTCCAGTGATGAGTCTTGTTTTAAGTGTAATAAGATTTTTTTTTACTAAAATGAGACATTTTAACTAGAAATAGGACAAATATTTTTATTTTGAGTTTTTGCAGTGATCCATTTTACTTATCTTGTGAAGGACAGAGTCATATTGATAAGTTCAGAAAACTGTTTTTTAGGGCCCGAGCACCTTCAGTGCGAAGGCCCTATTGTATCTGTAGGAATTCTTTTTCTTTTTCTTTTTCTTCTGACGGAAGGAGGGCCTTTTTGCCCCCCTAAATGTGCCCAAAAAGTCACCAAATTTTGCATGCAAGTCAGGCCTGGCGAAAAATTTGATGTTTAATGGTTTACATTAATGGGCGTGGCAAAATGGCTCAACAGCGCCCCCCGGAAAACTTTGTGACTCAAGCCCCAGAATAAGGTTTGACGTACATGCACGAAAATCGCTACACACCTGTATCATGTCACAACTTAAAGAAAAGTCTCTTGGCGACATGGCCGAAACCGAACAGGAAGTCGGCCATTTTGAATTAATCGTGTCACTTTGGCGCAATTTATGCCATTCCTTCGGCAGTTAATACGGCCCGAACCGTAACGTGCCCCCAAGGGCCCGATTTACTAAGATCCTAAATAAAGAGTACTAAATTGCGTGTGCACTGAAAAAGTTTGCGCGTGCTGTTGTTGCGTGGTTTGCGGGTGATCAACTAAGAATGCGTGCGCAATTGATAACAGGTGCAAACCTCAGTATTTAAATGAGGTGTTGCGTGTCTTAAGGTTTGCGAGCGCAGATCTGCGCCATGGAGAGTCTGGATGGAAAGCACAGTCACAAGTCACAAGCGCAAAATGAAATTTGACGAGTTGGAGTTAGAGATATTAGTGGAAGAGGCAAATAAACACATTCATGAACTACAGCAAAGAAATTTAAACATTACCAAAAGAAACGCAATATCGGACAAAACCTGCGATAGAATAAATGCAGTTGGTAACACAAAAAACGGAGAAACGTCTGGTTTTTCATATTTCAATTTTAGGCACAGATCAAAAATACGAAATAGAAAAACGGGCCACAGGACTGAATTTGATTTTAATATTGAATTGGACGGGTTTACGTGACCCGGCGGTGCTCGGCATGATCTGAGGAGAAAAAGACAATCAGACACAGAGCTGGAGAGCGCTTTGATTCATCTATTTATGAGTTAAGTTTTTATTCAGATGTCCACAGTATATTGCAAATATTATATATTATATAGCAAACACTGACAGTAAATGTGTGACAGACGGGACCAGCATATGGCCGTCGATTTAACGCAGAACCATAATTCAGGCGAAGCTGCAGTCTCTGCGCTGATCCTGACACAGCGGGTCGGAGCGGATTTGGTCATGATGTTTAACCTGTGTTTTGTGATTAATAAGCACGGGTTTTAATTAAATGTAATTTACGAAGGATGATTTCACGTTCAATAAGATAAATAATCAATAAAATACAAAGTTTTGGCACAAAGGCTTGGCCTGCTTGTGGGCGAGTGGAGGGGGGCACAATAAGAGAAGGTGCAAGATATAAGGCGGCGAACTAAAGAAAAAGTGGCCTTTAATAAAACTTGTGCAACCATTTTTAAAATAGCATGCAGCAGAATAAAGACTCTCTCTCTGCGTATTCTTTGATTTTGGATGTCGCCTCCTTGCCACAATAACGGCAGCAGCAGATTAGCACCTTCCTTTCGAACGTATTAAATACAGACGCAATCACAATACGCGCAATTACTTTCAGGCTTGGTAAATCTCATTGCGCGTGGTAAATGGAGCAATTTGCATCTTCCCCTCCCAGTATTTAGGATTTCTGGCGGGTACGCCCCATATTGATTATTCATCAGGGCAAAAGTACTAACTGAACAGCGTGTGCAATTTTGCGCATTTCAGAGACGCAGTCGTCTTTGCACGCCGTTAGTAGATCAGCTGGCACTTTGGTTTGCGGGTGCTGTCAAGTTTGCACAGGTTTTTACGCATGCAAACCTTTAGTAAATCGGGCCCCAAGTGTGTTATACATCAAAATGTGCGTCTCCATCCTGCGACAACACGCATTACTTTTCTCTTTCAAAAGTGTTACCGTGGCGACGCTAGACGCCAAAAAGCGCGCCCACCCTTCATCTGATTGGTCCATATTTGATAGTTCTCCAAAAGTCACCAAATTTTACATGCAAGTCAGGCCTGGTGATAAATGTGATATTTCATGGTTTGTATTAATGGGTGTGGCCTAACGGCTCAACAGCGCCCCCTAGAATACTTTTCTCTGCCATAACTTTTGAATGGTTTGACATAAAGCAGGGGTCCTCAACCCTGGTCCTCGAGGGCCGGTGTCCTGCATGTTTTAGATGTTTCCCTGCTTTAACACACCTGATTCTAATTAATCATCGTCATCAGCTTTTCATCCAGGGCTGCACAATTCTGTTAATGACACAGTCACTTGTATCACGGTGCAATGAAGCAGGGAAACATCTAAAACCTGCAGGGACACCGGCCCTCGAGGACCAGGATTGAGGACCCCTGACATAAAGAGTCGTGGGTGGTGTCATGGGACTCGGTATAGAGTCCTTGACCATAATTGGTGAAAATTAGCCCCGCCCCTTCTTCTGATTGGTTGTCCCTATTTCCTGCTATAACATTTGAATGTTTTGACATAGAGAGTCGTGGGTGGTGTCATGGGACTCGGTATAGAGTCCTTGACCATAATTGGTGAAAATTAGCCCCGCCCCTTCTTCTGATTGGTTGTCCCTATTTCCTGCTATAACATTTGAATGTTTTGACATAGAGAGTCGTGGGTGGTGTCATGGGACTCGGTATAGAGTCCTTGACCATAATTGGTGAAAATTAGCCCCGCCCCTTCTTCTGATTGGTTGTCCCTTTTTTCTGCTATAACTTTTGAATGGTTTGACATAGGAAGTCGTGGGTGGTGTCATTTCTGATATGCTTATGGGGGGTGGTGGCCGTGAGTGCGAGGGCCCGTTCATCGCTGCTTGCAGCTTTAATTATTGTTGTGTTGTGATGTATTTGATGTAAGCCCAGTGGATATTTAAAGCTTACAGAAGGCTGCATTTAACTGCTGCTATGTAATTCCTGCAGTATTTCTGCAGGTGTTTTGGTCACTGCTATTATTTGTAACATATTATATTATTTGTAATCAGCACAAATTATCTGTCCCCATATGATAAAATCCACCATCCCTCCTGATATTTTTTTACAACTCGAGTACTGGGCAGGAGTGAACACTGAAGTGTCTTAGTGGACTTAGAACCTGGTTGAAGCTCAACGGAAACAAAACTGAGATCCTTTAGTTTGGAAAGTCTGACATTCTCAGCAATTCTGCTGCCTCGCTGTGAGACGTCTGTGACTGGACAACTTCTGATTAACAGATCAATACAGCTGTCAAAGCGACTGAGCATAAATACTGCGCTGCAGCCTAATCTCCCCCATAAAGACTACATTTATTCATGCTTCTATTCAATTCAATTCAATTTTATTTATATAGAATCTATTACAACACAAATTGTCTCTAGGCACCTTCCAGAGACCCAGAACTTGAACCCCCTGCAATTATTACATAAACAGCTTGACTGCTGGAGTGAACTATATTTAGAAATAATTCGGAATGTAGCACAAAAAGCCACATGCATCAGGTCTCGTCTCGGCATCCCTCTGCTGGCTTCATGTCTGAATTGATTTAACGATTTTACTGCTTACACCCAAAGTTTTAAATGTACTGCCATCATACTAAAATATCAGCTCCCACTTCCAAGACTGTTGCATCTAATTTCGCATCGTTATTTCTACATAAGGTAAATATCTAAATCACAGAATGTAAATGAGACCAATTTAGAGTTTTACAAAGTTTATTTTGTAATTCTATGGGCAAAACAAGCTACTTCTAGTGACCATGCTGATCTAGAGAAAGTGGGGGCTTGTCAGACTGTATCGAGAAGAGAAAGGTATAAACCCTGTTATCAAACTCTAAGTGAAATGCATTAAAAATGTTGGTGTGTTCCTTTAAATCCTTCACTTACCACGTTGGGTCGGTCATCACGTTGCGTCCGTCAAAGGAGTAGATGGGTGTGGACGGGTCAAACATTCCTCCATTCCCAGAGAAGATGGACATCCAGCTGCTGAACAACGCTTCACCCTGAAAGGAACACAACTTACTTAAAGAAGATCTATCATGACATTTTGACCCGGCATGACTGCCCTTTTTAATGGTGTCCTAGAAAGCACATAGCTGCGCGTTTTATGGCATGGATAGGGTTGCCACCTTTCAGAAATAGAAATAAGGAGATGCCCCGATTTCAGCAGCGCAGGCGCCAAAAAAAAGCCCCAAAACTTCTAAACTGAATAATAAATTTGTTTATTTTATATGAAAAAACAAAATGCTTTGATTTAAAGTTTAAAGTGCTTTAATAGCATTGAACTTGCATGACTGTACAGACAGACAACCATACTAGCAACTGAAATAGCCTCCTATGCTATGTATGTCCACATCAGCCCAGATGTGTAATATAACCTACAGGTGAAGAATATGGTGTAAAAGTTAATTTATTTCAATAATTCAACTAGAATATGGTGTAAAAGTTAATTTATTTCAATAATTCAACTAGAATATGGTGTAAAAGTTAATTTATTTCAATAATTCAACTTAAAAGGTGAAACTAATATATTACCTAGTCTTATTACATGCAAAGCAAGCTATGTTAAACCTTTATTTGTTATAATTTTGATGATGGAATTTTTTATTGATTTCATAAAATATTCTCTAATTTATTTTTTATTTGGGGTTTTCATAAACTGTGAGCCATAATCACCAAAATCATCACAAATAAAGGCTTGAAATATCTCACTTTGAATGTAGTGGGAAATAATATATTTGTTTCACCTTAGTTAAATTTACTACGAATGACATTTTGCAATATATTCAAATTTTCCGACCTGTCTGGCACACACATATATATATATATATAATAATAATAATATTATATAAAGATCTGGGCACAGACGCAGCAGGTCCTGTTGTCCCGCCACAAAGATTTTGCTGGCCTTAATGTTTCCTGTGTTTTATTGTGTTCATTATTGTTAAATTTAGTGTTGATGTGTGTGTGACAGACGTGTGTATGGGGGGTTAATGAAAATACGGTACAAATTGCGTCCCGTATTAGTTCAATATGGGACGCAACATTTTTTTCTCAAATAAAGGACAATTCCGTATTTTACGGGACGGGTGGCAACCCTAGGCATGGAGTCACACTAAACTCCAGCCCACCTCTTCTGAGAAGTGTGCCTCTTGTGGGGCGGGTCTAACAGTTTTGTGTGATCTACTTCTGGATCAGCAAGTACACAACGATGTGGAGTTTGGTGGGAATAAACATGATGGGGCTGATCTGGGTCTGTGATGTCACAGTACAATGCAAATCTGAAATATCTTGTAAAGTTGAGATGTAAACATTTCCTCACCTTCAGATTGACCACGGGTAAGTCATTACGGTCCGACTTCCTCACAATGGTTGCCAGGTCCTGCAGATGTGAGGACAGGAAGGCCCTGTAGGTGGAGGTGAGCCCCGCGGAGCGCGCCTGCTGGTAGCACTGGAAATCTGCCCCCCGGATGCCACGCATGTCCCCCTTGAGTGGGGCATTCAGGGCAACCAAGTGGAGCTAAAGAGAGAAGAGCTAGATGAGAAAATCTGACTAACTATTAATCACAGAGCGGGTTATAAAGTCAGAAGTACAGGGCTTTGAGAGACATGCGTGTGTTACACCCACCCCAGGTACAGCGCTCATGGTCTGGGGCAGGATGTTGTAGCTGGGCTGATATCCTCTGCTCCCTTCAAGCAACTCCTAGACAGGGGAAACATGCTTCATGCTTTAGGTCCTCATTCTGTACATTCACAGAGTACGTATGTGTGTGTGTGTGTGTGTGTGTACATGCATTTAGTTTAGTTTATTTATTTAGCAATATAAGACAAATTGAACAAAAAATGAAAAAACATTGAAATAATATGCAAGGAAAGGAAGAAGCCTGGTGGCTTATATAGAATAATTTCCATATATGAATAAAAAACAAAACAAAAGCTACACAAGGGCGAGTAAAAAAAAAACAAAAAACACAAAAGAAAATGTAACTCAGATCAAATAATGAACACTACAAAGATGAAACAATAAGAAAGTTCTTTAAATGTTTTTTTGGATATTGGCAAGGATGGTGATGATTTAAGAGAGTTATTGAGTGAATTCCATAAGTGGAGCCTCTGAAAGTGATGAAAGATTGATGTTTACATGTTCTACAAAACGGTAAATTAAAATCATCATTGTGTCTTGTGGCATAAGAATGAATATCGGAATTAACACAAAAGAAATTATGAAAAGAAGAAGGAAGATCTTGTATATAATTTTTAAATTTGAACATAAATAAACATGTTTGAAAAATGTTAATTTTATTGACGTGCGTGCGTGCGTGCGTGCGTGCGTGCGTGCGTGCGTGCGTGCGTGCGTGCGTGCGTGCGTGCGAGCAAACCTGGCTGTGGGGCCTCTGTGCTTGAGTCCAATCTCCAGGTCTGCTGAAGGCCTGAGAGGCCTCTGATGAGGCAGCTCCATTAGGGATCAACTCTCCCAGCTGAAAGACGATGTGAGATGTGGACCTTAGAAAGACTTCACGCACGTCTCATGCACACGTTCAGATATAGATGTGTTTGTATGACTTATCAATGCTTTAAAGCATATTGAAAGAGAACACGCAGCATACCAATAAGAGGGGAAAAATGTTATTCAGTGCTCTGCTCGGCTGAGCCCACTATACAAACCGGGATCTTGCGCCAGCCGCTGAGCGTTCTGATGTAGAGCTCTCCATCCCTCTCAGCCACGTACACCAGCGTTCCCTCAACAGCACGCTGGGTCTCCCGGGTGAGATCATGAACTGTCTTATAGGTCATCACCTGAGGGCAAACCTTCAACACATCAGTGCTGAGACTTTCTGGGACTTTGAAGGCTGATTATTCTTTTTCTCCTTCATGGCATCATCACCGTGAGCAGGTTTCTTACCGGTTGGGGATAACCAGGAGATCCTGGTGGACCAGGAGGACCGGGAGGACCGGCCAGGGAGACCGCTGGGGACACCACACAAGGTTCACATGTAACAGGTACAACCACCTGGTAAAAGATGTTAACTCAATCATTTCTCTCTCTCTCGCTTACACACACACACACACACACACACACGTACTTGATCCATAGGCAGCTGACGCTCCAGTGGCCCCAGGGGGGCCTGGGGGGCCTCGGGGTCCAGGTCGTCCGAACGCTGAAGCTCCAGGCTGACCTGGAGAACCTTCTGGACCTGGAGGACCAACAACCGACTCACCTTTTGGACCCTGCACACATTTATGCAAAGAGTTGATTCACTGTGGAAGTTAAATATTCTTCTGGAAGTTAAATACTCTCTCAAAACATGTATACTTCAATAATACAATAATACAAATCATAGATTTCTTTCAGACATGTGGGAATACATAATAAAAACTATAAACAATTCAAGATGTTTCAAAAAAAACAACGACAAACAAATAAGGAAAGAGAAAAGCAACATGTTCAAATAAAAAAGAGAATGTCTGAAAAGGAGAAAGAAGAAGCATATACTTATTTAACGGTTCCTTCTCTATTACTCAGCCATAACCCTTATTTACACCCCATAATACACCTACCTACATAATATATCCATTCCCATAATTATTTACACATTTGATAATAAATACACAAATATAAAAATAAGTGAATGATGTAAAACAAATAATAAACTGTAAAACACCTCTATCAAAGTCCCTCCTCCTCCCTGTACCTCGTGAAAACCATGTTGTTTTTCTGCTTGTTTTCAAAGTAAAACATGGTATTACTTTAAACTCACCACAAGTCCCGACCGTCCTGGCTGCCCTGGAGGACCAGCGGGGCCCAGGGTGCCTTTTTCTCCCTTTGCACCCTTGAATCCCGGATCACCTTTAGGCCCCTGAGATCCGCCGACCAACAAGACAAAACCGTAGAAGATTAACCAGAATCCATCTATGTATCCATCCATCTCTCCATTTATTAATAGCTAATTATAGGATGATGTCTCAGTTTTCTTGATTCTTTTTTTAATTTAACTCTCATTCATGTAGAGAACCCAGATCATGTTTACCATCAACTATGCAGTGTCTTTTTATTCATTAATAACATTTATGCATTCTCCCACTTCTGTTATCAGTGACCTCACGGTTTCCCCTTTGGGTCAAGCTTATCCGTTGCTATGTACAACCTGGACTGTATCACTACTTATTTATTTAAAGATGCGTTGTTTTTTAACAGTTTTTTATTTACTGAAGTCATTTTGGTAAATACAACTCTCAGGTCCAGGTGATATTCCAGCTAATCTGGACGGCTCAGTTCTCACCAATTTTTTGGCCCATCTGTAAACTTCCCTTTTTATCTTAACTCTTGTAGAGAATACTACAAACATCTTTAGGTGAGTTTAGCATTGATGAAATACTGTGGCTGGTTTTAAGATCCCCCACAGAACTGAAACTCCCCTTTTACAGATTTGTGATGCTCTTAACTGTTGTTTCAGGAAACTCTGCTGTTTTAAAGCTTTTAAGTTTAACTGCTGTATTTGTTATGGTTTGATACCATTCAGTTTGTTTATCCTGAAATGAACAGTGTGTGGGCATTAAAGGTGCAGAATGGTTCAAGCCGTACAGGACTGCTTTTCTGTACAGTTTGGGGCATTGTTTTTCTGTCATCCTCTCTTGTTTTGGGCCTGTCAGTGTTTCCTTTGTATGTGCTGCCCCTACGTTCAGTTTTTAGGAAGTGCAGTCTGTGCTTCCACTATTTTGAGGAGGACATCCAAATATACAGTATCTGCTAATAAAATCTTGAGATTCTGATTCCCCTTAGTCCAGGGGTCGGCAACCCAAAATGTTGAAAGAGCCATATTGGACCAAAAACACAAAAAACAAATATGTCTGGAGCCACAAAAAATGAAAAGTCTTGTATGTATAAGCCTTAGAATGAAGGCAAAGGGCGAAAGTCGAAATGTTGAGAAAAAAGTCAAAATTTTCTAGAAAAAAGTTGAAATGTCGAGAAAAAAGTCAAAATTTCGAGAAAAAAGTTGAAATGTCATGATTAATGTTGAAGTACAATCTTGAGAAAAAAGTCAAAATTTTCTAGAAAAAAGTTGAAATGTCGAGAAAAAAGTCAAAATTTCGAGAAAAAAGTCAAAATGTTGAGAACAAAGTCGAAATGTCGAGGAAATAGTCAAAATTTTGTGAAAGTCGAAATGTCAAGATTAAAAAGGAAGAAAAAAAGAGAAAAAAGGAAAAAAAGAAGAAAAAAGAAAAAAAGAAAAAAAGAAAAAAAAGAGAAAAAATGGAAAAAAGAGAAAAAAAGAAAAAAGACAAAAAAAGAAAAAAAAGGTCAACATTTTTTTAAAAAGCTCCAGAGAGCCACCAGGGCGGCGCTAAAGAGCCGCATGTGGCTCTAGAGCCGTGGGTTGCCGACCCCTGTCCAATGGTTAAATAGCGTAAGCTATTTGACAAAACGGTGGACATTAAGTTTCTCCTTGGGATTGAAAGCTTGACAGTCATTTTGGTTGTGGACACGTTGGCTGTGCTATGACCAGCTAAATGATGGCCGCTTGATGTCTTTACTCACAGATAAGCTTAAAAGTGAGGTCTGATTTTTGACACTGAACATAGATTTACATTTAACAAACTGATTGTAGAAACTAGCTTCCAGTTAAGATTATTAGACTAAACAAGATTTTACTTATCTTATAATGATTTTGAAAGAGTCGTACATGCGTATAAAACTACATGACTGAACTACAGTCATCTCAAGCTAGTTCAGAATGCTGTAGCCTGGGGCCTCATTTAAAATGGAGTGCGTAGGATTCATACTAAAAGTGCACGTACGCCCAAAAGCCGAAAATGGCGGGCGCAAAAAAAAATCCGGATCTATAAAACCGCGTGCACGCAGACTTCCACGCAATGTTCCCTTTATGAATCACAGTCCACCTGGAAAGCTGCGCAGTTGAATCCGCCCCATATCCCGCCCTCAACACGCCCATAAATCCATATGGATGAGCCTACTGAGCATGCGCAGTGGCTTCCTGCAGCCTGTTAGGGATGAATGCGTCAGAATGAATGAACGTGTCGAGCCACCGTGCCACTGAATTTCGCTGAGATCTGAGATCTAGATGTTGTGGATGATGTGGAGAGAGTACAGGAAAACCACATTATTTGGTGGTCACAGTAAAAGTAGAAAAAGTATATAAATAGTATAAAATAAAGCGAGTGAGTGGCAGCACGTCGTTGCTGCCCGTTAGTGCCACGATCGCACGACGCAATTTCCACTGGGGGCAGGGGGAACATGTCCCCCCCACTTTTCAAAATGATGTATTTGTCCCCTCCACTTTTTACAGTTTAAAAACTAACGGTAGGCTCAGCAAATCATCAAGACACTCGGGACGGCGGCCCGGCACCCCCCGCTCCCCCTCCTCCCTCCCGTCTCCCCTCAGAGCTGCTCTAGGCTGTTTTATGGTTCCGCGTTATACCAACGCAGAGCCTACGGCGTAGGGTATGCGGCGACGCGCACCCTACGGCGTAGGCTCTGCGTTGGTGTGACGCAGAACCATAATTCCGGCTTAAAAGTAAACAACATGAGCGCACGTACCCGTGCATGACAGGCAGACACACACGGGGAGAAGGGACTATTTCTTTAATTTTTATTTTTTTAAAAACTTTATCCTTATGAACGCAATTGTTATATAGTCCAACTTTCCTTATTTTAATCAGAACACTTTCTTTTTTCCTCTTCGGCGTGGAGTAGTGGGTTCGGAGCGGCAGCCCCCACCCCCCCCGCCTCCTGCTCCGTTATCAGCACTATCTTATTATAAGTCTGATATATGTTGTGATATGTGATGACATTATTAACAGTATGACATGAATCTGGCTTCATTTCACCACCTCACAGCCTGCGCCGCCAGTTCCCCGTGTCTTAAGTAAATTCTTACGGGAGGGTCCTGGTTGCCGTAAAGATACGCAGATTTTTCGGTTAGTTTTTTCTTTTTAGATCCGAGGCTTTGCGTAGATGGCGGCTTCCGCAACTTTCAGGCCCTTTTTCTGCGCAAGCAAGCTTTATAGATGAGGCCCCTGGTCTTTTACTGGAACCAGATAACACAAATGTATCACTCCAACTTACTTTCCATTTTCTCTGACCTTGCTAACCGTAAAAGTGTGTGTGCTGGAGAAATATGCACTCACCACAATCCCGTCAGGAAAGGTGGGGGCTGAGAGAACAAAAGACCACATTACAATACATCATTGTTAACAATAAAAGCAAATCAGAAGATAAATTAGGAGTCAAACTTGAAGGTGGCAGGTCAGCGACAGTAAAAAAGAAGTCTGTTTAAGTCTCACCTGGTGTCCCGGGCTCACCAGGCATTCCTTCCTCTCCTTTGTCTCCTTTCAGTCTCGAGGAATCCCCCACCATCACTGACTCCTACACACACATATTCATACACATTCACATCATAACTGCAGGTACTGCATACACATGTGCAGAAAAACACAGGAGAACATGTGGCGGAGCACATAGAAGTACTTGCGATTGTTACGGAGCCATATCATTAAGACCACATGAAACAATGTAAAAGGACGGTTTGTTATTGGGATTACAACAACGACAACATTGCTGTAAGCACTGTAAGACCTCTGTTAAAAACAAGGCATAGATGCCAAAGGCAGCTGCACACAGAGCCATCACCTGAGGTTAAAATGCAGAGATCATGATTAATGCAAAAATGATCTTGATAATAAAGTGTTGGTCAATTATACTACTATTCATATTTTTTCCACTGTAAATACTCGTCATTAATTCATTAATTAAATGACTTTCTGAAGAGTTCAGTCTTTATGATGTTGTGTTTATTTCTTCTTTAACCAACCTTTAAATAGGAAGCAAAACAGTAAAACAGAAGCCACCCAACCACCACAAGAGAAAGGACAAATAAGAAACCCCTCATATATTTAACCCTAGACCGGGGGTCGGCAACCTGCGGCTTCAGCGCCGCATGCAGCTCTTTAGCGCTGCCCTAGTGGCTCCTGGAGCTTTTAAAAAAATCTTTGACCTTTTTTTTCCCTTTTTTTCTACTTTTTTTTCTTTTTTTCTCTTTTTTTTCTTTTTTCTTTATTTCTTTTTTTTCTTCTTTTTTCCTTTTTCTCTCTTTTTCTTCTTCCTTTTTCCTTTCCTTTTTAATCTCGACATTTCGACTTTTTTCTCAGAAATTTTCACTTTTTTCGCAACATTTCGACTTTTTTCTCGAAATTTTAACTTTTTTCCTCAACATTTCGACTTTTTTCCTCAACATTTCGACTTTTTTCTCAACATTTCGACTTTTTTCCTCAACATTTCGACTTTTTTCTCAACATTTCGACTTTTTTCTTGAAATTTTGACTTTTTTCTCAACATTTGGACTTTTTTCTCGACATTTGGACTTTTTTCTCGACATTTCGACTTTTTTCTCGAGATTGTACTTCAACATTAATCTTGATATTTTGACTTTTTTCTCGACATTTCGACTTTTTTCTCGAAGTGCATAATGAAAAAAAAATCTTCCCCCAGTTATAACTAATATAGGTACATGCAGCATGTGTTGCCTTCATTCTAAGGCTTATACAAGACTTTTCATTTTTTGCAGCTCCAGACATATTTGTTTTTTGGTCCAATATGGCTCTTTCAACATTTTGGGTTGCCGACCCCTGACCTAGACTCACACATGAGCGTTGTGGCAGCACTTGACGGCGAGGCCTTGCTGACACCTTTTTCATGCCAATGAATCACATTTCTTTGCTGCTAGACATGCAAGAAGGCTGGGAGTTTGTCAGCTTTGACAGAACTGATGGCAATTTTTCTAACAGTGATAGTTATCAGTGCGTTGCTTAGAAAACTTGCTAGGCTTCGTTTTTAGATGGTTTGTAGTCTTCATGAACGCAGGCAAAAGGGGAGAATATCACGGGCTTGTGAGAGAACTCCGCTCGGATGGTTTGCCTCTGATAATGAAAAAGACTTGCTAGTTACCATGCAACACAGAAAAGTAGCCTAAGTCCGCAACCACATCAATGCAATGCATGAAAAAGTCACCGACTAGCTCCTTCACCCCATCCATAGGCAACTGACGGCGCAGTAGAGTAGAAATGGGAATTGATAAGATTTTTATGATTGCAATTCCATTTTCAATTCTGCTTAACGGTTCGGTTCTTTATCGATTCCCTTATCGATTGTCATTTGGAAAAAAAGGACAATAAAAGGTCAATTAGCATCACCAATATCAAATTTTAATAATAATAAAATAAATATTCTTCTCTAGAAATTAACAAAATACAACATAATTATTCTGTGGCAATTCCACGAGAATGTCCAACCTTTTTCTAATAGAAATTAAAATTCTCCTTTTTAAAAGGATATATGAACTGAGCACTCAAAAATAAAACTATGTCAGCCAGTGACAAATACAATCAAGTCAAATCCAATCAAACTGCATTTTGCAAATCTGCAACCCTAACCCTAACCCTCTGACGAATTATCCACTTGGCAAGTATTGCTAGTTTCGCAATGCAATGCAATGTACGTAAGCCACGCATCGTACGTCATATGTGCCCACTGGAATCGAAAAGGGAATCGTTTGCAAAACAGTGGGAACTGGGTCTGAACAATAAGCGGTTCTCGATTCCCATCCCTACATGTGAGCCTATAAGGTGACAAGATGCAGATCAGAGACTTAATTTTCTTTTAGGAGGATGAAAGGTCTGTGATATACATAAACTGAAGGAATGAATATCAGCAGCAACACTTTTTTCCTGTTTACTGAAGAATAATTGAGGCAGGCACCATTCACCACCATCAACCTGCATTAACATTTGTCCTGAAATAAGACGAGATATCAGATTTGTCTATCTGCTGGTAATTTATGTCTCACAAGACAATTGTTAATGCCAGAGTGGCACCTCTTGTAGCTTTCTCGTAGACCATTAGGAGACAAAAAGGAGGAAATGTAGGGAGGCAGGTCAGACGGAGGGAGGATGGTTGGGCGTACAGCTCAGACCAGAGAGGGCAACATGCTGTGAAACCCACACACCAGCAGAAGAACCCATTTCCAACTGAAACGGACCACTCAGATGGTCCAACTCAGACTTACTCGTCCCTTTTTGCAGTGCGGTCTGGGGCGCAGTGGGAACACTGTCTTTAACATTCAAAGAAAAGAAACAATTCAAAGAACATAACAGAACTAAAGATGAGGAGTTTCGAACATTTTTAGGGACTTTGCTGAATGCAAATGTTGGTAACTAATGCTGTTTCTCATATCCTTTAGGTTGTTATTCTTCTTCAAAGTTTGTAGTTATTTCAAGGCCAAACACCATATTTAGCAACAATAACCTAACACAACATCCTGGTGGCACTTCTGACTACAGGATTAATACTTATAATTACTTATAACAGCGTAGTTTTATTTTTTTGTAATTATAAGAAAATAATGTCTTACTAAATGAAGCTAAAAAATCAGGAAACAGTTAATATATTACCGTATTGGCCCGAATATAAGACGACCCCCTCTTTTTCAAGACTTAAATTTGAAAAAATACTTTTTGAAAACCAAATTAAATTTTTATACAGAAAATAATTGCAGTACATCTGAAACAAATGATTATAACAATATATTCAAGAGAAAAAGCATGTTATTTTGCCTCATTCAAATCATCATCTTGAAGTTTGCATCATAACTTCTCCTCAGCTGCTGGTTAACCTGGCCGATCTTCAACCAGATTTTCTCCAGATTGTCGCTACGTTTCTCCATTTTCTGTTATCTCTTCTCTTTTCCTTTTTACCGGTATTTTTTATTTTTCTTCTTCGTGATATGGGTGCGCTTTGGCCTGGGGAGTTAGGTTCAGCATTCGCTTTAAAGTATGTGGCGCCATCTAGCGTTGTGAATGGGTATAACGTCTAGACCCCGAATGTAAGACGACCCCCACTTTTTAAGTCTTATTTCAAAGCAAAAAACACCATCTTATATTCGGGCCAATACGGTAATTGAAAAATATCAAATGATTTAACAACATTGCTGGAGACATTGGTCTTCAATTGTGCACAGGCAACAGACTAGATCAAAGCTCAGTTCTGAGCCATCTCATCTACAGTTTGACTGGAGTTTACATGTACAACCAGACATGAAGCACTCCATTAAGGTTTTTGGGCTAAAATGGCCAAAATGAACCAATTCCACTGATTGTCTCCACTGAGGAACCTGATTGCCTTAAGCCATGAGGTAATTTTTCCAATTTTATTACTTGGGCATAAAAAACATGATCCAATAATATATTGTACAACATCCCATTTAGGTTGTGCTCCGTCATTTTCATACGTACCCCATTAAGTCCAGTAATTTTTCCTGGTGGACCAGGAGGTCCAGGAGGACCTGGAGGTCCCTGAGAAAGAGAGAGATGGGAAGCTTACATTAAAAACCCAAACCCAAAATATTCTTGTTACTGACTTATCCAGCTGACCTGTCATTAATCAGTTTCCTATTCATAAATCTAGACAATGCTGTGAAATAATAACATTTCTCATGAGAAGCCTGTTGGGAAAGCAAGAGCTTATAAATGTAATTTTCACTTTTTTTGATTGTTTTCAATTGTTCTTTAGATTGAATCTCTCCTTAAAGTCTAGTCATTGAGTTCTGCTGTTCACTGAGGGGTTTTTTTCCCCTTCAACTCGAGAAAGAAACAGCTGTAGGTTTTAATTCCTCTGCATTAAATATTCTTTGGGGAACACAAAGTATTTTCTGAACAAAAACCCAGAATATGACCAGAGGAGAAGAGTCAATGAACCAGAGGATCAGAGATCCTGAAAACTTGTACCATCCTGTGTCTGATGAGCAATCAGCTTCAAAGATGAAGACTCTTGAAATAACATCTTAAGATGGAAACGTTTACTTATTGTTAAAATAATATTAGAATGTGTTATAATGGAGAGTCCATCAAATAAACCCATTTAATGAACTGAATCTTGGGGTTCTTAAGCTGACGACTCAGTGCTAATTGTGGGCTCACTACAGCACACAGAGTCTGTGAAACCTTTGATCAGTCAAGTTTAATCCCAATTTGGCTTGTCTAGTGGTGAAGTCTTTGACCTTGTGTCTGACCAAACTTGTAATGTATAAATGTACTGATATGCTGTAAACTGATGAAGGCCTCCGTCTTTGCATGTTCTTACCGGCTGGCTAACAGAATCCCCTCTGTCACCTTTCCTCCCAGCCATACCGGGTCGTCCCTGCAGACGGAGAAATAGCAAAACTCATATCTGGATTTGTTCCTTGCAAAAAGTTCAGTCCACAGTTTGCAACACAACTTTACATATGAATTTACATAACAAATAGCTTTTAAAATAACTAATAACTTTTAAATGACCGTGTAAATCATAGTAAGACAAGTGCAATACAAAAGAAATGTAAGTTTTTGTTTCAGTCAGAAATATACAAAATACCAATTTTCAAAACAGTGCCTCTATTTGATTTGTTTTCTTATCTTCCAGTTAACATTTCTGTTTCTGTATAATAAACAATCAGCATTCAGAGCCTTTCCTAACATGTCAACTGATATTTGTATGTGATCAGAAAAACAAGCTCACTGGGCGTCCAGGGAAACCGTATTCTCCTTTTTGGCCAACAGCTCCGCCTGGTCCCTGAAATAACCAAACAAAAAACTTATTGAATGTACTGGGGACGTTGTCATGAGTAAGGAAACCTTAATAAACAATTTGTCAAGCTTTTAAATACAAAAAAAAGGATGAAGTGCTTCCCCATAATGTTCTGTTTAATACAAATTTACCAAGCGTCCAACGGGTCCTGGTAAACCACGATCGCCCTGTAGGAATAATAAAACAGCAAATTAAAGCAGCCCATTACTCTGATAGAAGTTTCAAACCAGTTACTTCTCTGGTATAATGACATTTTTCTCATTTTTCTCAATGTGCCGTATCTGTCCAACTTTTGTAGAGGTTCTTGCTCTAATGCATTTACTGGAATCTGGTATCTAGTCTGACTTAAATCTTTGGCTCTTCTGTCTTTCTTCTCACTAGGTAAGAAACTTTAGTGTCTGAATTTTATTTTTACACAGATACTGAGCAGTGTGTATTTTAGGTTAGCCATCCAGTGTTATTACAACAACTGGATCAACAGGAAGTCTGGTAGACAGTAATAAAGACATCACCACTCTGGTCAGTTAGTTTTCCGATACCTTTCGGCCTCTGGGACCCTTAGGGCCTCTGGGAGCAGCCACGATAGATCCATCAGCAGCAATGGTCACTCCTGCTTCTCCCTTTTCCCCCTGTTGGAGAAAATAATAGGAAAAATGATAATTATAGCATGCAAGGAGTGATTTTTATTCCCGAACAGAGTTTGGTGCATCCAGTTCTCACCTTGACTCCTGCTGGCCCTTGAACACCTGGATTGCCTAGCTCTCCCTTTGGTCCCCTGGGGCCCTGAGAAGGCATGAAACAATGTTTGGGAAAACTGGCAAGTTTGGCAAAGAACTGTCTTGAAACAGGAACTTGGCATGAAAATCTGAGTAGCATTTTCTTTTTTTTTTTTTTTTTTTTCTTTTTTTAACAACTGGGTAACCCCTAAGGTGGTAATAAGAACAACCTACCCCTTTTTACCCAAGAGATAGCTGATGCAAATTTCTTGGGGGAAAATGGTTTACATTGCTTCCAAATAATGGTTATGATATTTTAAACAAATTCCAAATCGGTCTTACAACAGGTTGAATTCAAATTTGCCTTAATTCAGTCAACGGGTAACACACATGCCCTGCATGAAGTGGTGCGGAAAAAACAATCTTACTGGAAATCCAGCTCTGCCAGGCAAGCCTTCAGGGCCCTGCAACACACACACATACACACATGCAAACACATGCATGCATGCACAAACACAAGCACAAGCACACATAGAGAAGCATTGAGGTGTGGTTATTGATCTATTCCAACAAAGCCACACATGACAAGCATCACCTGACACAGCTGCAGCCAAAGCAACGCACACTTTGTATCAACAGATAAAAGCTACCCACCATAGCTCCCGGAGGTCCTCTGATCTCTGTGATGTTGAAGATGCCTTCTGTAGCATTCAAGATCAACTGCAAAGAGATGGTTTAATGAGGAATTGTTTCTGGACAGGTAACATATTTGCATAACTAAACCCACTGTTACTACTGCAACCACTATGTGTATTAATAACACATCTGACCCCATGGAGGCATGTAGCTGCAGCAAACATTTCTGTAATGTAAAATGCTCCCATGTGGCTAGAAGTAGTAATTGCTCCATATATATATATATATATATATATATATATATATATATATATATATATATATATATATATATATATATATATATATATCTATGCATCTCTCTCTATATATGATCATATCTAAACACACACACTATATATATATATATATATATATATATATATATATATATATATATACATATACATATACATATACATATGGGGCGGCAGTAGCTCAGGTGGTAGAGCAGGTCGTCGGCGGTTCGAATCCCGCTCTGTCCCAGTTTGCTGTCGTAGTGTCCTTGGGCAAGACACCTTACCCACCTTGCCTCGTGTGAATGTGTGTGAATGTTGGTGGTGGTCGGAGGGGCCGTTAGGCGCGATATGGCAGCCACGCTTCCGTCCGCAGCTGTGGCTACAATGTAGCTTACCACCACTGGTGAGAATGTGTATGGATGAATAATGATTTCTGTAAAGCGCTCTGGGTGCCTAGAAGGGCGCTATATAAATCCAGGTCATTATTATATATATATATATATATATATATATATGGAGCATTTACCACTTTTAGCCACAGAGCAACGCATTACAAATATGTTTGTTGTATATGTATATATATATATATATATATATATATATATATATATATATATATTTATGTGTGTGTGTGTGTGTGTGTGTGTGTGTTAAAGCCTACATCATGAAGATTAATAGCAGGTCCAGGAAGTCCAGGAGGCCCAGGCAGTCCTGTGGTGCCGACTCCGTCAGCCCCTTGATCCCCCTAAAGTAATATAATATTTGAAAGATAGGGTGTATTGCATTCAAATGTTTCACTATTGACTCAATATACCACATCTGTTTTGCTCAGTGAACCTACCTTGGATCCTGTCTTTCCTTTATCTCCCTTGGCTCCCTGTTCGTAAAGATAAATAATGTATTAATTGCAGTATTGTTTCAGCCTGGCACTGAAATACTCCTTTTCAGCAACTTACTTGTGGTGTTTAAATAACCTTTATAAAAAAAACATAATAGCTCTTGGTCCTTACAATCTTATTTATCATTAAAGAATATATATTTTATGTATTTTTTTTAAAACACTGGCACAATGTCCTGAAACATTACTGAAATGTCTATGAACGGGTTTGATCACAGACCAGGGGTGGGCAGTCCTGGTCCCTGAGGGCAGGGAAGGCTGCAAGAACAAGCCTGAGTATAACTCTTTAAAAGGGACCTATTATGAAAAACACGTTTTTTCTTGCTTTAACATATATAAAGTGGTCTCCCCTCAGCCTGCCAACTCAGAGAAGGAGGAAAGCAACCAAATTCTGCAGTGTCTGTACAGCCGCCCGGATGAGCCGTCCAGTATGATGTGGATCTACGAGCCGTTCAGATTCAGCGCATTTTCGTTACGTAACCAAAATGCAAACCACGCCCACAACTAACACTGTGTCCTAACTGCATGGGAGCGTCCGACTATCGCTTCGCACTGCGTGACATCGGACGCTCTCTGTCCATCTCCCTCCAGCAGCTGCCACTTTACTGAGGTTTTTGTAGTGAAATGAGGAGGAATCATAGAGATAACTTCTCATTTCAACTAACTGGATCAGCCGTTCCTCATCCGTGACTGTTTCCTACAGCGTTTTCAACCGGCTTTCAACGCGAGCGGCAGGAAGAAAATAGAAGCAGGGCGTCCAACAAATGTTCAGCTCAAAACGGCGCGGAACCATAAATCAGCCTTAAAGGAGCTTGAGGCTGTTTTTTTTATTTGCAAAATGTGCTGCAATTCGGTCCCGATTTTCCCGCGCTGGGCTGCGGATGTGACGTCACATGACGCTGCATGCACGTTCTCCCCGTTCTCCCGTGCCGGCTTCACTGTTGGCTGCAGTACCCCCGACGGCCGTCGTGGTGAAGGGTGGCGATAGAGAGTCTCATTTCTTAAAAGCAGCCGCAAGCTCCTTTAACTCTGCCAGCCGGAGCTTCCACCATTTTTTCGTAGCGGTGTATCGCGTCATCGCGTCATCGCATCATTCAGGCAGCCAATCAGCACAGTGCCTCATTATCATAGCCTCCCCGCCCACTCAGAATACCTCATAGAGAATGAGGTTAGAAGCGGTAAAGATAAAGACATGGTTTAGAGGCTGAATTTCTAATTTATTTAGAAAAAACTATCAAAATCCTGTTTTTAAGACATTCAAGGCCTGTTTAAAATAGACATTAAATGCCATAATAGGTCCCCTTTAAACCAGAGTTCGGTTAAAGCCCTCATCTTGCCAGCCACAGCTAGCTGTTGGTTGGTAGTCCGGTTAGTCCGGTTAGTCAACCCGGAAGGGCCCAAGCCATCCCGTCTGGGGATGAAGGCTGGAGCTTCTCTGGTTACTCCCATAGCTAACAGCCAACAAGTAAGAGGCCATCTGCCTTCAGTCAGGGGTGAAGACAGCTGCCTATTTAGCTGAACTTTGTTCTTGGACCCTTCAAAGCCAACAGGGAGCTGGCTGTGGTGGTCTGTAAGCACAAGTAACAGTGCAACAAACCATAATACCTTGATAATAAGAATGATCATGCTCTGTAGGGTTCAAGGACAAGAAGTAAACTTCTACAGTAAGTGCTAGGTAGCCAAACAGGTTTGATATCAAAGACGTCCATGCAGTTGCCACTCAAAAGAAACACCCCAAATTAAACATAAATATGTGAACATTTATGTGTAATCTAGCTGTGGACATCAAAACCATCTTAGTATTTTGAAACTAAGCCATATTTATTTCTGCGGTAAAGTTGGACATTTTAACATGGGCTCAATGAAAACTGACTTAATTTGGAGCCAGTGGTCATTCAAATAAATTAAACTTTGGCACACAGTTTGGCACACATTGGTTTTAGGGAAATCATCATGCATTACAAACAGTCTGCAGGTATAAAGCCCTTATTTTCTTTTATTCCCTGTGCAGCAGCCAGTTACAGTCCCTGGAGTCAACCACTTGACTCCACTCTTCCTGCGTTCTTCCAAGGCCTCTGTTCTTATCACTTTTACAGCTTTAGGAAGAATAGATGCAGCATGAGGAAAAGTTAGGCATCGACAAAGATAGAAAGGCTGAATAAAGCTACTGTACATTCAAATCATACAGTTAAAATTTTATTTACAAGACAATGAGTGTGCCATCTCAAACTGTTGGTTGGGGTCAAATCTGATCTTTATCTTTGAACTACCCAAGTATACAAGGCCCATCAAAGAGGGCGATCAACACATCCTCAAGACAACTGTGACACCAACGGACAGTAAAACAATCCAAAGAAAAATGCCAACAACACCCCCCCCCCCCCAGGATTTATGAAAAAAATTAGTATATGTTTTAAGTTTTCTAGTAATAATGTCAGATGAAGCGTTCCAAACCAAAACGATTGAGCCCTCTAGTGTATCTCTCCGTTGCCTTGAACAGGCTGTGTGCTGCAAAATGTGCTTCAATTCTGGGCCCGAATATTCCGCGCTGTCCTGTGGATGTGACGTCACATGACGCTGCATGTGCGTTCTCCCCGTTCTCCCGTGCCGGCTTCACTGTTGGCTGCAGTACCCCCAACGGCCGTCGTGGTGAAGGGTGGCGCTAGAGAGTCTCATTTCTTAAAAGGAGCCTCATGCTCCTTTAAATGTTGTAATCTAAATAACAAACTCTGCTTGGTCCAGTTGTTACAGTTGGACATCTAAACATTCTTTTTAACCATGAGTAAAGTCTGAATTTTCCACAAGTTTTTAACATTTCATCCACCCTGATTGGAGTTGGTCCCACTGCTGAAGCTACTTACCCTAGCACCTGGAAGTCCAGCTGGACCAGCCACTCCCTCTGGTCCTCGCTCCCCTGCTTCGCCCTGCAACCACCAACAGCAATATGTGAGACACTTCTGACAAAGTGCACGTCTGTTTTTTCGTTCCCTAAGCTATTATCTTAAATGAATGAAGATGAATGATATTTAAGATGCTACTGGAATATCTTGACATTGATTGTGAAACGTCAGAGAAAATAGCACCTAAAAATGAACATCTGCTGCCACTGAACACTACAAATATTAATCCAAAATAAGGGAACGTAGATAAAAGCGTACATTTTATGGCAGACAATATCAGCTGTGTAATTTCAAATGACCTTACCTTGACGGAGAGCCCTGGAGCTCCTGGGGTCCCATCCTCGCCCTGCAGGCAACACACGATAGTGGTACGAGTCAACAAGTATGCTACATGTTGCTAAGAACTCTCCAACCAATTATCCTCTGCAAGAATATTATTTACATATACAAAAAGATTACCGGTGGTCCGAGTGGCCCAGGTATTCCAGGAGGACCCTGGAGTGAATAAAACAGTATTTATCCACAAGAAACAATATATTAAGCAAACATAAACATCTTCTCTCTTCCACTTACCTGTGGACCCCTGACTCCAGTTCCAATTAGCATGTCACTCTTTCCAGATCCTTCCATGTCCTGAGCACAAAAACACAGTCCTATGTCAATAGTTGAATTCAAATAACACAATGTATTATTTTAAAGAAGCTATCCATTTCCCATGTGCATTGATAAAGTAACCCTTTTTATCTTTCTCTTGAACAATAGGAGAGTAAAATGGAATCACCTCTGCAAAGAATTTGGTTCCCGCAGGTCCAGGAGGACCAGGGAGTCCCGGTGGGCCTGCTGGCCCCTGAGGCCCGTGTGGGCCAATAGGCCCCTGTGATCCAGGGCTTCCTGCTGCTCCCTCAGACCCGCTGTCTCCCTGAAGAGTCAAAGACCAACAGCAGACTCCCGTTAGTCTCAATAGATTGACCCGTTTTTCAGTGTAGAACTAACAATGTGTTTGTTTGGACAGAAAGCACGTTTTCACAATGCAGATGCATTTTTACATTGCTGTATTTTCAGTGGTATAAATCACCTTTGGTCCCGGTGGCCCAGGAAGGCCTTGGTCACCCTGAAAGTGTAATAATTAAATTAATTAATACATTATAAAAAAACATTACTTCTTGTGTGCTTATTCTTTTCAGTATTGTTTGAAATGATAGCCTGGCCAGACATACCCATTTACTTAATGAACATTTTCAGAAATTGGTCCCATACCCCTACCCCAAATATATATATATATATATATATATATATATATATATATATATATATATATATATATATATATATATATATATATATATAGTGTGTGTGTTTAGATATGATCATATATAGAGAGAGATGCATAGATATGTTCATATTTTTTCAGTTGGGAATGGTATAAACTAACACAGTTTGTCCAAGTGGTGTTGCCGTATGTTGCTTTCCAAGATGGCCGACGATGTTGGACGCGACTGCGCATGTGTGACTCAAATCGGGTAGCGACTCACATCGGGTAATGACAGCCATGTCTCAAAACAACCAAGATGGCAGTAGAATTATTAAGAAAACACCTTAGATTAACATGTTTTTTACTGAAAAACAAGCCAGGCTTTTAAAATGACATAAAATCACTAAAGGTATTGTATATGGAGAGTATTATCATAAACTTGACTTCACTTGTGTTAATCAAAAACTCCTTTTTCTTGAATGATCAGTGATCATTCACACACAAGTAGAAAGAGGAAGGTCTACAGCATGTGACTTTCATCGAGCTACGAGGCCCTGATACCATCCAAATGTAACATCTACCTTCTCTCCGACAGCCCCGGGATGACCTGGAGTCCCAATCGGTCCTGCTAGACCCTAGATGGACAAATAAAGACAAAGACAGGCCCATTGCAGACAAAGTTGTTACAGCTATCTGAAAATACACCGAAACATAGCACCATGTTGTCCCTTCAGCCATTCCAACAGGGACCAAAGATGATGGTTGGTCACTTTAAAGGAATACTCACAATATCTAGGAACTGTCTCATTTGTCAGTTTCCTTACATTGTAATTTCATCCATGCCAACAAAATGCCACACTTTAAGATCAGCATTGCTTATTGCCATTCAGCTAACGTGAACATGTAACATGAAGCAGCAGTGTTTGAAGGCAAAGTAGAAAGGATGATTTTATTGTTTTCCCATCACTTCACTGCAAAGCTGAAATAATGAAAAACAATATATTCCTTTAAACGAGACCAAATCAAGACCAAAGTGCAGCAATATTTCTGTACTTTGGACAGAAAAAACAGACAAAAACAAAACAAAATGTGCTCTTGCAGACCTCGGACACAAAGAAAGCATCTCTGCGGATGCGGGTGAACATCTGATTCTGCCTGATTGTTCATTTAGCTGATTTTAGTCAAAATCATTACTCGATTTCATGACTTAACATTTCTTGCCCCATGTATAACATTAAAGATATATAAAAAACGCCCAGAAACATGGCTGGGTCCAAGTTTATTGACTTCACGTTGGACTGAAGTAAAAAAGTCAGAAGCATTATTACAAATATTTTTTAGAAAATGAGTGTTGTGTATTAATGTGTAAAATCAGATGTGTACTTCCCAAATTCTTAAATGGGGCTGGAAAAGGGAAATTATCGCAATTTCTTTTTAACTGAGATTTTGCACTCTTTCTTAATGTTTCTTTACTCTTTTACAGCAACTGGCCTTGTGAAGAGACCTTCATAGCATTTCATATTTCATATGTTTGGAGTCGGGGGTGGCCACTGCCATTCTCTATCTATGCAGCTATGTGCTGGGTCATTCTGTCATTTTAGTTTGTGACTCTTGTTTTATTTAATATTTAATCTTTAATCTTTATAATTGTGCACTAGAGCGTTGTGATGAAAGAATTTCCTGCTATTCTATTCTAATCACTTTCATATTCCTAAAAGAGAAGGACTAGCATAAGCTCTTGAGCCCTTAGATCAGTGTTTCCCAACACTGGCCTGCATGTTTTAGATGTCTCCCTGCATCAACACACCTGATTCTAATTAACGGTCATCACCAGCTTGTCATCAAGATCTGGACAGCTCTGTTGTTGACACGGCTCCTTATATCACGGTGTGCTGGAGCATCTACACTGTTACAAATATTGTGCTTGATCTTCTTAAAAAAAATTAAGGCAACTTTTTGCATGAGATTATTTTGTAGATCAAGAAAGACTAGTCTTTGTATAAACTACTTAATTTTTGTAAATAATACATTTTGCAAGTACAGTCAACCTAATTGTGTTAAGTTTACTTTATTTATCAAAATTAAGTTGACTTTTCTTGTAAATGAATTTTGTACATACTAAAAATTAAGTAGTTTATACAAAGACTAGTCTTTCTTGATCTCATGCGAAAAAGTTGCCTTAATTTTTAAAAGTAGATCAAGCAAGATATTTTTTACTGTGGTGTTCTACTTAAACAAATAAAGCACGTTTCATCTAAACATTGGTCAATCTGCCAAATAGATTAAAATTGTTAAAGGAAAAGTAAATAAAACAAGATCATTGCTTGTTGTTTGTGTGTAAATGAAAAGATTGCCTGATATTCACATAAATTGCTTGTTAAGGAGAAAATGCAACAATGTTTAGTTTTTTGAACAAATGCAGATTAAGTTCAAAACTAGATGTATTCATGTAAAGCAACAAACTTCATTTTTAATTGTTGATATCACAGATTTAAATATGTTATATTTACATGTGCTTAGATTTATTTTTTTCAGTGTAAAACATGCAGGACAGCATGCCCCGAGGACCAGGGTTGCGAAACACTGCCTTAGATTACCAAAGTTTTGTTGGTTTTTGGTTCTAATTAAGATATTCTTGGTGTGAGGCAGTTTCCATAAACATCTTAATTTTTTTGATAACTGGGAAACACATCAAATGGGTATTAAAGGTGATTTTTTTGTTTGTCCGATACAATTAATGAGCTAGAATTTGAGTAAAATCCGACTACAACACTGAGAAGAGCCCAGATGAAGTGACCAATAAACAAACAAAAAGACAGAGTCGTCTTCCTGTGTCATGTGACGATAGAGACAAAAGCGAAAAACACATCAGCAGCAACTACATTGTCTGTTACTTTCAGTTTAGTCACCTGTTGTCATGTGCAATGAAACCTCATGCTGACATGTTTCATTTTCTACTGACAACCTTTGAACTGAGAGTAAATGAACCGAAAATTGTGAAAACCATATTTTTCCAAAAGCAGTAACTCTGAGTTCCACATTAAGATGTGGAGAAACCGAGTTTTAGCGGTTGTAAGACAGCAGCAAAGACAAGGAGGTTGGTGGCGATGTTCAGTCACTGTTGCCTGAGTACTGAGGCAGATGGTAAAATGTTGGTCTTCTCATTTGTGTTACCATTTTAACGAGGACAATGCACATGTGACATCAAGTACATGTAGAACTCTGATAATCCGATAATAGTCCAATAATCTAATAGTCCAATAACGTGACCTGTGTAGGAGATCAGTGCACCGCCTCAGTACTCTGGCTTTTGACTGTAATTCTATCATTTATTGTTTCCTGGTTCATGACCAGAAACCAGAAGGGTATACCTCGCCAGAACCCAAAGCAGACTCAAACCCAAGCTCAGAACCAGAACCAGAACCAGAGTCAGAACTGAAATCAGAGTCGAAACCGGATCCAAGTTCTGAGATGAGGACAGAGGTCAGCTCTGAGCTCAAAACTGAATCGTCAGGCCCAGACCCACTAAACAGATCCTCAATCATCTGGAACAGAGTAGAGAGGAGGGAGGCATCACAGGGAGGTAGCAAAAGGTGGATGAACTGGGGCTGATTAAAATACAGGTGGAGAGCATGATTACATATCAGGAGTTCGCAATTAAATCCCAGGAAAGGATCACACAAGATACAAAAATAGTGTTAAGGACAGACAGGTAATGAATTTAAAGAATACATAACCAAGTACTAAGTGATTTGAGTCAAAACAAAACAAAACAAAACAAACAATTTTTTTACCAGAAGAAAAAGGAAAACCTAAACTCCACATTCAAACCTCTCTATAGAGCAATATCACTCCTGACCACACGAGTGCGCACAGCTCTACTCTGAACATCACGGTCCTATTCTACTTTAGTTTTTAGTTTAATCTTATTGTTTTTATTTGGCTTTAAATGCACATTCATATGTTTATTTTGCATCTTGCTGTAAGTAAAGCAATTTAAATAACCTTGTACATAAAATGTGTTTTATACATAGAGATTTTTTTCTTTGTGTGTGTGTGTGTGTGTGTGTGTGTGTGTGTGTGTGTGTGTGTGTGTGTGTGTGTGTGTGTGTGTGTGTGTGTGTGTGTGTGTGTGTGTGTGTGTGTGTGTGTGTGTGTGTGTGTGTGTGTGTGTGTGTGTGCACTCGTAGTTACCACTTGGTGGGGCTCTACCACCTATAGCCCACCCACGGCTTGGGGCCCTGAATCCTCGTGGGGCCATGTGTGTGTGTGCATATAACCTTGCCTGACAATACTATGGGACTGACACATTAACGGTCATGTGATATACCGCCCCCTTGTGGTGAGGAGTGGTATTGTTAAATTGAATGAATTTCAATGATAATAGATTAGCAACGCTGCAACTAACATGTGAGATTGGCAAATTCAAAGTAGTAATAGTTATACAAACATCCACCTGAAAATATGTCACATGACTAAAATGTTTTTAATTTGCATTTGGGTATTGTAATTAAATTGCAACAAAGATGTTTCATGTCCAACTTGAAATGAAAACTTACTGGTATTCCACGAGTACCCGGGAGTCCATCTTTACCAGGAGAACCAGGTGGTCCAGTATAGCCAGATGACGGTTCTGTTGAAGGATGGGTACCAGGAGGCCCAGGAAGTCCTGGAGGCCCCGGTGGACCAGGAGGACCCTGAGAGCAGGAGAATATTTATTCTATTGTAGTGTAAATGAAATGATGACAGATTATTTGTGTAAGTGATCCTGCTTTTACCCTAATAAGTTCATTATCGCTGTCCAGGTCTTCAAACCCAGAGCCCAGGGCATCTGGTCCATACTGAAACATACAGTCACATGTTGGTCTCTCACTCAGGTGATATAAGCTGTGTTTTCTAGACCAGTGGTTCTCAAATGGGGGTACGTGAAGGCACTACAGGGTTTTAAATTATACATATATTTAAAAAGTAGCATCCATGCAAAAATCCTTTAAAAATAAATATTTCATAAATAATTGAGGAAAATATAAGTCTAAATTCAAGGCTATTCAACTTATTATCCTAAAACCACAGAGTATCCCCCACACCAGGATGGTTCCACCTAACCTGTCAAATGCCACCTGGCTTCACCTGTCAATCACTTGGACCAACGATGGAGTCGTGGTTGAAGCGTAGCAGCAATATTTTTATGTTTAATAAATCACTTACTGATGGCACAGTGCTCTGTTTTAGGTCTTTTTTTTTACAACCAAAAGTGCTTTGCGCTGGTTAGGGGGTACTTGGCTGAAAAAATATTTCACAGGGGGTACATCACTGAAAAAGGGTTGAGGACCACTGCACTAGACAGTTCTCATACCGAATGGCAGGATAATCCATATAATTAATGTAAACAAAAACACAAGAGGAGAACCTATAAAACAATGTTGCTCACAGGTACGCTGCGTGATCTGGGGGGTCCAGGGGGTCCGGGCAGGCCAGGGGGCCCTGGTGACCCAACTCCACGGTCTCCCTGTAGAAGGATAAGGATATCTTAGCTTTAAAATAAACTGAAACATATTAAATAAAAATCTTTCAAAGTTAAACTTTTTTACATGAATATTAAAAAAAAAAATAGAATTGTTCATGTCTGTTGAAAATGATGATTATGAAATCTCATTTCTCATCTGAGGAAGATAAATTGAGATGCAGTGCTCCATCTTAATGCGTTATTCATAAAGTATCATCTGTAGATGCACCTTGTCTCCTTTAGCTCCAGTTTCTCCGCTCAAACCCGGAGTCCCCTGAGATCCTCTATGACCCTGATGGTAAAAATACAACTATGTTAATGCATGTAACGTAAGCTACAGCAAGGAAAACAAAGCAAACCCTTCCACCACCACTAAAATAAGAGGAAAAATAAAAACGTATCCATTACTCACCGACTCTCCTTTGTCTCCTTTGCTTCCCTACGAAGATAGAGAGGTAAAGATTTGCGCTCAGACCCCATCAAATGATTGCAGTAGTCACACATATTTGATGTAAACTTAATACTTGGGTGGATTTTTATGTATTGCACTCAGAACTACTAAACTGACAAAGATGAAAGTGTTTATTATCTGAATCTTTTCACATGATGGCTCTCTAGACTTAACAGGATGATACGATGAAAAACAGAAATGCAAATAAATATATAATGAATAAATATACATATTTCGTTATGCTTGATAGAAATTGCTGTCCATCAAAGCCTGGAGGATAGTCAGACATCTACTTAACTGTCCCAAGGAGCAGTGTACAGTATCATGCAGATGTTTTGAAGGTAACCGCTCATCTTCTGGTAGTTTGGACATGACGACTCCACATCTATCTATCCATCTATCAACTGTGCTGAATGTGATGCACGAACCTTCTGGCCATCTCTCCCTGGTGCTCCTGTGGGTCCAGGGATTCCTGGTGATCCCTGTGGCCCAGGTGATCCAAGCGTTGTCTCATCCAGTATGGAGGGCGGCCCTGGGGGACCACGTGGACCGGGTGAGCCAGGATCACCGGGCTCTCCTTTGAACCCAGGCCTGATGTGACCCTGTAGATTCAAATATTTCATTTGTCATTTGTATCTGGAGAGAAAACCATTTGTGATGACTGTGACTTTGTGCAGCATTTTAACATCTCACTGAAATCGAATTCAGTCTTGTAGGATCTGTGTCTCTATGTCACTTATATGCCAGAGGAGCGTCTGGCTATAAACAGGTCTTTGTTTTAGGTTTTAGGTTCATCTACTGTAGAAAATGTAAATGCTTATGACCAATCCTGCAGGAGTGAGTAAGAAGGAGCCGGAATCCCACATAAACTTACGTCTCCTGGTCTCTCTCCTGGCTCCTCTGTCTGGTGTGGCCCTACACGGGGAACAAAAACATTAAGTTGTATTTAACACTGACGACTTTTATTTCCATCACTGGAATTTATCCTCTCGATATCTATTCATCTCAATAAATGGAATTAGGATACTGTTTGTATGATTTGAAATATCTTAGAGCTACTTCTAAAAAGCAAACATTAACACACATTTCTAAGGTGAAACAGTCTCTTCTACGACGGAGTATTAGGGCCAAACTAAGACAAAAAAAAAAATTGGAAATTACGAGAATAAAGTCGTAAAATTATGAGAATAAAGTCGTAAAATTACGAGAATAAAGTCATAGCCTAATGTTGCGAGAATAAAGTCGTAATATTATGAGAATAAAGTCGTAAAATTACGAGAATAAAGTCGTAAAATTACGAGAATAAAGTCGTAAAATTACGAGAATAAAGTCATAGCCTAATGTTGCGAGAATAAAGTCGTAATATTATGAGAATAAAGTCGTAAAATTACGAGAATAAAGTTGTAAAATTACGAGATTAAAGTCATATTGTTGCGAGAATAAAGTCGTAATATTACGAGAATAAAGTCGTAAAATTACGAGAATAAAGTCGTAATATTACGACTTTATTCTCGTAGTATTACGACTTCATCCTCGCAACATTAGGCTATGACTTTATTCTCGTAATTTTCCAACTTTATTCTCGTAATGTTACGACTTTATTCTCGTAATTTCCAATTTTTTTTTGTCTTAGTTTGGCCCTAATACTCCGTCGTACTCTTCTGACCTGTTATCAGGAGGTTTTCTGTTGTTGGAGTCATGTGACCAGAATACTCTTCCAGCTCCACCTCTGGAGCCTCAGTGGGTGGAGCTCTAACTGGAGTACTGTTGTCCACCTGGAAGACAGGGGAGTGATAGGTGAGGGGATCTGCCGTTAAGCAAAGGTCAACGTGGTTCTTGCCATGACAAACATGAACCAAATCTCTGACAGCAATCATCATATACGTAATAAGCATGACCAAAACAGGCTGAAACAGTTTAATAGAGACCATCAGTTGACAGAGCCCCATTTGTCAAACATTTCAGAAGCACACATGTGTGAAAAGAGATTTATAAGACAATTAAGTCATTTCCTGTTTCATTTCTGCACTCTGTTTCTGATGGACATCACTGAGAACAGAAATTGTGGGAACAGCTATCCTGTATCTGAGGGACAGTTTTCCTTTGAAGCTTCAAAGTCAGTGTTTTATTCTGGGATGTTTTGGGTCAGATTGACTTCCAGCCTGTGGGAGGATTGGAAATAAGTCAGAGGGATCCAGAAAAGAAACAAGGGCTTTAACAGTCCCACAGGTGTTACGTTAGTGCCCTGGTCACAGAGACTCAGCATACCCGGCATCAGAGATCAACAGGTGGACACCAAGATGTTACGGCCTGTTTGCAATTGCTCTGTTACCTCTAAAGTGCTGCTTGAGTACTTCCCCTCAGACCTCATCACCTTATTTGTGAAACTTGGTCACATGGTCAGAAGCATCAGGCACCACATCAGATAAATGATCCATCTGTTATTCGTCAACCTACCAGCCACGCGCCATCCTTCCTCACCGGGTCCTCCTCCGTCTCCCTGTCATCGTCTCCACTGGCGTACCCCGAGGCCTGAGTCAAACATCACTATTGTTTGGTCCAGGCAGATTTGTCACAGTGCAATTTACCCGCAAGGCGGTGCTCTCCATGAAAGTGTATCATAATAGTACATAATTTCAAACTACGAGTAAAACAATATTAATTTCTTGAGCTCCATGAATGTACTGAAAACAGAAATGTTGTGCTTGTGTCTCACGTAGGGGTCGTCGTCTTCACACTGCTCCTCAACTGCTCTCGGATCACCTTTTATCACCAGCTGCTGGATCAAACCCTGGAGAGACAAAGAATCCCTGTTTAAAAGACGAACCTGTCCTCTGAACTGGGATATATAATCATAGTAAGACTAGAGAAATGAAAAATAAAATGCATGTGCATCAAAGATATAATTGCAGACTTAGAGACCAAATTTGCATCAAAGGCTTGTATTCATATAACCATAATATATATTCTTTTTTTTTAAATAATTGATGCGCAAACAATATAATTTTCTTTGGAGATTAATTGAGAAAGCTTTTCATAAATGAAATATTGAACTGAATGAAGTTAGTTTTATAAATGGTGGCTGAAAAAACCCGCAGCAAGCACACTCATAACCAATGTTCCCTCTAAACTGCGCGCGTGCGCAATCGCGCACTGCCCGCATATTCTCAGCGCACAAGAAAGTCTATCCAGCGCAGTGCTTTAAGTGGGCCGGTACGCGCCGGTACGGAGTACCCCCACTTCTCAATATTAGCCTCTGGCGTACTGGGACTTCTCATGAGCTCAGTTCTCTGTTCTCTCCTTGCGATTTGGCTACAGTGGCGTCGCAACGCGACTGCCCCTCGTGAGACGTTCACTCGCAAAGCCTGATTTATGGTTCCGCGCTAAATCGACGCAAGGCCTACGCCGTAGGGTACGCGGCAACGCGCAACGTACATGCGCGTCGCCGCGTACCCCACGGCGTAGGCTCTGCGTTTGTGTAACGCGGAACCATAAATCAATTTACGGAGGTCCCGCGAGTCGAGAGGAGGAGAAGTATTCAAGGATTTGGGGAATACAAGGAGCTGTGGGGATCCCGGACACGAGAAAGTCTGAAGCCTCTGCTAAAAGCTATCCATACTATTGCTGTGTCTACCAGCAGTACTGGAGTTGAGGGGGGATTATTTTTATTTAACCTTTATTTTACCAGGAAAATCCCTTGAGACTGAATCTCTTTTACGAGGGAGACCTGGCCAAGAGGCTTAACTGGTGCAACAACAATAAAATCAATTTAAAAACAACAACAACAACAACAAACAGTGCAAACAACATTACAATACCTTACATTAAAAATAGCAGGTGCACATTTCTGTTAGTTTCTGCTTAAGAAGAACCTTGAATTCACCCAAGGAGATGAGTCCAGAAAGTTTAAGACAGTTCTGAATGTTGTTCCAGGACCAGGGAGCAGCGTAGGAGAAAGCTGCTTTGCCAAGTTCTGTATTAATCCTGGGGACTTTATACAGCTTCCGTGTGGAAGAGCGGGAGCTGTACACACTGTGAACTGGAGACAACAAATTGGACAGATATGTGGGGAGTTTATTCAGAATGGCTTTGTAAATAAAAATAATCCAATGTTGTTGTCTCCTTAGGGTCAGTGAGGGCCAGGAGACCAGAGAATAGAGAACACAGTGATGTGTCCTAAACGCTGAGTTGGTAATGAAACGCAAAGCACTGTGATATACTGTGTCAAGGCAATGAAGTGTTGAGGAGGCAGCATGCATATAAATAATATCCCCGTAGTCCAGAGTGCTTAAAAAAGTTGCCTGTACCAGTTTTTTCTTGGCAACAATGTTAAAACAGGTTTTGTTTCTATAATAAAACCCCAGCAAAACCCTCAGTTTCTTTACCAGATGAGACACATGTTCTGAAAATGACAGTTTGTCATCCAACCAGATACCCAGGTATTTATATGATGCTACTCTTTCAATAGTTTCTCCTCCTGTAGTTTGTATTCCAGGATGGACGATGTTGGTTGAACGGGTTCTGGTAAAAGTCATAAATCTGGTTTTTTTGGCATTAAGGACCAACTTTAGTTCAGTCAGTGATGTCTGGAGCTGTTCAAAAGCAGACTGGAGATCATTGATGGCTTGGGAAAGAGAGGGGGCGATCGAATGAATAACTGTGTCATCTGCGTAAAGATGGATTTTTGCACTGTTCAGATTCCTCCCGATGTCATTAATAAAAACTGTAAATAGGACAGGAGCCAAAACAGAACCTTGAGGGACCCCATTGGAAATTGTGATAAAGTCTGACTGGTGCCCATCTGTAGCTACACATTGGGTCCTGTCTGTAAGATAATTCCTGAACCAGTGAACAGCTGGGTCAGAAAAGCCAATATCTTTGAGTTTTTTAAGCAGTAATCCATGGTTAACACAATCAAAAGCCTTGGTTAAATCAATAAACAGTGCAACACAGTGTTTCTTCTGGTCTAAAGCATTACAGATGTCATTAAGCACAGACATCGTTGCAGTTATGGTGCTATGTCCTGCCCTAAAACCAGACTGCGTTTCACACAGAATATTATTGTTTACCAAGTACTGTTTTATCTGAAAATTTACTTGAGATTCGAATATTTTAGCTAGAATTGGCAATTTTGAGATAGGGCGATAGTTGTTGAGATCAGTTGGGTCCCCACCTTTAAAAAGTGGCACAACAAAAGCTGATTTCCATATTGTGGGGATGATATTCATTTGGAGGCTCAGATTAAAAATATGAGAAATGGGTTCAGCAATAAAATCAGCTGCAGTTTTCAGGAGATAAGGGTCCAAATTATCTGGTCCAGGAGATTTTCTTGGATTAATAGCTTTAAGAGCTTTCCTTATTTCCACACATGGAATAGGTTGAAAAGAGAAGCAGTTTTGACTTTTGTCAGTGTTATATGAATGCGTCTCACCAGCTGAGCTTGGGGTTTTTTCAGCTGCACATATGTTGGAGACAGAACCAGCTGACTTAAAGTGCTCATTAAAACATTTTATAATGCCTTCTTTGGAAGTAGTTTCAACTGCATTAACCTTAATTTTTTCTGGTAAGCTTGATTTGATTTTGGTATTGGATAAGGATTTTATTTGTTTCCAAAACTTTGTTGGGTTGTTTAGGTTTTCTGAAATAGAATTTAAATAGTATTCTGATTTTGTTTTCTTAGTCAAGGCTGTGCATTTGTTTCTTAAGGCCTTAAAAGTTGTCCAATCAGCAGGTGCATTAGTGGAGCGCGCTTTAGTCCAGGATAAATTTCTTTCCCTGATTAGTTTGGCAAGTTCTTCTGTAAACCAAGGGTTATCTTTTCCAGATATTCTAAATTTCTTTATAGGGGCATGTTTGTCACAAATCATTTTAAATGACTTGTAAAAATGTTCCCAAGCACACTCCACATCATTTATTAGACTGACTCTGCCCATATCACTTTCGTACAAATCACCAAGGAAGGTTTGTTTTTGAAAATGTTTGAAGTATCTTTTAAAAATATAGCGAGGTTTGGATTTACTTAGTTTAGAATCTCTTATTGTGGAAATTGTACAGTGATCGCTTACATCGTTGCAGAATACTGCAGTTGATGGATATTTATAGGGCATGTTTGTAAGTATTAGATCTAGTAGGGTGGCTTTATTCTGATCTTTTGGATTTAGCCTAGTAGGAGCACTTATCATTTGTGTGAGGTTCAATGAATTGCATAAATCTTTGATACCATCAGATGCAGAGGAAAGCCAGTCCCAGTTAAGATCGCCCATGAGAAGAACCTCAGTGTCACAGAGATTTTGTAGGGCCTCAAACAGTGAGGATACTGCTTCTTTAGTGGCTGATGGGGGTCTGTAGCATCCAACTACAGTCAAGTGATGATTTTTATTCAGATTGACTTTAATTGCAAGCAGCTCAAATTGTCTAGCTTTGGAGATTGAAAGTAACACAGAGCCAGAGAATTTTGATTTTACATAGATTGCAACCCCGCCTCCTTTACCTACTCGGTCGGATCTATAAATATTGTAGCCATCAATAGCAATTAGATCATCGGATATTGACCTTTTTAACCAAGTTTCTGAAAGAACCAAGATATCAACATCAGTTGTAAGAGTCCATAGCTTTATCATGTCTAATTTAGGTAAAAGACTTCTAACATTGAGGTGCATGAAGCCTAGACCTGATCTACTTTTGAAATCTTCTGGTGTAAGAATACTTTGTGCAGGACCAGGATTTGGCTGTATATTACCTGAAACCAACAGCAACAATAAAATAACATTCTTGAGTTTCTTTGCACATGAAATTTTGACAGATGAGGAAACATTGACATTGTTCATACTGTTCAACCAGTCTATATACGGATTAAAAATGTCATTTAGTGCTTTTAGCGACTCCAAATATAACAACATGCTTCCTTGCTTCCTTTGCGTATTAAACAGTTTTTGTTGCAACCTAGGGTGAATTTCATTGTGAAGATTAAGATTGTCTCTGTCAACAGGAGAGTGTGAGCCTGGAAAGTCAGGAAGTGGGCATGTATGCAACAAAACTAGTCCAGAAGGTCCAAGAAGAGTGATGATAATTAATAAATAAACCCACCAAGTCATCATGATTGTTTGGAGAATGTAGTGTGCAGTAGCTTCAGATCTTCTATGTAGCTGGCGACAGGGCCTCTGTGTAGCTTCAGAGCTTCTCCACAGTTAACTTCTGCATGTGAGATGTTCTGGTGAATGCAGGGGTCCAGATATAATCCAGCTGGCAGGCTGAAGGTTCTCACAGTTTTAGCCTGTGAGATGTTCCGGTGAATGCAGGAGTCCAGTTATAATACAGCTGGCAGGCTGAATGTTGCCAAAGCAGAGGCCGTGCTGGACCTCAATGGGCCTCACTAGGCCTCTTTCCACCACAGTAGCTCCTGTTCACTTGTAAGCACAGGATGTGCATCCCAGCAATTTCAGCTACTATTCTTGGTTGTGGATTTTGTAGTTTAACAATAAAATCTGAATAAAATCCCTTAGAAAATAGAATCAATCAAATAAAAATCCTAATCCAAGGATCAAGGAGAAAGACACAAACAAATTGCTGCACCAGCGGCCATCTTGGATTTTGATCGTACTTACTTGATGAGGGGGGATGAGGGGGGATGGCACCCCCCCCTGAAATAAAAACGGTCCAAATCATCCCCCCCTGAAATAAAAAAGGTCCAAATCATCCCCCCCTGAAATAAAAAAGGTCCAAATCATCCCTCCTGAAATAAAAACGGTTTAAATCATCCCTCCTGAAATAAAAACGGTTTAAATCATCCCCCCTGAAATAAAAACGGTCCAAATCATCCCCCCTGAAATAAAAACGGTCCAAATCATCCCCCCCTGAAATAAAAACGGTTTAAATCATCCCCCCTGAAATAAAAACGGTTTAAATCATCCCCCCCTGAAATAAAAACGGTTTAAATCATCCCCCCCTGAAATAAAAAAGGTCCAAATCCTCCCCCCTGAAATAAAAACGGTCCAAATCACCCCCCCCTGAAATAAAAACAGTCCAAATCACCCCCCCCCCCTGAAATAAAAACAGTCCAAATCATCCCCCCCTGAAATAAAACCGGTCCAAATCATCCCCCCTGTAAAACTGCCATCCCTCCTTTCCATCCCTTATGTCATTTCATCAGTGAATGTGGTTTTACTGCTATTTCAACATTTAGAGTCATCACCAGAAAAATAACACCAGAAAAATAACTTATTTGACAATTTTCACCTGTTTCAAGTAAATTTTCACTTGAAATAAGTAGAAAAATCTGCCAGTGGGACAAGATTTATCTTCTTATTACAAGCAAAAAAATCTTGTTCCACTGGCAGATTTTTCTACTTATTTCAAGTGAAAATTGACTTGAAACAAGTGAAAATGGTCAATTAAAACAAAATTTTGTCAACATTTCAACTTTTTTCATAAAAGTTTTGACTTTTTTTTCCTCAAAATCTCAACTTTTCTCTGGACATTTTGACTTTTTTTCTCTAAATTTTGACTTTTTTCTCAAAACTTTTTTTCTCAACATTTCGATTTTTTTTCTCAAAATTTCGAGAAAAAAGTCGAAATTTTCACCTGTTTCAAGTAGATTTTCACTTAAAATAAGTAGAAAAATCTGCCAGTGGAACAAGATTGTTTTGCTTGTAATGAGAAGATAAATCTTGTCCCACTGGCAGATTTTTCTACTTATTTCAAGTGAAAATTTACTTGAAACAGGTGAAAATTGTTGTTTTTTCCAGTGATGAGTCTTGTTTTAAGTGTAATGAGATACTTAAAAATAAAGCGTGCATATGTGATGTTGCTCACAGTCGTCCTCAGTTTGCTCAGGGAGCTTGTGTGTGTGCCCAGATACATGAAAAATTAGAGGGAACATTGCTCATAACATGTATTTACATAGTTATAGTTTAAAAGATGTTTAAAAAGTGTTTATATCTCTTTATACTAGTTCACTTTTAGCTATCTACAAGTTTGGAATAAAACATCATTTAATTTTTCTTATGGAATAATTGTAAATGAAAAGAGGATTAAAAGAGATGAGTTTTGCTGAAAACAAAATGATACCAGTTTTCTGGACATGCGATAGCCTAACCTAATAATTAACCTATTGATTAGCTGCTTGGTTTCTTAGGGATGGTGGTGAATCTGAGGTTTGAGACATCACAAGAACAGTTTAAGAGAACTGATCAAAGACACGAGCAAACAAATGAATCAAAAAATGCAGGTTTAGTTGCACCATCGTGTTTCTGCTTATGTATTATTTTTCTTTATGTCTTTGATTTTGAGTTTTCAGTGTTGTATCATAAGACAAACATAACGTTACAGACAAAAATCAGCAAAATTACACATTGCTGATGTTGAATATAGTTTTCTGCATAAAACCTGCTTTTCATTGTGCAGTTCATGATGCATTAAAATTTGACATTTTATTTTCCCCTTACTTCTTGACCTGTGGAGACATGGAGACATTGCCTTTGGGCATAAAATAAAATGAAAGCATGTTTCAGAAACCAGAACGTGGTGTTTAACTGTGCAAGCACGTTGTGATTCAACGAAAAACTGATTTTAGGAGTCTTGGATTCACAGAATGAAATAGTGTTAATTTAAACTGTGAACTTTGGGAAAACTGTCCAATCTTTTGCTCAGGAATCATATCTTGTACTCTCAAATACAAGGACCATTCCGGTCTCCTTGCCATGACTACACACACGCACGCACGCACGCACGCACGCACGCACGCACGCACGCACGCACGCACGCACGTATACGCTCACACACGCTGACCCAGATATACACAATGAATTGCTGCTGAGCGGACACATATTGCCGTCATGCTTCAGATAACCCGTTCAGAAAGTCAAGCCACACTGAACAAAGCTGAACGACGTGAGGATGCCCACGTTGTCTCACCGTGGCAACGTCCATGGTTGTTTATTGTTGAATAAGAAAAGCACTGACAGGGATTTTCGTGATTTTTTTCTCTTGGTCTCAAACCTGCCTCTCTACAGAATACTGTAATTCCTTTAAATAAACTTTGTTGCTGTTTAGCCGGAAAGCTCTTGGCTGATGCACAATCTTTTATTTTTCCTAATTGGTGTTCCTCCAAGTGGAGCTTTGATGCTATAGCATCACAACTGACAAAGCAACACAATCCAAGGTCTGCGTTAAGGCCTTGATCTGACCACATCTAAGTCATTCTGACATCCCGGCTTCCTCATCTGCTATCGATTTACTCCCCCATCCTCTCCTTCCTCTCCTCTATTCATCTCCTCTAAATGTCTCCCCTCTCCCTTCCTTAATGACTCTCTCTGTTATTTCCTCCCGTCTTGCCTCCCCTCCATCTCTGATGTAGAGCAGAGCTGGCTCAGGATACAATCCCAGAGGTGGTCATGAAAGTTTCGACTCTGGTTGCACTCAGATTGAGTGAGCAGAGATTGTTAAACTAGTCCTCATATTTCACTTTGTTCGTGTGGGCTTGTGCATAACATAATGCAGTTGAGAAGATAATGGAAATGAAAATAACATTTTGAATGTCACAAACAATAACGCTAAGGGTCCTTTCTAAAACCAGAGTTCAGTTGTTCTTTCTGAGTTACTGCGGAGACTCCAAACAAGTGCAGAAAAAATTCAATGTAATAACACTGAATTTACAGTAAAATGTAATCAAATCATGTTACGTATATAAATGGTTTTTCGCTGAGGTATCAAAAGCATGACAATTTTTTTCCTTGATTCGACACTACTAAAAACAGGGTTATGTATGAGATATGCCTATAGATCTCCCATAATCAATACATTTACATGAGGCAAGGCTGCAAGGCTGCCAGTCTGCCCAGATGTATCTGTTGTTTAGGTGTGTGGTGGGAGAGAGATTCTCTGGAAAAGTGTAGCGTTAACAAGCTTAAGGTGGGCATATCACCTGTCCGACATATTTCCCTTAAATTCATGTTAGACACTTAAGAGAAACTGATTAAATGGCCTGTTCAAGCTACAGCTACACACTTGTCACACACTACAACTTAAAACCATGAAAGGATTAATAAAGACATTCTTGAATTGGGTCATGTCGGCATTCATTCTGAGGCTGTTTATCTGTCTGTGTTTCCAGCTGTCAGTCAGTACAGTTTCTCTAAACCCACCCTTTTTTACGTGTAGTAAAGTTAAAATGTTCAAATTTATTCCTTTTTGCTGAAAACTCTTCTATATTGTTTGGATATAATTGACAACAAAAACAAAAGCTCTCTATTTACACTATTTATGTGCATAAAATTCGACAAGCAGATGCAACAAAAACAACAAAAGAACTGGATAGACATAAAAACTACAGCAGGTCCATCTAGAAAGTTTTTTACTCACCACAAACTTGGTGAGCCCTGTATTTCCTGCATTAGCAACAAAAATGCCAGAGTTGTGCGGGAATCGGAGTTTCTCTTGGTTGCGTCTGAAGGCCTTTATCTCAGGATCTGCACAGTCCATGTAGAGACGCACCTCGTCGTGCTCCAGCACCACCTGGCAGGCAGAGAGCAAGCCGCACACAAACGTATGAACTCCTGCATCTTTTTGACAACTCAACACTGTCATTTGCAGTATTTTACGCCTGATACTTTATGCATCACCTAAACATTTTCAGGGCATTATTGCATGTTTCAAAATGGCTAGACATTTTAAATGTCTGACCTCAGCAACAGTATACTTATTTCAACCAGTCAAAAAACAAGAAAGAAAGCATCAAGGAGAAGTTCATCCTGTGAAGCATCGCAGAGGAAATGCTATGTCTCAGGACCTAGCCAAGCTGAAGCCGTGACTTCTGCGTTATCCCAAAGAGAAAATGGACCTTTCAGTAAATTATTAATTCCCAGAATGACTTAAAAAGAAACTGAAGGTCATCAGTGGTTGATTTTAAGCCAGACGTACAATTTCCAATGCTCTGATGTGGTGATCGCTTTTATTCAAATAAGTGGCATTGTATTGATGAAATCCAACCACTAATAGTGTATTTTAACTTTGAAGGATAATCATATTCAGCAAAAAGCCTGCTGAAACATGACTGGATATCTAGTTAATAATGTGAAGCTCACTGTGAAGCGTGTCCACTGGTCAGTCATGTCTGATACGGTGAAGTTTGCAGCTTTATTGCTGCGGGAGCCCTGCTTGCTCTCCGTGTAGTAGAGTACGATGCTCTGGAGGCCCCCACGAACAGGACCCAGGGCCAAACCCAGCTCCACCATCTTCTGATGGGCATCTGTGAAGGCAAACAGCACGCCTCCTCTGGGGCTGGCTGGACGTATCTGGAAGAGTGGAAGAGCAGAGTACATCAGAGTACATCACCAAGGCTAGTCCTAAATTACACCGCTGATTCTGTGGCCGTTGGCAGAAAAAGGCTTTTGGGACATCATTCATTCAGATTCAGATACAGTTGGTCCCAACAATTGTAAAAGACAAACAATCTACATTGAATGCACAATGAGATATGTATTCATCTGCTTTACATTAAACAAAAGAGGTTTGAAAGGTGTAAAAAGGTTTTACGGCCGCACCGTGGCCATGATGGCAAAGTCCCTGTAGAACGGCCCTGGAACGAAGGTTTTGGTGAGTCGGCCGATGTTGGCTTCAGGCTCGAAGCTGTAGGCTCGAAGGCCGTCATAGCCGGAAGTAAAGGTGACATACGGAGGGAGAGGTGAGCCGATTAACTCTGTCAGGTCCAGGTGACTTCCTGAACCTCGCTCTGATGGAGACAGAGAACAACAATGTAAAGATAAAAACGCTGAACATGGACAAATAGATGGAAAGTGATTTAAAAAAAGAAAGAAAGATGTGCCTTTGCATGTTTATTATATATATTTCACTGTACATATTTTACATTTCGTCCCCTTCAGAGCTTGTCAAAGATGCAAACAGCGTTAGATATGTTAGATTTTATACTGATAAGCAAGTCCTTATATTGACTAATCAATAAACTTAATGGTAAGAGAGTCAATCTGATGGAGTTCACAGATATTGTATTGAAGACAAATGATAATGGCAGGGATATTTCAGCCGTTTGAACCGCCTTCTTCTCTCATCTGTCTCTCATCCTCATGTTGTTAATTCATCTAACACATTAAAGAAAAAAAGTAACTGTGACTCATCCTGACAGGGTTTTAATTTGACTTGATTTGAAGCAGACTCTTCCCACGCCTCACTGCGCTACCCCACATGGACATAATCTCTCCAAAACTGAAATCCGAACGCAACTGACTGGTAATTAGAGCATTTAGTGTGAATGTGAAGAGATGGCTTCACATTCCCTTGATTCTTCCTACTCTGGATCTTGTCTCCCATGGCAACAGACTCCCAGGATCTCAGAACTCCTTTCACCTATGTCTCTGCCACACGCACACACACACACACACACACACACACACACACACACACACACACACACACACACACACACACACACACACGGACACGGACACACACGGATGTCTCACCACGTGATCTCACACAAACTCAGACAAGACCAGACAGGTCAACATTTAGGGGTCTCTAATTCATCAGTCTGACCAACTGGAAACATACCTAATTAGAGAGTTGGGTGTGTGAGTCGGGTTAGAGGAGGTGCCTCTGAGAAACTCACATCACTACAAGCACGACCTTTGGGCATGTGCTCTTTTATTGTTGCAAAGAGAGTAGGCAAAAGAAAAAGAACAGGAACGTAAATACACCAGAGTCATTACACCTCCACTCCAGATGTGCAGTCTTTAAGCCTCCTTAATGACTGACAGGAACAGATAACCAGCATGTGGAAAAGTGCTAAGTGCAAAGGTTTCGTTTAATTCCTTCAGTGTGAGACACATCATTAATCTAATGATCACTTTTTTGGTATGAAAGTTGTCTGACACTGACTTGGCAGATGATCACGACTTGGATGGAAGCCACCTAGGAATCAAGAGGTCTAAAGTTTGCCAAGAGTTTATATAAGAGGGTCAAATGTAGAAGTTCACGAGACCAAGCAGCTAAACCAGAACATAAAAAAAGGCTCAGTTACAACACTTTTGTTCCTTTTGAGAAATTACATGATCAAAATGAACAAAGGCACATTGTTTTTAGTTTTCTATTTGGTAAATCATTTTGTTGTAAAAATGCCTTTGACACATGCTGATTCTTTTCATTTCTTTGATACAGTCAATGTTTCCAGAAGCAGATCCAGCAAAAAGCCCCACATCATGATAGAGCCTCCACCGTGTTTAACAATAAGCAATCCTTTTTGTATCGTCTTCCAGCTGTCGTGTCTGACTTCACATTCACATGGGGTACTCCTACTTGCTTCACTGTGTATAGAACAGAAACTACCACTCCATATTCCTCCAGGTGCTTCTCATTGTATACTATATGTAATGTGCAAATTCTTGATAACATCATAGATTGTTGAAACTGGGATCTTAGATATTTTACCATTGCTTTTGCTGCCTCTGAACATAAAAAAAAAGATAACAATAATTAGATTTATTCAAAACGGTTGTTATTAGTAGCTTCCAAACCCCGGATGTCATCTGACATGGTTTTTGTAAAACACCAGAATGTTTTGTGGAAGCACACACTGGAGGGGCATCATTGGGCGTAGGTGGGATCATTCGTGAATGCCCAGCTGGAGGTTGGAGGCGGAATAAAGAGGGACTCTCCAGTTCGTCTAATTAATTCAATTCAATTTCATTTAGCGTCTATTACAACACAAGTTGTTTAGGCAGACTCACCAGCAACCTTTATTTTTTGTTGTTAACTGGATAAGACAGTAGAAAACAACAAAGATGAAGCTCAACACAACACAGCTGTTAACTGCTAGAAAGCTGGGCATTTCCCCTACAACACTTGGTAGACTTCAAAATGTTTTGGCTTTTATGATTCAATTTCGATTGCCAGACAACTAAAAAACTGAAGTATGTGAAAAATCTACAAAATTTAGTACTTGTACTGTAAGTGAAGAAAACCAACAAATGGTAAAAATCCTGATAATACATTATACATATGCGTGCACATTCTCAAAGTTAATTGCATAAAAGCATCTTTAGGAGGTCTTGCGAACAAATTTCATTTACACTGAGATCCAAGCAGCAAGATCCGTCTCGAGACTAATAATCAATTTGTGCTCACAGTCTCCCTGACTTTATGCCCTGCTCCTCTCCTAAAGCTGTGACTTAAACCATTACTACCAACTCCTTCAGCATTGAGACACATATAACCCTTTAATCCCAATTTGACCCTGGCTTCCCCTGTAAAAGCTCCCAGCTGCTTGACCTACAAGCCCTTGATCCCTCCGAGTCTACAGATGTAACACTGGCCACATCCGGGCAGAACTGTGTCACATACCTGCACGAAGCAATAGCTCGGGATTCGGATCTGTCTTGTGAGACACACCGGACTAGTACCAGGATACAGAACATGTCAAATGCAGCACGTGACATAAAGACTAGCTGGTGTAGATTACTACTATTACAATTGAAACATCAAAAAGGTACCTACAAAAGATACAAGAATATTTGAAATTTAGCTTTAAAAAAAGTGCAGTGCCTCAATGAAAAGTTTTTCTCTAGAGTCAATAAAAAATAGTAACAAAGGAATCAATGCAAATGACTGTAAGTGATATAAGTTTATGTCTATTCAAAAGCACTCACCACTCTTCCAGTGTCTCAATGGTTTGTGGTGGGACTGGTGGGACTTGCTGGCCTCATTCTCCTCTGGAGGTAATGTCCCGGGGGCCAGCGTGCTGTTGCTAGAGACTAACACCCCTGACCTGTGTGCAGTGGTGGCCAGCACAGCACCTGTAATCTGAGAGCGCTCTACCAGTCCCACTGGCCCCCTGACCTGTCCCCCCCCTGACTCTGACACCGTCTCCTGGGTGCCAGGAGACTCAGTGGAGGGGATGGATGGTGAGGTGACATTACGAGGAATGGTGGTGGTTCTGGTGTTTGCCCAGACAAAACTCCAAAACTGAGCTTGCACAGGTGACCACGTGAGGAAAAAGAGCACCAGAGAGAGGCAAACAGCTCCCATCCTCTGTCTGTGATGGTCAGTATCAATGTACTCCAATCCTGTGCACTGAAACCGCAAAATACTGCGTTTGTGCACACATATAGGAAAAGACGGTTGCTATTCTCCAGTTATGATAGGTTGCTTGCACATGCAATCCTGCAGAGAAAGTCCAGGGTAGACTGGTCAACTGGATGTAATCCAGGAGCAGAAGAGGCACAAAATATATTCCAAGAGCAACGGTTAGGCCTCTCACTATCTCTCTCGGGTTTCAGATCCTTTCTCTACTCCTCTTTCCCTCCTCTTAATGACCCCTCTTCCTTTGGCCCTCTCCTACTCGGTGTGTAACTCCCTGAGGTCTCCACCTCCCTAACATCCACCCTCCTCTCTCCCTAGTGGAATCATCCTGTTAACTCCATCTCCTCTAGAGGGGGCACTACCACCACTAGGATGGGGTTTTTTCTTCACTTTTCCCTACATCAGAAAGATTAAATAGTTAGTTGACCATACTTATACTTACACTCTCATCGAACAAAAGATAACATAACTCGAACACAAGTAAACATTTGGGTGAGTTATATAATAGTTAAATGCCTCTCGGAAACTATAAACAATGTTGGTGTTTATACACTGCTCAACTCGTCACCCCAAGTCCAGGTTTTATTTTAGTTTGTTTTGTCTGACATTTCTGGAAACATGAGAAAACAGTGGATTTGGAGCTGCAGCTGGTTTATTATTAGTAACTGTAATGGGAGCGAGACGTGTTCACATGAACTTTTCTCTCAAATAAAAGACCCTAGTTGGATTTTTTTAGGTCTTTTTTATATGCTTGTTTCATTAAGCAAGCATAATTTATATCAATTTCAGAGTTTCCACTGTTTATAAACTGTTCAACTAAGTCACTCAGTTTATAACAAACTGTGCAATATGAAGTGGACAGTAAAGTCGGATAAACTGATGCATTGTGGACACTACTTGAGTGCAACTATGCTTCATAATTCTGTTATTCATATAGTCACAATAACTGCTGTAGAAACAGACAGCAGTAGGGAACATGTACAGTATGCAGAGGTGTCAAATAACGAAGTACAAATACTTTGTTACCTTACTTAAGTAGAAATTTTGGTTATCTATACTTCACTGGAGTAATTATTTTTCAGACGACTTTTTACTTTTACTCCTTACATTTTCACACAATGATCTGTACTTTTTACTCCTTACATTTTAAAAACAGCCTCGTTACTCTATTTCATTTCGGCCTTTAAAAACAACTATCCAGTTAAATTGCTCCATCCGGATAGAGTGAATTTGGTTGTGGTTGTTTCAGATGTTCTTGTCCAGTTTTGTTCTTACATCCGTTCCCTCAGATTCCTGCAACTAAACTTGGATTAGCATGTAAGCATGTTTAAAATAAGGATAAGTAGATATGAGCTTCGAGGGAATCGTATGATTGAAAAACCAAAGTCTAGGACTAAAATTAAAGATCAATGTATTACTGTAAGGGGAGTAAATATATGGAATGCACTTGATGATAAATTGAAGATGTGCCAGTCGATTTATGCTTTCAAACGTTTGTTTAAGTTTAATGTGTTTGAAAAATATGAGGGATCCAGTAGATGATACTATTACGGAATTATGTTCGGGATTGTGTAAAAATATGATTTATTTTTTTATATTATGTTTTGTATGTTTGATCTGAATAAGTTGATCATGTGAGAAGGGTAGGCGTAAATAAGCAATAGCTTCAGCCTATTCCTTTTCAGTTAGGTCTTGTTTGTTTTTTTATGTGAACTAATGCTTTCAGTTGGTGACTACATTATGAATGACCTGACCGAAATAAATATATTTTCATTCATTTTCATTCATTCATTCATTGGATGTACTTTTACTTTTATACTTTAAGTAGTTTTGAAACCAGTACTTTTATACTTTTACTCGAGTAAAACACTTGAGATGATACTTCAACTTCTACAGGAGTATTTTTAAACTCTAGTCTCTATACTTCTACCTGAGTCATGAATGTGAATACTTTAGACACCTCTGACAGTATGTGACACTCACAGCTTAGACGTTGGCATGGGATGCAGCTGTAGCTATTACTATCTGAAGATATTATAAGATAAGATAAGATAAGAAAAGAAAAGAAAAGAAAAGAAAAGATAAGACAATCTTTATTTGTCCCACAATGCAACAACAGGGCAGAATAAGAGATAGGTTAAGTGTTTGTTGTGCAGTCTCACTGCAGCTGGAAGGAAAGACCTTCTATGTCTTTCCTTCACACATCAAGGATGAAGCAGGTTATTATATATGTAAATACAGATTGCCTCTGCATCTTTGCTCGGTTTATATAATGAAATATAACATGCTCTTTCTCTTCTGATGCGTTCCCCTCATTTACAAGACCTGGTAAGAAACTGTCGTTGTCTTGAATACTTTTGTTGATGTTTTGATGTTGGATGTTAACGCTGTTTTCTTGCACAGACCCAATGTCTTGGCCTTCAAAGTGGTTTTCTGATATTAAAACGACTTAGTCACCTCCTGATTTATTCCTCCCCTTTTTTAATGTGCCAAACAACAGATGCAGTAGAGCAGCACCACAACACGGTGTAAAGTATTGTATGGTGTTTTACAGCACCTACAGCAGAGCAAAGTGCAAGTAACTGTTCAAGTAATTCAATCACTACATTCATCAATAATGATAAAACCATATTAATAAATAAATGAGCTATAGATTTCCAATTGGGTTTTCAAGGGATTGAGCACCCAGGCTGTTTTTATGTGGAATAATAAGCTGTTTCACCATCTGTGTGTGAGCCTGGATCCAGGAATGATCAATAAAGAGTGGTTTGTGGACCTCAGTCCACTCCTCGTAGGACGAAATGCAAAGTGAACAAGAGGACAATTCAAAGAAAGACTCCTTCTTCATCTTTTTTTTTTTTTTGCTCCCTGTAGGAGAAGAATTGATATTTAGCATATTTTACTGCAGATTACAAGGCTTTCGCTGCAGTTGCTGGTTTCATTGCTGGTGCTGGTGCAACTATAAGCCTCTGACTAAAAGTGTTGCTATCAATATATTTGTCCTGATTTAAGCCTTATTACAACCCGGGTGTCCTTGATATTGCTGTGTAATACTGAAAGCTCTGCACAGTTTTGCCAGTCCATCACAGGGCAAGGGAGTTTGTTTTCTTCCTAAATTGTAAAAGGTTGAATGGAAGCATTTATGAAGTGTGGAGTTTCTCTTTGCTGCAGCTCACTGATCACGGAGCAAAGATGGGGGCCCCCTCTCGCTGATGACAAAGAGACGCCTGTTGGGTTGTATTGTGCTTCTCTAAACGTCCGGTGAGGTCCACGATGAGGGCTGGAGTGCTGCTGTGATTGATTTTATTACGTTTCACTGTAAGACCTTTGTAAATAAGAAATACTCTGGTGACACAATTCTCCACAGGCTCCCCATCATAATCCAAGTTAATTTTGGACAATGTTTACACCACAGTAGAAGCAGCCCTCCTAAAAAGTGGGCACATGTTTGTTGAAGTGCTTTTATTGAGTATTGAGTATTTCTAACAGGTATCATTCAGTGTTTTTCACATTAAAGATCCACCATCATTCCTAACATCCTCCTGTTTTAATTTGAATCTATGTCATTGTTTCTAAGCACAGCATTTCAACTTGGCCATTCATGTCAGCTGAGGACAGACCTCATGCAGTAAGATGCACGATTTAAATAAATCATTTATAGAAATAGAATATTAATTTATGGCTGTTTCATGGTGAATCCATTTGAAAATACTAAAAACTTTAGTGTTAGAGCTAAAATATTCCCTCAGCACTTCAGTTTCTATCATTGCATCATTGTTTTAATTAATAAACAGTTAACTTGTTTTGAAATACATCTAAAATTGACTTTTCTCAAGCGTACCAGGCTGAAAACCAAATCAGAGTTAAAGCAGGCTGGTTATTAGAACTCAATGTAACATTAAAATTTATGTTGTATTAATCTTGTTTTTAGTAAGAGTATAGAGGCAAATGTTTTCCATACCGTGTAATGACCAGAATCAGTTATAAGATCTTTAGTGAAAAACATCAACCTTTCTCACTGGGAAACATTGGAGCAGAGGTCTGAACAAGATTTCATAGACAGGGAAAAAAAAGCAGTGCTTTTTTATGATTGTTGCTGACTGCAATGAAAAACTATCACATAAAGCAAAAAGAACCCGAATCACAAGTAAGCTTCAGCTAAAAGGATGTCAGAGATGCTTATTATTTATACACAACACAGCATAGATCCCTTCAAGATAGAACTGGATTTTCACACTTATTTTGCACTCACATCTTATTTCATTATTCTGCTTCCTGAACTGCCTTTCCTGCTATTTATGAGATTGTTCTGCTCAGCACATGCAGAAAATTAAGCATTGATGGAGAGTGTTGGGTGTGACGCGGTACAAAGTAACGCGTTACTGTAACGAGATTACATTCACCAGTAACGCAGTAATGTACCGCGTTACAGTTGTAATTTGGGTAATCACATTATAATTACTCTAAGACAATAAACATTACGTTACTTTAGTTACTTTAAGCTTTTCAGCTACATGTAGAAAGGGGAGAACAGAAAAGAAAATCAAACTTGCCTCTCATGCGTCTTCACGCGTTGCGCAATACTTGTCTGACAACGTGATTTTACGGGATTTTACGGGACTTTACGGGATTTGACGGGATTTTACATTCACATTTGTGCTGATCTGGGCACTGCAGTAATAAGGTTCCAACTACAGGACTGTCTCAGAAAATTAGAATATTGTGATAAAGTTCTTTATTTTCTGTAATACAATTAAAAAAACTAAAATGTCATACATTCTGGATTCATTACAAATCAACTGAAATATTGCAAACCTTTTATTATTTTAATATTGCTGATTATGGCTTACAGTTTAAGATTAAGATTCCCAGAATATTCTAATTTTTTGAGATAGGATATTTGAGTTTTCTTAAGCTGTAAACCATGATCAGCAATATTAAAATAATAAAAGGCTTGCAATATTTCAGTTGATTTGTAATGAATCCAGAATGTTTGAATAGAATATACTTTATTGTCAAAGTACCTGGGTACAGTGAGATTGACATTTTTGTTTTTGTAATTGCATTACAGAAAATCACAATATTCTAATTTTCTGAGACAGTCCTGTAAAAGTTGTTCATTGGCAATCGAGTGGTGCAGCTCAGGTGATATTACAGAGTAATCCAAAAGTAATGTATTTGGTAATGTAACTAGTTACTTTCAGCAACCAGTAACTAAGTAGTGTAAGGGATTACTTTTTTTAAAAGTAACTAGTAATATGTAATGGATTACTTTTTTTGAGTAACTACCCCAACACGGAGAACATAGTTCTATATACACACAGTCGTTTGCTAAAACAGAGGGATGCTTAAAACTGGGCGAGGAACAGTCAAATTCTCCTATAGTGGAGCTGAGCCCAACAACAACACACTAGGTGGTTATCTTACATCAGAAACGTCTCTTCCAGACACGTGGGGCTGTGCAGATGTGCTGCTGAACCTGTTCTGAAGAAGCTCAAAGAAACGGACAACGTTGAGGACCTTTTTCACAGTGGTCGGCTATGAATATGACAACACACCGTGACTTGCTCGTGAGATGATGTCCCGCAGAACTATCAGAACTATTGGAAACCAGTGGGACATGGAAACACTCATCTACTGTCCAGGCAAGTCTGGACAGGAATGGTTTTCATAGGAGATTTGTGGCCAAAATCCATGCCTCCTACGTGGCGATAAAAGCCAAGTGTCTCAAATAAACCACAGGAACTGAGGGTATTCAACCTCACGCACAGTGAATTCATTTAACAACTGGCTGTATGTAGGGGATGAGGGAGGGAGGACGAGAACATGCACCCAGAGAAAGGTCTCAGCAGGGATTCAAACTAGAAAACGTCTTCTTTCTAGGTGACAGTGCAAACCAGCTAACCGTCTTTCTGCATCATTCACTCCAGAGGTGCACACATGTGCACAGCACTAAACTTGACCTTCTAAAAGGTGGTTATGATAAATGATGCAGGGGTCGGCAACCCGCGGCTCCAGAGCGCCGCCCTAGTGGCGCCTGGAGCTTTTTCAAAAATGTTTGACCTTTTTTTCCTTTTTTCCCTCTTTTTTTCTTTTTTCCTTTCCTTTTTAATCTCGACATTTCGACTATTTTCTCGAAATTTTGACTTTTTTCTCGCATTTCGACTTTTTTCTGAAGATTGTACTTCAACATTAATCTCGACATTTCCACTTTTTTCTCAAAATTTCGACTTTTTTCACGAAATTTTGACTATTTCCTCGACATTTTGACTTTAAATTTCAACTTTCTTCTCTAAATTTTGACTTTTTTCTCGACATTTCGACTTTTTTCTCGACATTTCGACTTTTTTCTCGAAGTGCATAATGAAAAAAAAAATCTTCCCCCAGTTATAACTAATATAGATACATGCAGCATGTGTTGCCTTCATTCTAAAACTTTACATTTTTTGCGGCTCCAGACATATTTGTTTTTTGTGTTTTTGGTCCAATATGGCTCTTTCAACATTTTGGGTTGCCGACCCCCGGTCTATACTATACTTAAACTGCAGTGTATCTGCAACACAAACAGAAAGAGGTAACAAAATGCTGGCCATCATCAGTCTATGGGGTGTGAAAGACAGTTAGCGTGACTTCAATCATGCTTCATCGTGTCATCTCAAAACAACAAAGAAAGTGCACCACATTCTTGAGCCGTGGATGGAGGGATGCTCTCACATGAGGGTTTTTTTTGCTCCATACTTGCTGACCCTATTAAGGGTCTCTGGATTCCAGGAGGAGTAACCTCCTCACCCTTCACCTCTCGCTCTCTTCCTGCTTTTCCCAGCAACCTCCAAACAAACTCTAATTGGTTTACTGTCACACTGAATCCCACGGGAAATGTTTTAAATTTATTCATAGAAATAAGAATTAAATTGAGAGCACCAGACACAAGTCTCAAATATGTCCAAATGTCATTATTTGCCAAACTATACAAGTGCATAACACTCTTAATTATCCTTTTCGTGTTTTCAATATTAAAATATATCACTTTAAAACTTGTCCTTATCGTAACCAGGTAAAGTGATGAAAAATCATTGAGTTACTTTTTGTTTCTGTGAATGAAAAACCTACTTACATTTGTAGAAAAACGATATATATGTACATGTCAATATTTACCATGTCACTATTTACCATAATTAACCAAATCAACACAACAGAGGAGTAGCAACAAAAAAACAAGCTCATGTCAAGTCAATTGAAACTAGGATCTTGTACACTGCTGCCACCTGCTGGTCTAAAACAGTAAGACCACACACTCAACATGGCTGGGAGGATAATCCTCGGCTAAAACGAGATAAATCACAAAAAATAGTATGATTGCGTACTGTATAACATGTCAACCAACACCAACATGTAGCATGAAACCTAAGGATGTGATTCACAAGGTATGCAATTTAAATATACAGGACTGTCTCAGAAAATTAGAATATTGTGATAAAGTCCTTTATTTTCTGTAATGCAAAAATGTCATACATTCTGGATTCATTACAAATCAACTGAAATATTACAAGCCTTTTATATTTTAATATTGCTGATCATGGCTTACAGCTTAAGAAAACTCAAATATATATCTAAAAAAATTAGAATATTATGGGAATTTTAATCTTAAACTGTAAACCATAATCAGCAATATTAAAATAATAAAAGGCTTGCAATATTTCTGTTGATTTGTAATTAATCCAGAATGTATGACATTTTTGTTTTTTTAATTGCATTACAGAAAATAAAGGACTTTATCACAGTATTCAAATTTTCTGAGACAGTCTGTAGATGGATTCAAGGAATTAATAAACAATAACAAAAGTAGAAACAACTATTTCTACATTTAATTTGGTCTCTGGTTCTATCATTCTGGTTGCATGTTTATCATTTCAATGTGTTTGCGTGTGTTTTTTGTTTTGTGTGTTTGAATGGACTTTGCCAATTAGAGCGAAAGGGGTTTTGGCTCATTGACAACTGTTTTTGTGCCAAAGAATTACAAAAAAACAACAATATATTATTTGGTTATATTTGGTTGCCACTACAGGTGCTAACAGTAACTCAGATACTAAAAAAAAAATCAAATGAAAACAGTTTTACTTCCTCTGTCGGTGCGTCACATAAGCACTGGTTGCTGCCACTCAGCAGGGCTTTTTCCTGCAGGGCTCACTCTATATGTTTGTATACTTTTCTCTAACTGCTAGGTTTGACTGACACACCCTCTTAACCCCCAGGACGACAGCTGGGTGTGCAGGCTTCAGGGGGGATCTGAGAGGAGCTGTTCTCAGTTAACACTATAACACACAGACATGCCCATGAACACGAACACACTGTAACCTCCACTCAATGAAGCCTGTGTTGCAAAGCTGTCCCCTCCCTCCCTCCATCCTTCCATCCATTGCTCTCTCCTTTTTCTGCTCATCCTACAATGTGGTTAATTTCTTATTTCCAGGTCATTTTCAGCCAGGAAAGATAGAGCAACAGTTGTCGGCTCCCTTTTGTGGACAGGAAAAGCTGCCTAAATATAAAAAGCTTGTCATGACAACCACTGACAAGCTTCTGCAGCAAAACTTAACGTAACGTCTGCACCCATTTGAAAGGAAAAAGGAAAAGAAAAAAAAAAGTAAAACAGGCTCAGGAGAGCACTACAAAACTCAATGTAAGCTGTTGTTGATGCAAATATAAATGAAATGATGGAATATAGAAACAAGAGTCACATTCTTTCAGTTTATAAGATGAAAAGATTATAAAATCTGCATGTTGCATCTTCATAGATACAATATAGGTCAAAAACGAGCCATACGTATCATCAATAAGGCTGATTACTACGCTCACACAGATCCACTTTTTCTAAATTCTCATGTTATTCAATTTTATGATTTGTTTTATTATAAAATCATGCAAATTATGTTCAGAGCAAAATCAAAAATGCTCCCTGACTCAATACAGAGGTTCTTTTCAATTCAGGAAACTCCCTATAATCTGAGAGGTATCTGCAATTTCACTGTACAAAAAGTTAAAAAAGGTATGAAAAGGAGATGTGTCTCCATTACTGGAGTTAAATTCTGGAATGATGCCAACATAAATTTAAAAACATGTCATTCTCTTTTGGTTAAAAAAAAAAAAAAGGTTTGTAAAGCTATTTTTGAAGCTTATAAGTGCAATTGACTATCTGTAAATGTTTCTTTGCTTTTCTATTGTTTCTTTGCCTTTTGTTGTTTCTTTGCTTTTCTATTCTCTTTTTGGTTTTCTGGAGGTCGGTAGCCACAAAAAGAAAGTTGTTAATATAGGATAGGCTTTTATAAGCAGTTTGCTTCAGCCTATGCCTTTCAGTCATTGTTCAACACATTTTTGGTTTTGTATGAAATGTTAATGCTGTGCACAATGTTTTTTTTTTTGGTGTTGTGTTTTGTGTTGTCATGACTGAATAAACTTCATTCATTCAATCTAGAGACCTTAATTTGCCTAACTTGTAATTTACATCCACATCCCTGAGTGGCAGTGACACTTCTCTGCCCCTTGTCAGAGCACACTTAAGGTTCAGTGGTGATTATCTAGAGGGTCGGGGTGTCCTCTGTGTCCAGGACAGCAGGTGGGGAACAGAGAATGTGTGGAATGTGAGAGACGATGGTAGATGTGTACATGCACATACAGTGACACGCATACACACACATTGGCGTGAATTCAGATGTTCTCACACCCTTTGAACCTCCAGTTCAAGCTTCCACCTCAGTGAAGACAAAGGGGGGGACAACCTGCAGGCGAAAGGGGGCAGTGCATGCTGGGAGGCGTTTGATATCCATCAGTCTTGATCAGTTGTCTTTTGAACAGGATCAAACACGAATGTTTCAGCCAAAACACAGCAGACAAAGGAGAGAGTAACAGCAATTGAAGAAGGAGTAGCACTATTAATCTCATTCTCACTGACCTTATTCACACAATGTAGAAAATAAAATAGATAGTTGATTAAGATTCATTTATCCAAGATGTCTAGAAATATAATGTAACATCTTTCGGGTACTGACGGGAGAAAAGATTTATGATTGAGCGAGGAGCAAGAACAGTAAGTGTTTATCAAAGATGAGCTAGATTTACATTAATGTACTGTGTTTGTAAGGTAAAACACTCCTGATTGGGGTAACTGTGTTCATCTGAGTCAGTCTCCATCTTCAAATGTATCTGTAGATAGTTTGAGGAAAGACAGAACAGTATTGTTACAATATTATTAAGTCTAACAAGAAATAGAAGAATGTCAATGCTGTAAAGCTGGAGCTACTTCCGTAGACGTTAATCTAAAATGTGTAGGAATAGAAATAAGTGGCCAGAGGACAAATATGAGAATTAATCAACAGCAAAAGAAGAGGCGCAATTTTACAGTCTGAAAAGAAAATCTGTTACATTTGGTGACCTGAAATCATGATCAGGAAGTTGCCCTGCCGAACACAAAACCAAAGTAAAATACAAAAAAAGAAAAATAAAGTTAAGCTTTTAAAGTTGGACTAACATTATGATGAAGGCAGCTGCGAACAACTGAGCAAAAATGAGCTAGCAGCAGAAACCTTACAGGAGGACACACAATCATCTGCTTTATCTCCAGCTAATCAGTGCTAATCAATATCCTGTAGATTAATGGCTCACACATGAAACACAGATGCAGAGACACATCACCGGGATGGCTGTGTTTTTAGCAAACCATGGAAACTTAAAGAAAACTATAATCTGGTGCCAGAAAATCAAAACAATTGCCAAATAAAAAAAGTCTTCTTAAAATGAAATGAGCAAGGTTTCCAACAGTGCCAGAGGAGCCAGCCTCATGGCTGGAGATATGTATGGCATCCCAACTGTTTCCAAGGGACAACCAGAGACACAAACACATCAAATATAATATAATATATATGCTTACCATACCTCTCTGGACCTCGTGGAATCAACCCGGCATGCATGATTTAGATTCTTGTTTGGTCTCACTCGTACAGTCTCTCAGCTTCTCTTCCTCAACTACTTTATTTGGTTTACTACTCGCCTCTGCCACGATAACACATCGGCCCTGATGTGTGACAAAGTGACATGAAGTGAGATGAATGTGTCACAAAAGACAACCAGGACTAGAGCTGGGTATCGATTCAAATGTCAAGAATCGATTCGATTCCGATTCTTAAGATTCAGAATCGATTATCACCATTTGATTCGATCCGATTCGATTCGATATTGATTTGGGTTAGTGTTGCCTGGATTATATGACTGTAAAATAACTATTGAAATAATAATTTCACAATAATTATTGAGAAATAACTAAGAAATACATAACTCAAATAGGCATTTCAATATCCATTTAAAGTGCAAAAAAGAAAGAAATTGCAACAGCTCAAGCAGTAAACTAATTATTTTAGCTTGTGTGATTTATTCTGTCACCAGACACACAGCTGGACATGAAGCACCCGACATTTTTCAGGTATTTCATGACAAACCGTGTCCGATAACAAAGAAACCAAACAAGCTATAGTAAATATAGATAATATGAACTTCATTGAACTAATATAACATTTAGAAATTTAAGCTGAATTGTCCAGCATTTTCTCTAAAGAAAAGTTCATTCAGGAGTTTTCAAAACTACTGGGACTACTGGGATTAAAGTTCACCAGGCAAAAATGTAATGATGAAAAAAAAAAAAAAAAAAAATCGATCTTTAGACATACAAATCGATTTTTAGAAATTAATATATGAGAATCGATTTAGAATCAGAAAATCGATTTTTTTCAACACAGGCCTAACCAGGACAGGAATCAGAAGTTGCTGCGACTGTTTTTTGCTGAAGTAAGGGGCAAGAAACAACATTATACAACGCTAATTGACTCTATTCTCACAAACCATTATAGTGCCATTATTCTTACCATAAATCATCAGTCAATTATCAAATCATGCTTCAGATCTATATTGCCTCCAGTCAAGTTTTAATATTCATTATCCAGCTCCATCTTTCAAACCTTCAAACAAGGTCACTTGTCGCTCAAAACAGACTCATATCCACAATTAACTCCCACACACGAAGCTTTATAATATGAGTTTTAAACCCACCAGAGGCATCCCAGCAGTATCTGCCTCATTTATATGTATACGGTAAGATGTCGCCATCACCGGTGGCTGCAATGATTTCTGTCAGAGATACAGGAGGTAAAAGCTGCTCAAGCCCATACCTGATATATTGTAGCTATCTGTGTTTATTTGAAGCTCTATGAAAAGCTGCACTGAGATCTAAATTACTCCAGCTGATTTGAAATATTGACTCACTTGACCAAGAAGTGTCAGTCAAGAGACAAATCATTATTGCACATTTAAAAACTATTAACCTAACAGATAAAGTTGCAGCAGTTGAGCTGGTGTTAACTCGATTTACAACACGTTTATTTGAAAGAGATGAAAAGAAAGGACAAGAGTAAGGGTGGGAAAGATGAAGAAGGATAAAAAGAAGAAGAAAAAAGAGTGTCACAGAGGTTATCAGAGGAGGAGTCTGACCTGGGGGCAGGATTAACCCCAACCACTGACCTGCCCACTCAACGACCTGTCCACTTACCATCAACTAATCACAAGGGTTACCTAAAAGTTTAAATGGGATTTATTACATTTATTCAGAATACCTGCCAGTCTTTTCTGCTCCCATTTAGAGCCATGTCAATGCAGATTATTGATTTAAATGAATGATAAATCATCTATTCAGTGTTTATGAGATCAAATAGATGAACAAGCCCCACATTTAGGGTCACTGGAGTCACCTGGAGACTCTTTAAGACCCCCCCCCCCCCCCCCCCCGCAACATCAGGGCAGTCATGTGGCGATGTAACATCAGCCAGATGCACAACTGACAAGACAAATCAGGAATGTGGTCTAAGTAATTAAACTTATTTATCTTTGTTTTTTTTCCATGATTTTATGATCTACTATAAACCTTATGAGGCGGCCAGGCTGCATGTTTTAACCTGATGACTCAAAGATTGTGAGATCTACGTCATAAACCCCCCGATTAAGTGTCCTTCAGCAAGAGCCCTCCAAGGTTTTGCCAGCTTTTCTCTAATTCCAGTGTTTTCCCTCACAGGGCCGTGCTGGTGTGTTTTGGCAAAAGTAAAGTGTAGCTGCAGATTAGAGCGCTTTATGTTGAATGTAGGCTATGTTTTTTTATAAAAGTAATCAGGAATGTTAACTACTTCAAGAAAGACTTTAAGATAAGTTCACAGTTTGCATGATTTTCCTGCAAAACATATAATAAACAGAAATATGTTAACTGTCACCATGTGAAATCCAAACAGATAAGACTAAAACATTAACGCTCCATGCCGCATGCGTTTTCACCCTGCACTCTGTAAAAGCAAACCTGATGGTTTACACATTCTCTCCAGAGATAAAGGCAACAAATAATTGAGTCGACCAAAGCTCTGGATGAACTTGTGACTTGGAACACACACATGACACGGACACAGGGCCTCTCAGTGCCACACTGCATGGCCCACGTCATATTTCAGATAGATGTCTGCATTGTTTGGAGGTGATGGGGGGTCAGAGTTGGACATCTGCAGAGGAACATTTTCTATTACATCAAGTGTCAATGGTCAATGCCACATCATGAATACTCACACCCCTAACCCAGCTTCCTCTCACCCTTAATTCACCTTCGGAAATATACACCAGTACAGAGACTTATGTTCATTCATGTTCTTTTTTTACATTCCTGCTGAGATAAGTGGGTAAAACGGACACTTGGTGCGGTTACATGCACATCTAAATCAAACTATTGCCCGAAAAGACAATCGACTATTGAGTAAAGTCCATTCGACTCTGCAACACTAGGTGGCGCCACATGCACTTTTGCGTTTGCGTTCTTCCGGTACAATTAGTAAATAAGCGCTAAGGAGGACAATAATATGCGAAAAAATGAACGCTAATGATGCAGCAGCTCTGTACATTTTGTACACCCTGGTAATGTTGCAGGTAAGATGCACGAAAAATCTCCCTCTTCTTTTTCTGTTACCGTGTTGTTGTGATGCCGTCAGAGGTGTCAAAAGTATTCACATTCATTACTCAGGTAGAAGTATAGATACTAGAGTTTAAAAATACTCCTGTAGAAGTTGAAGTATCAACTCAAGTTTTTTACTCAAGTAAAAGTACTGGTTTCAAAACTACTTAAAGTATAAAAGTAAAAGTAATGTAAGGGGGAAAAAGCCATTAAGGACAAAAGCCATTGAAAATGAATGTGTCTTAGTATAATGCAAATATATTAAAGAACCATATATGTGTACTATTGAGCATTAACATGTGTTTCAGAGAGCAGGAGATATGATGACTAGTTGCCTATAAGTTTTGTAATGGTGCAAAAAGTCAAACTTCAGAGACATGTTATCATTTATCCTAACCTTTATTGGAATGTACATCCAAGTTTAGTTGCAGGAATCTGAGGGAACGGATGTAAGAACAAAACTGGACAAGAACATCTGAAACAACCACAACCAAATTCGCTCTATCCGGATGGAGCAATTTAACTGGATAGTTTTTTTTAAAGGCCGAAATGAAATAGAGTAACAAGGCTGTTTTTAAAATGTAAGGGGTAAAAAGTACAGATAATTGCGTGAAAATGTAAGGAGTAAAAGTAAAAAGTCGTCTGAAAAATAATTACTCCAGTGAAGTATAGATAACCAAAATTTCTACTTAAGTAAGGTAACAAAGTATTTGTACTTCGTTACTTGACACCTCTGGATGCCGTGACTGTTGTTATTCCTGCTCCAGCGGCTCGTCACTTCCAGAAGGGCGGTCGCTCGCTCGGCTAAGTGTGGGTAGGTATACATGCCGAAATAACTCGAACTAGCACCACATTATCTGGCACTAATTCAGCTTCAGTTCGGTTCGACTACAGCCCGGCTGAGGAGTATACATGGCTTTTAAAACTTTGATATCGGTCGGATGAAGGCAACGATTCCAATTTCCGTTGTGCACTACACGATAGACTGCATGAACCAGTTCCTCTCTCACTGTCAGTTTAGTCATTTCACACAGCGCCTTTGCTGATGAAGTTACTTATTGTATCAACAAGCACAAAGACCAATGTTTATACTAATGTAGTTTGATGTAATTGTTATGGATTAAAGTTCCCGTAAGTGCTTTAAACCTCTTCATATGCAATGCCTTTAAACATGCAGTCATGCATCCAGATAAAAGAATTTATGCAGATTTTTTTTGTTTTACATTTTCTTCTGCAAGTGTTTAAGACACAGGGCACCTAATGTGGGACTGTCAGCGTGTGTGCGTGTTTGTTTGTGTGCTTTCTGGTGTTTGCTCAGCTGCAAAGGTTCTCACAGACTGATCCCATCCTCCAATACAGATGTTAGTGAAACACAAAGGGAATTCTTCAGCAAGCATCGGGAGTGCTGCAGTGCCATTAACGCAGATTAACACGGGGACGCGCACACATCCTCTGAGGACTGCTGTGCCTTGTCTTTTGTGACATTTGCTGTAAACTCCTTGGAATGAGAAATGTGACAGGAAAATATTATCTCATGGTTGCTCTGCAGTCTCTCTGGCAGAAAACCATCTATTGAGCACCCACAGTTATGGCACCACAAAAATCAGCATTGTTTGCAACGCCAGGAGTAAAATGTTGTGCAGTCTCGTGTTTTTCTTTCTCTTGTGCTTCTCTTTGTGTAATTATCAACAGATATATGCGCAGGTAAGTAAAAAAGGTATTCCCCGTCATGAAACACATTTATATACAGAAAAGAGTCAGTATTCAGATGAAAAGGTGATTTCCAAAAGTTTGATATGGATTTCTCTCAAAGCTTATTAAGGTGAAAAAATGTAGATTTCTTTCCTCTAAAAGACAATCATACATTTTATCAAAGAGCAGGACAAACAGTCTTCATTTACTGAGTCAGAATGTGTCAGTAATGTTTTTAACAAACAAAACATATCCAATTAGCACAGAGGACTTTGTGGAAGTATCTGAGCTGTGAGCTAAGCGGTGAGAGGAGCTAAGCACATAAGCACTTAGCCACAACACACCACTGCACTTTGTGGTGGAGAACACGCTTCTCGTTATTATTTTAACTGTAAAAAACATTTCAGGAAAAATAACTGTGCACTTACAAACTTCAGTCAACACCCATCTTTCAGTATTCTTAGCTCTGATCCTCAAGTGGAAGGAAAGCATTTTTTTCCCCTTATACCCTCACGCCTTTGACTGCTGTCCAGGACGTACTGGATCCGACTATGCATGAGTCAATCAGATCACACGTGGTCTGCTCTGTCCTCTACGACCAGTCTCCCTTGGTTGACCCTACCGGGGTAAAGGCTGTTTGGATCGTTAGAGAGTAAACTGGATTCACACAACAGCACTTTGTCTCCTCTATTTGATGGGAGGAATTTGCTGAAATGAATTGTGAGTTGCGTGCATCACATTGATTGTGCTGAGTTGAGAGAGTTTCAACTTTTCTTGCTTCAACGCACGCGTCGGCCAATCATGTTGCAGCTACACAGCTAGAGCCTTGCTGATGAAATCATACACAGATGCTGGTTGACACACAGATCTCCATTTTCAACCGTGAAATTCACCTCCTTGCCTCCGCTTCTGATGAACAGAATGTATCCAAAAACGAGGATTGGCAGATCAGTTATGGAAAGCATATCCCTTGCCATGAGGACAGCGTGGACCAGAGGAGTCGGACACATCCACCACGCCTGTGTGAATCCAGCAAGCTGGTGAATTATGGAGTTCCTCCACATTGAGAGGAGTCGATTGAGCTGGTTCAGACACCTGGTAAGGATGGGACGCCTCCCCAGTGAGTTGTTTCCAGCATATACAACCAGTAGGAATGGGCGATATTTTACCGTTCACGATATACCGCCAAAAAAATTCCCCACGGTAAGAATTTGTCATCTCGCGATAAAAACGATAAATTCCCGTTGATGATGTTTTTGTGTAAAGCTGGAAGGAAGGAAGGAAGGAAGGAAGGATGGATGGATGGATGGATGGATGGATGGATGGATGGAAAGATATGAGCCTGAAAGAAAGAAAGAAAGAAAGAAAGAAAGAAAGAAAGAAAGAAAGAAAGAAATGAGCCAGAAAGAAAGAAAGAAATGAGCCAGAAAGAAAGAAAGAAAGAAAGAAAGAAAGAAAGAAAGAAAGAAAGAAAGAAAGAAAGAAAGAAAGAAAGGAGCCATCAATTCAATTTAATTGGTGTAGTTTAGTAGCATTTAGTATCTTTTAGAGCAGTGTTTTGGGGGCTCCAAAGACTGAATGTGGTGATAGATTTATAGTTACAAAGGTGGAGTTGAGATGGTATTTTTTTTATCTTCATTTTTATCATTAACGGGATAAATGCCAGAAATTATCGTGATACATTTTTTAGTCCATACCACCCATCCCTAACAACCAGGAGAAGGCCTTGCGGCAGAAACGCAGATTATCTTTCATACTTCTTATATTTCTTTCACTCTGTCATGAAGACATTGTATTTCTCAGCTGGTCTGGAAAAGCCTTCTGGATAAAGTGAAGTGAGAGGGAGGTCTGGGCCTCTGCTTGGAGCTCTCCCCCCACAACCACAATCCAGAGAAGCAGAAGTCAGTGGGTGGATGAATGGATGGATTAGTTATTTTTTAAATTCCTGTTTAGTGGTTTAGTTGGTTTTGAGGATGATCTGATGTATTACTGTACACTCACACAGTGTACTGTATTGTGGCTGTTCTTGATGATGGGCATGTCTGGGGCTTTGGGTTGCCGTAAAAAAGGCAGGTGTTTCTCAGATCTGACACTCTTCTTCAGTCGTAACTGATGGCAAACCAACTTTTACAATCAGTGCTTAGCGTTGGGAATGCTCTGTCTGTTGGATGCATAATGTTGATTAGAAATGCAGCCGGCAGGGGAAAATAACAAGCTTTTCTTATACGACCAAACTGAATGATTAGATAAGATGGGTTGATGGTGCATGGTAATAAAACTCATGTCCTGCATTTTTCCTGCTCCCATGTTCGATTTGATTGGCTAGCACCTAAGTTATAGCTACAATTCCAGTGAACCCTGAAAAGTTTGACATGAGCAACACTTCCAAGCAAACGCAACTCAACTTAACATTCAGTTCAGCAACGCGTGATGACACTCCACTCAAAGTCAATGGACAGCAACACCGTTGAAGCCACTTGTGCGTGGGGTCAGGTCTGTTTGCAAAGAGGCCGATGGCGCTTCTACACAGAACACTTTTTTTCCAAAGTTATTTACACTCAAATTTCTTCATCCAGTTCAAATTAGGAAAATATCCAGGTATGCATGCTGGAGCTGTATAGACATTGGTATCCTCCTGGACATGTGCACAAAGCAGAAAACTAAGTGGCTCATTCTCTGGCAACATGGCTGATCTCAAGAATGATAACTAAATTATTAGTTGAGTACACATAAATCTCAGTGCATTTCAAAGTTTTACATCCACTCTGACTGAACAATGAGCCGCACTAATTCAGCTGCAGCTGTGTTTCACAGACTATCATAACAACGCATGTGGATGGTCCCAATTTGAAAAGTTGAATTCATCTGATAGCTTTGCCCTCAAAACGTTATGTGAGTGAACTTATGTAACATCTGCAAACAGCAAAAGTTAGCGTCATTTCTGTAGCCTCACACTTGCATCTAGCTTCTGTTGAAACTGATTTCACATGAAGTGACTCAGTCTGAATGTGATGATGTGTTTTACATAACATCTGACAGGAACATTAAAGAAAGCAGGGGATTCAAACACTGTACAGTTGAGGATTTCTGTGATGCTCAGGATGCCGTCTCTGAAGCAAATACAGTAGTCAACGTTTGAAGAGGATTAAGACATCTCAAAGTTGTCTGTAGACAAAAACCGATAATGTTCAAAATTCTTGCATAGCATGTACCGGTAAAAGTGTGTTTGTGATCCACATCAGATGTTCACTTCTACAAATTACAACTTTTTTTTTCATACAGAATCCTGATTTCAGGATTTTCAGGATTTTGAACTTCAAATGTAACGTTTTTTTTCCTTTATCGATCAGATAGAATTCCTGTCCTACTAAATCAGTGTTTTCCAATCCTGGTCTTCAGGGCCCACTGTCCTGCATGTTTTAGATGTTTCCCTGCTTCAGCACACCGTGATACAAGTAGCTGTGTCATCAACAGAGTTGTGTAGAGCTTGATGACAAGCTAATGAGGTCCATTAATTAGAATCACGTGTGTTGATGCAGGAAAACATCTAAAACATGGAGGACAGTGTGCCCCGAGGACCAGTGTTGGGAAACACTGCTCTAAATGAATGATTGTAAAAGACTTCCATATGTACAGTACAGGTTGGATTACAAATAGTGTTTTTTCCCCGTATACATTAGTGCTCCTCCACAACAGAGATCTGATAACACCGTCCAAAACAACAGTTGACACCTATGGAGATTACTTCATTTAAATACAGACAAGCACAATTAAATTATCATGGATTTATTGCTTATAACTCTAGTTGTAAATTAAGCTCCCAAATACAGGACTGTCTCAGAAAATTAGAATATTGTGATTTTCTGTAATGCAATTACAAAAACAAAAATGTCATACATTCTGGATTCATTACAAATCAACTGAAATATTGCAAGCCTTTTATTATTTTAATATTGCTGATCATGGCTTACAGCTTAAGAAAACTCAAATATCCTATCTCAAAAAATATTCTGGGAATCTTAATCTTAAACTGTAAACCATAATCAGCAATATTAAAATAATAAAAGGCTTGCAATATTTCAGTTGATTTGTAATGAATCCAGAATGTATGACATTTTAGTTTTTTTTAATTGCATTACAGAAAATAAAGAACTTTATCACAATATTCTAATTTTCTGAGACAGTCCTGTATATTAGAATCTGTCATGCATGTCTTGTTAGAAACAGGGAGGACATGTCCAGTCGTAGTCAGAATTATTCTGTGTTCTTATGCAGTTTAGCCAGTAATTCTGTATATTAAAGGATAAAAGTCACCGACTCGGCACACAGAGAGTAAGTCCGTTACAGAAAGTCTCAGTTGGTTTTTGCATACGATCATGAGCGGAGCATGATACACAATAAAATGATTCATAACCAACATCTTAGACGGTAACCATGGAAACAGTGTACCCAAACAACAACAGAAGTCTAGTGGCATTTAAGTGTTGGCCTATGAACAGTAATTGCTATACAGTAAGAACCGCAGAGATACGTTTTCACGTCGGTAAAGTAATCAGGTCAGTTTAGTAAACTGCCAGTGTTCCTTTTCATTTCCTCTCCTTATTTGGACTCAAACAGCCACTGTGTTCCTGTAAAATGCCCATACCTTTGAAAGAGAACTACATCATCTCTCTGAGCATCGCGTCATGGAAAGTATGAAAGAGCAACCGTTTTCAACGGAAAGTCAAAGGAGCTAAAAAGAAACCCCCATTGTTATTTTCATGTTTCCAATGAGAGAAATTTTCCCACTGAAATCCCAGAGAGGCAAAAGTTACTCATACACACCAATGACACCTTTTTTACAGTTGGCCCATTGTAGCCAACCTCGCTCCAACCCAAATCCCTCTGGCTGAATGAGCACATTCCACACAGGACACGGTTGCAGTGTGGGCTCCCACTCCTCCAATATACTGAGGACTTGTAGGTACGAGCTCTTTCAGGCAGATCTACGGCCGGCTCGTGTGCCAGTTTACAGTCATAAAACACTTAAAGAGGCATGAAGGGATGTTTATTCCGGCAATAAAAGTCTCGAGTATAATCCGAAGAAAGAACCGTGGGTCAAACTTTCAAACATAGAAGGCACTGATGATTCTGACCATGGATAAAAATGCAATTTGTATACACATGCCGGAGGATTTCAAGGCTAACAAGAGTGGAATACACAGCGGTAAATTGTTGTCACTTGGTTAAACTGTACAGAAGAAACTAATCAAACCAGACTCCTACTGGGCCTTATAATGATTAATCTTGGCTAAACATGCAATCCTTTCAGAGCAATTCAACCAACGGTAAATGGAAAGTGAAGGTTCCTTGAGCCAGAAATACGTTTTTTTTTTCTTCTTCTTCTTTTTAGTGTTTGTGAGGGGAAGCGAGGGTAAAGCGTGAAAACTAATGATTAAGCTCTGTTCTCAGCTGAAGTTGCAGCACGTCAGACTTTGATGATGCAAAAGAAGTCTGTACATTTACCTGCAGTTTAGTCGATTTATGAGTGCACCTTGAGGTCATGTAATCAAACTCCTTTCTTTGACTAATATTCAGGACTGTCTCAGAAAATTAGAATATTGGGATAAAGTTCTTTATTTTCTGTAATGCAATTAAAAAAACAAAAATGTCATACCTTCTGGATTCATTACAAATTAACTGAAATATTGCAAGCCTTTTATTAATTTAATATTGCTGATTATGGTTTACAGTTTAAGATTAAGATTCCCAGAATATTCTACTTTTTTGAGATAGGATATTTGAGTTTTCATAAGCTGTAAGCCATGGTCAGCAATATTAAAATTATAAAAGGCTTGCAATATTTCAGTTGATTTGTAATGAATCCAGAATGTATGACATTTTTGCATTACAGAAAATAAAGGACTTTATCACAATATTCAAATTTTCTGAGACAGTCCTGTACATCAACACAAAGAGAATGAATTTACTAACCACAGTATGTCAGACTCGTAGGTGGCAATCTTGTCTTTCATTTGTTTACCATGTGGCTTTTCCAGAGGAACTTTTATACCACGCACCAAAACAACAGATAATCTTCAGTTTAGCTGGATTCAGATGTCTGTGGAGAGCATGTATGGGCCAGTTTCAGTCCACTTCAATGTTTGCATGCAGGGATTAGCTCGACTTCAACCACATTATCTAGCTGGGTTGGTTTAGTTTGATTTCAGTTAGACTAATATGTTAACATGCCTAAAATATTATTTCTAACGTCATTTAATTGCACTTACTGACTTTCTGAGATACATTAAACCATACATACAGATAGATTATGAGGAATGGGAAGCCAGATTAAAATATTAAGCATTAAGCATTTATTCAAATAATTCAGTGGTAGATGAGCATGCTTCTCCCCAAAGTATGCAGGAGTTCATATACTTTTGCCAGGACCCTTTTAATGACAAATGACTATAGAAAGACGCCTTTGGCATCACTTTTGATGAAGACATATTTAAAAGTTTTTTCAAAAGAGATCTTAATAAATAATAAATCTAAATAAATGTATTAAGCTGAGATATAGTGCCCCATGTCTTTACAGCTCTGTTCAGAGCAGCCTGTTTTAGTTACTTCGCTCCAGTCCACCCTTCGCTTCTGCAGGTTTGACCTCTTTTGAAATCAGTTCTACAAACTTACGTGATGGATTTTAGGGGTATACCAAATACAGGTAAAGATGGGGAGGCGGTATAATTCTGCTCTGATCTGTGTCTCTGACGTCACAGCCCCCTGTGAATCTGAATGGCTTGCTACATGTTCAGACTGTGGTGTCCACAAAGTGGTTGTGTTATGTCTGTTTGCTTTGTTGGTTTTTTATTAGTCGTGTCAAACACCTAAAGACCCAATATGTCCCCTTAGAAAAAGTGGTGTAATTTTAAAATCGCCTGATTGCTGTTGTGAAGCAGCTCATTTTAGAATTAAACTTAACATATTATGGTCATGGACATTGCTTGACTAAATGAAATTTGAATGAATTTTCATTGGCTAATCTTCGGCACAGTTCAGATTAGTACAGATCAAACAGGACCTATCGGTTATTAATGCACCTCATACCCCAGGGACGTCTAACAATCTTTAAAATGAATGAACAATACAATCAATACTTTACCAAGGACTACCAGAAAGAGAGAATCATGACCAATAGCAGTTAAGTTACTTGTGGTAGGTGGCTGATTTAAACTGTCTGAAGGAATAGCATTTTCACTGTATCTTGTACAGTAGATCTTAGTGGACCACATTTTCTAAGCACAACTCTTAAACCTAATTAGGAAGGTTTAACATTTTTGACTTGTTTGACAGTGGATATTAGCCCAGCACAGTAGGGCTGAGAATGGGTTGCCAGCTGTCTTGCAGATCAATAAAAATCTGTAAATACTGTCTCTTTTTTGTTTTCTTTACTATTTCTTTCAAAAGTCCTGTGTAGCACTTTTATTCTGGCCTTGTTGGGTTGTGGGAAATGCACAAAAACAATACAGTGTAACTTTAATAGTTTCTCGGTTAGTCCATGGGAGGCAGTGGAAGAGGTCTATGTGAGAACACTGCTCTTGTCACGCTGTGTGCAGCACTATGCTGCCTGTCTTTGGTCTGTCTGGCGCCGTGTAAATGACCGAAGGGGCACAGAAGTGATGCAGGTTTATTAAATGTTAGTGTCAAGACAATCAGTTTCATTATCCATCCATATAAATGGGAACAACCTGGACAGGACATCCTGATCTGCAGCTCCACCCTCTGACCACCTCAGTGTCTGCTGTCCACACCTGTTTATAGTCGTCTCTGTCGTTCACCAACTAACCATGTATCAGTAATATGCACATAGATCTCTTAGTTCTCCTGCTTAGAGATTATTAATACTAATATATATTTTCTTTCGTACCTCCGACAACATATTTCTGCCTCTCTTTTCTCTATTCTTCATCCTCTCTCCCTTTTCCTGCTCTACCGGGCTGGCCCCCCCTTAGGGTCCCCCCTTATGATCCAGGTCCTGCTCAAGGTTTCTTCCCTCCTAAAGGAGAGTTTTTACCTGCCATTGTTTATATAATAAATGCTCAGGGCCATGTTCTGGGCCTCTGGAAAGCCCACAGACAACTTGTGTTGTAATAGATGCTATTAGGGCTGTGCGATTAATCGATTTTAAATCTAAATCGGATCTATTAATCAAGACGATGTTAAAAAAAGGAAAATCGATTTTCCTTATTTGCAGCTGGCTGCATTACAGACGGAGCTCGTCTAGTCATCTTTGTTTGGTCAAGAAAATTGTAAATGTTGTCACTTTACTAAACTCAAGGAGGATTTACAGTATCTTTCAATTGCACTTCATTCCCAATAGGGATATTTGTTTGCTATTTTTCTTTAAAAATAAAGATAAAATATTTGAAACAATTTATTCCATTGTCTTTTATAGTTTTACCAAAAAAATCGAAATCGAAATCGAAAATCGGGTTTTCAGAGAAAAAAGATCGGGATTTTATTTTTGTCCAAAATCCCCCAGCCCTAGATGCTATATAAGTAAAATCGAATTGAATGAAAGAAAAACAGCATGCACACTCGTAGCCACTCCTGTAGACAATTTAGGATCATAAATCAGCCCCACACTCCAGCTTCTGCACTGTAGAAAAAAGCTGGAGTATTTTTGAGAGGAGTGCCCATGCCGATGTTTCTCTTGACTTCTGCAGATGTTTATAACATGTCTGCAGAGAGGTACCTGTTCCTTCTACACATGGAGTCGATCAGATGAACTCGTCTCATACAATGAGGATGACACGCTATAATCTATTGGGAAATGACTAAAAAATCAAAGCTGCAAAGCATCAATAAAAAACTGTTTAGAGTAATGTTCCTACATACCCACTAGCCTTTTACTTTAACTTTTTTATTCTGCCTCCTTCAATACATTCAAGTCAGTTAAACTTCAATTTAATTGATATGTATTGTGCTAATATGCAACCAAAGTCATCTAAGCACTTTACACACGAAGGTAAACAAGTTCAATGTAATGCGCTTAAAAGCAATCCAAGTCAGTTCAATTATAATCCTGTTATATTCCAATTAAATCTAATTTGTTGTGATCCATTTATAATGTCCATAATGAATCACTCCTGCCTGACTGCGCAGGGACTGAACACTGAAATTATCAAGTCCAATATGGATGTATTTCATAAAAGAGTTGACTGAATGAAACAATTATGAAATCGTAGTTTGAACCAACAAAGCATGGCACATCACTTCAGCTGTTTTGGGCTCAAATGATTCGCTCAAGGGTACGTTGGGAAGTAAATAACTCACCCAGAATTTCCAAGTTGTTATTCCTAAATTGATCACATGGTTTTCAAGTCACAAGGAAGCCTGTCTAACTAACAAGACTTTGGCAGAACCGCAAGGTCATGAGCTTTGTTGTCTACTTCAGGCAACAAAAATGTTTCTATCGCGGATCAAATGAACCTGTATGGCAGCACAATTTCTTTATGCATTATTTTAATCAGCCATTGTCAGAAAAAGTAAAAAAGACTCCCAGAATTTGTCTTCAAGGCTCAGTGCTATCCCGACCCCCGTTCCATAGCACCATTAAGCTAAATGTTCTTCCACTGTTTTTAGTTATTGTCTTTAAACGCCTGCTGTTATATTGTTCTCTGATCCCCTGAATAAAATGTCAATAAAGCTACTTCAATAAAGTGAACCACTTAATTTCCCATCTTGGTGCCGTGTTTGATTTGTCTGCCACCTACAGCTACGACACTGCACACACTAAAAAGAGGTTAGAGAGGATTAAAGAGGAAGGCGGGTCTAATGGCAAACAAACAAACTGTCACTCTCCTGCAGAGCTGCACAAAGACAAGCACAGCAGGCAGTCGCCGAATGAAGCTCACAGCAGCACACGCAGGTGTGAAAATGGACATGGGAATGGTGGGGTTGTTTCTTGCAATGGCTGTGACGGATTAAAGTCTAGACTTTGGTTTTCCTCTATTTTAAAACATACATTTGTGGAAAAATGTCAACTTAGTGCCGAATATAACTGATTTTCAAGGGGAACTCCGCTGATTTAAATGGCACAAATTACAAATAGTTGGGGTGGGCTTTGAAAGGTACAAGCATTTCTAAGACAGGAAGTGTCTACTAGAACTATAAAAAGCTCTACAGTTTCATAATAAGCAGTATATATATGGGATGATCCATTCAATGACTAGAAATGTTGGAATATTTCTATGCTACAGCAAAACTTAGAAATTATAGTATGAACCACTGCCATTCATGACGCCCCCCCCCATCATCATTCTTCTACACATCTGAGGACAGATTCAACCTCTCCTGGTTGGCAAATCTAATCAAAGCAGCTCATATGTCTCTGCTTGTGGACATTTCAGGAACAATGCAACTATGTAATTTAATAATAATGTAATTTCTGCATATTACTTTAGTTATAAACAGTACATATATGATGAACAACAGAAATTAATTTCCTCAACATTCCTCTATAGACATCTTTCAGCTTGAGGAAAGGAATCATTTCACCCTTTCAGTGAAGCGTCTGCCAGGTCAGTCAGTGTCTCATTTTAATCACTTGTGATTTATTTTCTTCAGACAGATATGCAAAGAAAGAAGAGCAGCAGCAGCAAAAGTCTTACCCTCCATTACCCGCTGGGCAGTAGCCAGGCAGCACAGCAGGGCGAGGTGCAGGGCAGGAGACCACCTGAGAGGAAACATCAGGCACACAGATAGAATTGGTGAAGTTCTAGGCAAGAAGATAAAAAGACTGAAAACTGGTCATAACATCTAATCAAACACAGTTTTTAGTGTAACTTTAGCATTTCTGTATTAACAGCTCCATGCATTGGAGAATACTTTTAGAAGATATCAAATGTTTGCTTAAATCAATTTAAACTGGCCCAGTCTTCTACTTATGTTAAACAAACAAACAAAACAAAAAAAACATTGAGGTATCACAAATAAGTGCTTCTTACCCTTGAAACATTTTAGTGATTTTTTAATTAAAAATCCAGCTTTGAAAGGGAACTGTGTTTGATGAAACTCTGGTAAAGTCCGTGGTCCCTCTGTCCTCCCTCAGTTTGCAGACGTGAAGCCACACTGCCCCTCTCTCTCTCTCTCTCTCTCTCTCTCTCTCTCTCTCTCTCTCTCTCTCTCTCTCTCTCTCTCTCTCTCCCTCTCTCTCTCTCTCTGTCTCTCTGTCTCTCTGTCAGCACAAAGGCTCTCTCAGTTCTGAGCCGAGCGACTCCCTGGGCCCTCCGAGTTGGGAAATTTGACTCCCTTGAAGGAAAAAAATAAATCCCCCCTTTACTGACCGAGTAGACCTTCTTTCCTAAGCTGTTGCTAGGCATAATCTTTTCATTTATTATGAAAATCAGGCTTATTTTAGGACTTACAATGAAAAGATTTTAAGATGAGATGTCAAAGCTGGAAGACAACTTCATCTGCATCGACAGTTTCACCCACCAGGGAAGTGTGGACTCAAATTCAGGGGGCAGGAAGATGTAGAAACAAAAAATGAACCCGTCTTGAATTGACTAAACCAAGAGTGCTGCTGTGGCACGGCACCCAAAAAAACACAAGGTAGAAAACTGAATTACGGCAACATCCACATTAGTGGTTTTTCACCTTTCAAAGACGATATTGAACCACATCTACATTAGCATCATGTTCATAAGATCTCCATCCACACTACACCGTCATATACAGATATCACGTGACCATGCTCACTGGGTGCAGCGGGGGTTAATTACAGAAATTAGTTGCATAAAGTGTAATACCAAAGAATACAAAGTAAGCTGCATTTGCTGTTCCATCTCCATGTCATTGTTACGGCATGTTTTTTACCGTATGTACTGCATACTGATCCAGCAAAGCCTCTTTTTTTCTTTACTCTTAAAACCAAAGTGTTGATCAAAAGTATGTCATGACTTTGTCTTGTTATAATTCAAAATGGCATAATGTTTGAGTAAGGACATAAGCAATGTGCATGCAGTTATGTGACAGTGGCAAAATCCTGAATGCATGAAAAAGGAGTTTTGAATGTTGATTGATCAGATCTGATTAATGGATCTAATTCCTGAGTTCATTCCCAGGTATATACTTTCTCTTTGTGAAGTTGGTGTGTTCTTCATGTGTCTGCTTCCTCCCACTGATGGAGTGGCAATCCAGAGTGCTCAGATACGCTCTAGACATATAAAACATTTTATGCAACCATTATAGGAATGGAAGGGATATACGATGTTTGCGTATAGTTGTTTTAAGGAGATAGAATTCTAAACATCCTCTTTTGACACAACTTCAGTTATTATCGCTAAAGTCAACACAAAAGAAAGGTGCAGGGGTCAGGAAGGTCAGTGGGAATCTGTGAAACAATGCATGTTGGGATGTTCACACCCCACTATTAGCTGATGCTGGAATGAAAATAGCCCAAGGAGAAAGAAAAATGCTCCCTTCCCTTTTGCTCCTTTCTTCATACATCTCCATTATCTTCCTAAGTCGCTCATGTTTTTTCTCTCTTTTGTCCTTTTGATCTAGCCCTCCCTCCCATTAAGTGAATCATTTAGCCAGAATGCCTGTCATATATATACTGTATATATATATATATATATATATATATATATATATATATATATATATATATATATATATATATATATATATATATAGTATAATACACAATATGTTTGTAGGAGTGAAGAAGTATATAAGATGGATGGATGGACGAATGGAACCTTTTTTTGTTTTCCCATTTACTATACTGTATATTCCACTGGGCTTAACTTGTTAGAACTGTTAGTGTGCTGAGTTTTTTCTTCAAATGTGATTCTGTTGATTACTCCATCTTCCTCACAAGTACTTTTTTGGGTGTTCGTACTAGAATCTTCTTTTTTTTTTTTTTTTTTTACACATGTCAAGTTGTAAACGTAGGTAAGGCAAATGTATTTGTCTAGCACATTTAAGCAACAAGGCCATTCAACGTGCTTTACATAATGAAAACACGAAAAGTTAAGAAGAAAATGATTCAGTTACAGTGTAAAAGAAGTGTAAAAGAAAAGTTAGATTTAAACTAGAGTTACAGTGTCGTACTAAAATTAACATTGTTTAAAGTTAATTTTAGAATGGTTTAAATAATTCAGTCAAAGGCAGCTGGAAACAGATGAGTTTTTAATCATGATTTAAAGGAACTGAGGGTTTCAGTATTCCTGCAGTTTTCTGGAAGTTTGTTCCAGATCTGCGGAGCTTAGAAGCTGAATGTGTCATGGGTGTGGTGGATAGGACCCAGATGCAGGAGACCAGTCCAAAACGTGTTTATTTCAACTTAAACAAAAAAAGTGCTGCTTAGCAGGATGCAAAAACCAGAATAACCAACCAAACCTCACCTGACCTAACACATGGAGGAAGGAAACAGTACGGACCAGCAGGGAGCAAGGGGAAGACAAGACCAGATATACACAGAACGTTAGATGAGACAAAGGTGCAGACAATCAGGGCAGATGGGAACAAGTGGAATACAAGACGTAACTGAAACACAAAGACCCAGGTTTCAAAATAAAACCAGAAATTAACAGCAAAACCATGACATAATGCTGCTTCTCCCTGTTTCGCTCTGGAACCAGAAGACCTGAGAGGTCTGGATGGTTGCTATGGCAACAACAAGTCTCTGATGTAATTTGGTCTTAAACCATTCAGTGATTAATAAACTAACATAAGTATTTTAAAGTCTGTTCTCTGAGATAAAGGGAGCCAGTGTAAAAATGAGAGCAATGTGGTCCACTTTCTTAGTTCTAGTGGGAGCATTCTGGATCAGCTGCAGCTGTCTGATTGACTTTTTAGGCAGACCTGTGAAGACACTGTTGCATTAATCAAGTTGACTGAAGATAAACGCATGGATGAATTTTTCTAAATCCTGCTGAGACATTATTCCTTTGAACATGGAGATGTTCTTTGTAATTGTAATTGTTTTAATGTGTCTCTGGAGGTTCAGGTCTGCTTCCATGACTACACACAGATTGCAGGCCTTATCAGTTTGCTGTGGTAACTGCAGCTGTGTGCTGACTCTTCAACGCTATTCTTTTGGTCTAAAAACAACTTTAGTTTAGTACTTTAGTTTTGTTTTTGTTTAGGTGAAGAACATTATAGCACATCCACTCATTGATTCTCACCTGGTGACATTGTAATGTAAAGTTGTGTGTCATCCACATAATTATGGTAGCTTAACTTGTTGTTTCTTATTATCTGAGGCCACATTTACACGTAGACGGGTATTTACAAAAACGGATATTTTCCCCTCTACGTTTTCAAAAATATCCTCGTTTACACGGACCCGCATGAAAACGCTGTTAACGTCATGCCAGCCAATCAGAATCCTGGAAATAATATCAACAAATGACACGTGTAACTTCCAGTTAAGGCTGATTTATGGTTCCTCGTTACACCAACGCAGAGCCTACGGCGTAGGGTACGCAGCGACGCACACCGTACGGCGCGCATCGCCGCGTACCCTAAGCCGTAGGCTCTGCGTTGGTGTAACGCGGGACCATAATTCAGGCTTTACTTCCAAGACGGAACGAGAGTCTGAGAGAATTTAAAACAGGTAAAATAAAAGAAAATATTGACGGTGGCCAAACAAATTGTAAACACAGGTTGCACTCATGACGCTGCTGGTGACGTTTCTGTCGCATAATGTGACGTAAATCTCAGTTTTCCTCCGTTTTCTCTGTTTAGACGCAAACATGAAAACGGAGTTTTTGAAAATCTCCACTTTGGCCGGAGTTTTCAGAAATGATCGTTTTTGGGGGCTTTGACCTCCGTTTTCGTGTAAACGAACGGCCAAAACGCATGAAAACGCCTCCGTTTTTGCCCCGTGTAAACGGGGCCTGAGCTAGCGGAAGCATGTAGATGTTAAATAAGAGCTGTCCCAGGATAGAACCTTGGGGAACTCCACATTTATTTGTTGATGCTATTGACACACAGTAGTCCCTGTCCTTGTGAGTGAGACTTAAGTACTGTACTAGAAAATCTGATCCAATTCTTCAGTCTCTTTAGTAATATACTGTACCATGGTCAACGGGGGTTGCTCAGAGTGAAAAAGGTATTTAACTGTGGAAAAGGTTTTTTCAATAAAATTACTGATGGACATGAGATTTGAGATGGGTCTCTATTTTTGCATGAGCAACTTCTCCAGATTGGTCTTTTCAACAGTGATTGAATCCTGTCTTCAAGATCTGGGGGAAAACACCTGACAAAAGGAATTAGTTTACTATTTGAATCAGATCAGATGCCATATAGGAAAAACTTTCTTGAAGAAAGCTGGCGGTAAAATATCGTGACAACAGGAGGATGAGTTTGGCTGATCCATAATATCCTCCAGGGTTTCATCATAGTTGAAGTCAAGTGACCTGAGATCAGAAATTCATGCCTCAACATTTCTGAAGATGATGTTCTTCTTCCAGCATCTTTACAGCAGGGCCTCCAGGGATACCGTTAACAGCAGCTAAGTGTGACACAGCTTGACATCAGCACCTTCAAATATAAAACAATGGCTCTTTCTCCATTTAACAGGATGGAGCTCTTCCTCTGGATGAGTGCACCTTAAAGCGAGTCTGTCTGTGCAAACATCCAACTCTAATAGGGACCATTTGGTATTCATCTGACACATTAAGACCTGAGAAAATAAGGTTTCGGGGTTTCTCCTGCAGCAGGAGGACATTCAGATAACAGATCTCCAGGAATTATTGTATGGCAGTAATTATTACATGCAGATAAAAAAAAAGAAAAAAATGGGGTGGGGTAATAGATCGATAAAAAGACACTCAGTGGCTTCGACTAAGTATTTCAGCCAATGGAATTTGATTGGAGTAGGTCACCCCATGCCAGGAAGTTCTGCAGTTCCCTGCCCAACCAACATGTGAGAAATATGGTTGGTTGTTGGGACTTTTAGCCTAGATTGTAATCTCAGTAAAGAGTAAGAGGCAGTAGAGTTGTAGCAGAGCTGTATTTCCTGTCGGTAATCGAAGCATCAGACTGGGTAGGTTGCTAGAGTTTTGTTTTGTTTGTGCTGACCCAGCTAACCACTCTCTGGGACAAACAGGAAGTCTTTTATCCAGGGCCAAGTTTCCTGACAGCTTTTTACCACAGCTCCAAGATCGTCTTTGTTCTTTAGTGAGACAACAGACAGTGATGATTTTAGGATTAAATTGATTTTGGGAGAATGAGCCCAGGCCGCTTATGTAAGAGATGACAACAGTCCACTTTTGTCATACGGGTCTAACAAGAAAACACTGTTTTCTAGGTAATTGCCACAATAAAAAACCAGGATACTTTGACAAGTGCTGATGTTGGATGTGTCAATTTAGAGTGAAATCATCATTTTAAAGGAGCAAAATGAAGTTAGAAATTCCACTGGCCATACATTTCTTTTTTTAATCTTTCCTTTCTTTTTATATGTATTTGCATTTGTACATTTGGCACCATTGTTATGGGAGCTTTTTTTAAATTTTAATTGTTTTTACCGGTCTCCACAAACCAGTGGCACGATTTGTCCTGTGGATCCCAACGTACAGTCTTTAATTCCCCGTTCTTAGAACCTTGACAAGGATGACCTGTTGTAAATCTGATGATTTTGACCTGCAAGGCTTGATTTTTCACAGATCCTTATAAATGTTACTCCTTGAAGCATTCCTCATGCTTAAGTTAAACTTTGACAAAAAAAACCCATACAATTTAAATAACCAGTTCATTAAAGGTATCATAATGTACACCTATTACTTGGCTATTGCACATTTCTTCACTAAAAGCATGACAGAACTCTATAACATAGTCGTGATGTCTCTCACACAGAGGTGTCAAAAGTATTCATATTCATTACTCGGGTAGAAGTATAGATACTAGAGTTTAAAAATACTCCTGTAGAAGTTGAAGTATCAACTCAAGTTTTTTACTCAAGTAAAAGTATAAAAGTACTGGTTTCAAAACTACTTAAAGTATAAAAGTAAAAGTAATGTAAGGGGGAAAAAGCCATTAAGGACAAAAGCCATTGAAAATGAATGCATCTTAGTATAATGCAAATATATTAAAGAACCATATATGTGTACTATTGAGCATTAACATGTGTTTCAGAGAGCAGAAGATATGATGACTAGTTGCTTATAAGTATTGTAATGGTGCAAAAAGTCAAACTTCAGAGGCATGTTATCATTTATCCTAACCTTTATTGGAATGTACATCCAAGTTTAGTTGCAGGAATCTGAGGGAACGGATGTAAGAACAAAACTGGACAAGAACATCTGAAACAACCACAACCAAATTCACTCTATCCGGATGGAGCAATTTAACTGGATAGTTTTTTTTAAAGGCCAAAATGAAATAGAGTAACAAGGCTGTTTTTAAAATGTAAGGAGTAAAAAGTACAGATAATTGTGTGAAAATGTAAGGAGTAAAAGTAAAAAGTCGTCTGAAAAATAATTACTCCAGTGAAGTATAGATAACCAAAATTTCTACTTAAGTAAGGTAACAAAGTATTTGTACTTCGTTACTTGACACCTCTGCTTATAAATGTTACTCCTTGAAGCATTCCTCATGTTTAAGTTAAACTTTGACAAAAAAAACCCATAAAATTTAAATAACAATTTCATTAAAGGTATCATAATGTACACCTATTACTTGGCTATTGCACATTTTTTCCCTAAAAGTATGACAGAACTCTATAACATAGTCGTGATGTCTCTCACATGAAGGACAATCTGTGCCATATTTGACACCTAAAGTCTGGTTAATTTGCTGGTAAGAGAGCTTGTTTCAAGCTTAAGCACAGGAAGCCCCTCGGCGTCTGGCACAGTTGGGGAGGCAGTACATGAAGGGGTGTTTGCAGAGTATGCATGATGTGTAAATGTGACAACATTTAACACCATACCAGCTCAAATCTATGACTATTAAGAGTCGGATTCCTGCTATTACTTTAAGTCTGCAAGAACAACACAGCTCAGCTGGTGTGAGCACCTCCCTGGATGTTTAATGGGTTGATGTTTGAGTCCCGGGAACCAGACGACAATCATTCTCTTCTTAATTCATAAGACATTTTCAGGTAATACAAATGTGAGAAATACAACACACAGAAACACTTGGACTATAAAGACCGACAAACTTTGTTATATATTTTTTCTGTTTAATATCACTTAACACATTAATTACAGAAACATTTGTCAGTGCGAAAAAAAGGCAAAATTACAAAAAAAAGGCAACTACACAGTCTAAATTTATGCCGTAAAAAGTACAAGGTAGAAGATGACGTCCTCCTTTATGAAAGAAGCTTTTATATCAAAAATTTTGATCCACTACAAAACTAATGAAATGTTCTATAAACACAAACCACAGGAGGTGTGGTTCATCTGTTTTCACTTCTTCCTTTTTGATCACATTTTGGCACAGTTTACACTATTAATAAGTCTATCGATACCACTTTAGCAGTTATGGTAACACACTAGTTTGAATTTGATGTTATTCTTTCCAATATAAGGCTAAACAGCTCATACAATTGTTCCTTAATCAGAGGTTTTTGAAATACAGTCTGCTGATAAAACCTTTCAAAATTGGCACTGAAATTAAAAATGTGTTTATTTTGTCTGTTTGTCAGTGAAACGAGTCATCAATAGCAGGTACAATAACTAGTCATTTCTCTTTCAGCAAATGTCCAGTGAAGGAATGTTTTGCTTACTTGAAATAACAAGCCTTTCAATAAAACGTTTTTCCAGTGCAGCTACCTGGTTCTTTTCTTGTGGTATGAAGACGCTCGACAGTCAAACCCTTTTTACTCCCAGGAGGTGTACGGAGCTGCAGACGGAGCTCACGGTCCTTCTTTTCTTCTGATTGCCCTTCTGTCAAAGCCGCTCAATGTTCTCCATCTCCCATCAGCCTCTTCCACCCGGATTCCCACTGTCTTACCATGTTTCCTCACAGTTTCTCTTAAATCCCTCGGTTCCTCTTGGTGCTAAGAATAGATAGTAACAACCTCCCGACCTCCTCCACGCACCAACAGGACACGGTCCAGGCCTTCCATGAGAACCTCCAGGAACTCCATGTCTGATTGAATGGTTAAGGGCTCCACGGACTCACCAGCAGCACACACCAAGCATTAGGCCTGTTTAAAAAAAAAATCGATTTTCCGATTCTAAATCGATTCTCATATTAATTCCTAAAAATCGATTCTTATGTCTAAAGATCGATTTTTTATTTTTTTCCCCCCATCATTACATTTTCGCCCTGTGAACTTTAATCCCAGTAGTCGGACACACAGTTTGTCATGACACTTCTGAAAAATGCCAGGTGCTTCATGGCAATATGTGTGCGTGGTGACATAATAAATTAGATAAGCTAAAATGATTTGTTTACTGCATGAACTGTTGCAATTTCTTTCTTTTTTGCACTTTAAATGGATATTGAAAGGCCTGTTTGAGTTATTTATTTCTTAGTTATTTCACAATAATTATTGTGAAATAATTATTTCACTAGTTATTTTACAGTCATATAATTCAGGCAACACCTCAAAAAATATTTTAAATAACACTAAGCCAAATCAATATCGAATCGGATCGAATCGAGATAATTGATTCCGAATCTTAAGAATCGGAATCGAATCGATTCTTGACATTTGAATCGATACCCAGCCCTACCAAGCATAGCACACTGAGGAAAAGGATACAGTTCTCATCACCTTTCTTGCTCTTGGGTGGGCCTGGCATGTTGAGCAAGACCAGCTGTGAATTGCGTGATTTTTTGACCACCACTTCATTCAGCTTCACAGCTGTGTGCATTCTCCGCACATTGGACTGGTTACTGGACAAAACCAAAGACATTATTACGAGAATTATATGGATAACAACATTGTGCCCTCTGTTAGGTCAACCATCATTTAGGCATAATATTTGAAATCAACTGTTCACAAGAGGATTCGGGTGATGCACGCAGAGGCCGAGCCAGGACAATAACAGCAGGACTATGGAGCCAAGTTTTGATCATGAACTTATTTTTTTACAGTTACATTTTTTTTTTCAGTATCAGATCTTTTTTTCAGTTTCACATCTTTTTTTTTTCCAGTTTCACATCTTTTTTTTCAGTTTCACATCTTTTTTTCAGTTTCAGATTTTTGGCCCTGATCTGGCGTGGGGGGCGTGGCATCAACTGAGAGGGGCGTGGCATCATGAGTGACAGCATAACAGAGAAGGCGGGGGACGTTCCTCAGTCCTGTTGCCTTCAGGAAACGTAGGTTGCAGAAGTTATCAGTAGAAGTATGATTCAACACTGTATATACACAATATTCACGTGATTGGCAGTGGAAAAAACGGATACTAGTGACACATTTCGGCCCGCGGCTTGTCCTGGCGGAGCGGACGCCATCGCAAACGATACTGCGATGCGTTCACGGTAGTATGTGGAAGTGGGAAATGTCAAACTTTAAAGTGTGGCTGTTGAACTGTACAGTCTGGCATAGTTTATTGCTTTTATACTGTGACTGGTGCCAAGTACGGTCTAAAACAGCTTTTTAAACAGAAATGTGTCACTAATATCAGTTTTTTCCACTGCCAATCACGTGAATATGGTGTATTGTTGAATCATACTTCTACTGATAACTTCTGCAACCTACGTTTCCTGAAGGCAGCATGACTGAGGAACTGCTGTCACTCATGATGCCACGCCCCTCTCAGTTGATGCCACGCCCCCTATGCCAGATCAGGGCCAAAAGTCTGAAACTGAAAAAAGATGTGAAACTGAAAAAAAAGATGTGAAACTGAAAAAAAAAGATCTGAAACTGAATAAAAGATCTGATACTGAAAAAAAAACTGTAAAAAAAATAAGTTCATGATCAAAACTTGAATTTTCAGGTTCAAATCTTAGTTTTTCAATTACAATTTTATTTTCAAATTAGCAAAACTTTTGGCCTTGATTTGGCTCCATACAGGACAGGCTTTCTTCATGATCTTGCATCCTATGCTCAAGCAAAGTGAGCTGCAGTAGGCTGATTTCAATCTATCAAACATGCAGATTGTTTGTTTTCAAAGGCATGCGCATGCACAAAGAGCTCCTGTACAAGCAACTGCCAAGCAAAAGATAGATTGACTTACAGATTTTCCCACTCGCTGGAGGAAGAAAGTAAACAACACATACAACATTAACATCAAAGTAAGATCTGTATCCTCATATTGTCTCATAATCATGTAAATCGATTGCATGACACTGCATGTACATACTCAAACTATGGTTTTAACATAATAGGGATAACACTTAATTCAGTGGTTTAAATAAAATATTAAAAATAATAATAATACAAATAAAAAAAGCACAAATGACTGAGGTGAGTTTCACCCATCGTGCTTAAGACAATGCCTTCTGAAAATAAGGTGAATTCATATCCATTATGCCAGGGACTGGGATTAAAATCGGGAATGGTTATCCGTCTTTATACCAGCTTCCACTAGAGGTAGTTTTACTTACGGCCTCATATTAAACATGTCCTTGACTGCCATCCCTTCTCTCTGTTTGTTTCTTTCATTCAGCAGCTTATCTTTGGTCCACGTCATGTGGACGCGGTCTGGCGGGGACCCTGCAGCCTTCTCGTTGGTTGCAGAATGAGACGCGGTATTCCGGTCATGAATCAACTGGGCCTAAACAAAGAACCGGTTAGATTAGCTCATGCTTACTGATTGTGCTAACTTGTCATTTAGGCATCAAATGATGCAGATTGATGCTTTCTCAAGTTTCTAGACATGCAATTATGCAGACAAAAAAAGGGCGTGTAAATGTACAGTATGTTAACAGAGTAGTCAGGCAGGAGCGAGTTCATGGAGATGAATGAATGTAGATGTCAAGAAAAGTGCCACAGACAGATGATTCCTTGTTTAGTTTTCAGGATGTGTGACATATACACAGGTGAAGTAAAAATTAGATTTGAACTGAAATAAATGCAAAATGATCAATTTCTGGCTAAACGTAAATATTAAATTAATAAAATTCATTGCTTTTTATTTCAAGCTGGATTATATGAAATGATGACGAAAGAAGCTTGTGACTGTGGTGTGAGCTGTTTCTCTGTTTTCATGTTTTGCTGTATTTTACAAGTGGGCTCAACAATCCTAACCCGATTGTTTTCCAAGCAGACATCTCCACACAATCCGCTCTCTGTCTGATGTTTGCCAGCCGTGAAAAAACATAGTTACAGTGTTTGTTCTCTACGGAAGAGTATTGGGGCCAGGCTGGAGAAAAATAAAAATAATATTTTAGTGGAAGATTTTTTTTTCATTGTGCACTTCGAGAAAAAAAGTCGAAATGTCGGGAATAAAGTTGAAGTACAATTTGGAAAAAATAGTCGAAATGTTGAGAAAAAAGTCGAAATGTTGAGAGAAAAGTTGAAATGTCGAGAATAAAGTTGAAGTACAATTTCGAGAAAAAAGTCGAAATGTTGAGAAAAAAGTCAAAATTTTGTGAATAAAGTTGAAATGTTGAGAAAAAAGGCTAAATTTCGACTTTATTCACGAAATTTTGACTTTATTCTTGAAATTGTATTTCAACATTAATCTCAACATTTCGACTTTTTTTCTCGAAGTGCACAATAAAAAAAATCTTCCCCACTCAAATATTTTTTCTACTCCATGGCCCTAATACTCTTCCGTCGTTCTCTTTTGTGTTAATGGGAAAAATATAAAGTGAAACAGACAAATAATACAAAAAAATGTTTAAAAGTTTTTGTTCTACATGCTTGAGACCCCAATCTGGGGTTCCTTCTCCCTACAGGGGCTGCTGAAGTTGACAGATCCGGCATTAGGTTTTACACCTTTAATGGAATGATTCATATCTGTCAGTGCATGAAACACTGCTGTCATATGTATCTACAAATCCGAGAGAGCAATGGAAATCAGACCATCACAGGATTGATGAAAGGTGACTCAGCAGGCGGTCTGCCATCGGAGCTCAGGCCTGTTGTCGGAGCGCCGAACCATGACAAAAACAAAAAATAAAACCAGCCAGAAGGGATCAGCACAGGTCAGATATCTCCCTCTTGCAGCCGTGGAATCACTGTAAATGCCAGCAATGACAGTGACACTGAGACCAGCACTGCTGTGCATGTCCCACTGCAACAACCACGTAGAGACTGGATGTTAGTTTTAAGTAATGACGCATGCCTTCGTCCATATCAGCAAATATGCAGCTCAAAAGGTGAAAAACTGCAAAAGCAGAGAGGAATAGTGGGTTCGGGGTTCGAAAAGCATGACCCAACATCAAACATGTTGGTATAAATATCTTCAGTTTTTGTTTCTGTTGTCTGTGGATCAGTTTGCAGGACTACAAACTGTAGTTAAACTTTGGGAGCGAATGGTTTGCAGCCATAGCAGGTGGAAAATAACTGCTGCAACTTTCAGTTTCTTGTGCACATATAAAGCTGTTCAGTGAAGACTTTGTCATCCTCTAGTGGCAGCTTTTCATCGTTGAGGGTCCGACTGCAACATATTCAGGAGGGAGACCAGGAGCTAAGCAGGGACTGGTTTTGGAGATCTGACCGAGCTGACTAAGTCCTCCTACTGAGCTCAGCTGCCGTTGGCAGCATTGTGTAAGCATTTCCCAGGGTATGGATGGATTATGATGAAGTATGGAATGACAAATGAGTGGAGCAGCGGATGGTTGCTACAAGGATTCTGGTTGCTACCTCATCCTCTGGTATGCTCTGAGTGTTATGGGGTGAGGCATCAACACCAGACCACTTCCTCCTCTTTATGGAGCCGCGAGATACATCAGTGATGCTTTGAATCTGATCCAATGCAGGATTATGGAAACGAGTTCAAATGTTTTACAAAAAACAAAAAAAACACACACAAAAATAACCAGGGGGACTTTTTTCTTTTTCAGATCGGGAGGGTTGTATGAAACACTGGTTTGTTTGACATTATACTTCACATCATACTTTAAATGTGATATTACATGTAATCTTAAAATCTTAAAAAAATATGTTTTACAGCATTTAGACAGCATAATGTTGCACATTTTAATATTTTTTGGTCTGACGTGTTGTATGTATATATCATACCTCTCTTTCCCTCTCAGTCCGGGACAGCTGCATCTGTTTGAGCATTTGCGATCTCTGCTCCATCACCAGTGTCTTCTCATATGTGAATGCTGAGATATCACTGTCATGCTACATGAACAAGCAGAACATCAGCTTCACAAATATGTGACATTACCAGATCATAAAATGTGGTTCAGTAGTAATATGACACCCACAAATACTGTAGTAAATAGTTCTGACGAGCATAAGATACAAATAAATAAGTGTAAGCAGTCTCACCATCTCCACCACCTCCACCACTGCATCCAGGCGTAGATGGTACAGAAACATCTGGAGGTCTTTCTTCATCTGGATGGAGTTGTCATCCATCTGGGCCACGGTGAAGATCCGCATGTTGCACTTCCTCCAGACCTGAGAAGACCAGCATGAGCATCATCTGCTGGTGGACCAGTACCACATCCTGGAAGTGATCCGTCTAAGGCAGGGGTCGGCAACCCGCGGCTCTAGAGTTGCATGCAGCTCTTTGGCGCCGCCCTAGTGGCACCTGGAGCTTTTTCAAAAATGTTTGACCTTTTTTTTTCCTTTCTTTTTTTCCTTTTTTTCTTCTTTTTTCCTTTTTTTCTCTTTTCTTCTTCTTTTTCCGGTCCTTTTTTTTCTCAACATTTTGACTTTTTTCTCTCAACATTTCGACTTTTTTCTCGACATTTCAACTTTTTTCTCAACATTTCAACTTTTTTCTCAACATTTCGACTTTTTTCTCGAGATTGTACTTCAACATTAATCTCGACATTTTGACTGTTTTTCTCAGCATTTCAACTTTTTTCTCAACATTTCAACTTTTTTCTCAACATTTCGACTTTTTTCTCAACATTTCGACTTTTTTCTAGACATTTCGACTTTTTTCTCAAAGTGCATAATGAAAAAAAAAGTTCTAACTAATATAGATACATGCAGCATGTGTTGCCTTCATTCTAAGGCTTATACAAGACTTTTCATTTTTTGCGGCTCCAGACATATTTGTTTTTTGTGTTTTTGGTCCAACATGGCTCTTTCAACATTTTGGGTTGCCGACCCCTGGTCTAAAGAAATCAGTCATCTCCAAGCCGCACCAAACAGTCAGTGAACACTCCCTGCCACTACACTGTATCTGTCCAAATTGGTTAAAAGGGTTTTGAACACTATGCAATATATAGCACAAGGAAATACATGTTTTTGTAATAAATGCCTAAAATTTAAAACAATTTTCTATTAAATCACCGAAAAGTCACGTTGAACACACACCTTGTGCTGAGTAAGAAGAAAAGGCAGCAACATGAGCAGTCCGCCGTCGTGTACGATCCACCACACATCAATAGTACCCTCCTTTAAACGCTCCTGGTTGTTGGGGAAATGGTCAATGTTCTTTGCAACCAGCAGAGCCTGCTGTGCCGCTGTCGTCTCTCTCACTGTCTCTGGAGGGAAACAGAAAAGAGCAATGTTGGGATGCTTGAGATGTTCCTGCAATAAGCACAACCCATTAGTCAATTTCGGAGATAAAGGTGTTTACGTCTTTACAACTTCTTTGTGTCATTGAAATCTCTTAAATCATGTTAAAATCTAGCACAACAGGACGGTTGCTAGGATACACATTTGATCAGAAAATATTAATATTTTTTACTGACAATATGAATCTATTGTAACAGTTATAGTGAAGAGTTTAGTTTATGAGACATTACTTAAACACATAATTCCTTCATTGCAGGTTACAGAACTCTGACATGGCATCAGAAGGTGGTAGTTACACCTCTTGATGCCTGGGAGTTGTCTGCTGGGATTTATCTGCACTCTGGATGGCACTCTGTAATTTACCTATGAAGTTTCTCCTCGCTAAGGAGCCGCGGGCTTGTTTCCAGCCAGCTGGCCAGGCCATCAGGACGGCGTTGTGTTTCATCCCTCCCAGTCCTGCAGACTGGATTAGTATGGAGAAACCGTCTCGCAGGTTGGATGCCACCACCACGTGAGAGAAACCCTTGGTCCGCTCAGCACTCATAGCTGCTTTCAAGTTCTGCAGGTGTAGAAGAAAGGAGAAAAAAAAACATGTTGAACAGATGACAAATGTTTTACACATGAAATAACTGTTAAAAGTAGGGCTGGGGATCGATTCAAATGTCAAGAATCGATTCGATTCCGATTCTTAAGATTCAGAATCGATTATCATGATTTGATTCGATCCGATTCGATTCCGATATTGATTTGGGTTAGTGTTATTAAAACTGTTTTTTGAGCTGTTGCATGAATTATATGACTGTAGTTATGCAAAATATTACTACTAGTATTATATTGAGATTAAACAGCAAGTATTGGCAGCTAATGATGCTGTAAGGACCAATCAGCTCCCAGAATGCTGATAGAACTGCTTTCAGAAACATCATGTGGGTCAGAATTACCAAACAGATCCAGGGAGGAAACAGAGACGGATGAAATCGGTTTTATTTTTTCCCACATTCCATTTTTATTTGTTCCATTTTCGGTCTATTTAGGTTTTTAATTTTTGAGCATTTGGTTTTTAGCATTTTTTGCAAATGTAACCGCAAGACAGTATATAAAGTAATGAAATATAGACAATTTATGCAATTATAACCTAACACTTTAATGTTTTCATACCTTTAAACATATTTAAAGGCAAAAACATGGCACCAGTTATTCTCGTGTCCAACAAAACATTCCTTTTTTTGCATCCTTCCTGGATGCATTCATACCATGATAGCGCTCAGGGATCAGAGAGGTGATGTGTGTAACCTTACTGTCTAGTCTGTCAGACAGCGGTTAAAACATATTATCACATCATCAGTGTCTTCATGTGTTTACATCCTCACACAATTAACAAAAAGGTGCAAGTGCGGCAGGAAATCCAGCCCAGGGAAAAAAATCCAAATGAAGTGAGACTTGCTGGAGGCAGAATGGAGCCATGACGGAAACAATCACAACAGGCAAAAGTAGAGAGAGTGACAGAAAGGGAAGAAAGACAAGACAAAACATGTACACACTCTCAAATACTCAATGTATAATGAAACTCGGGTGTACAGCAGGGAAAACAGAGGAGGGACAGTATTTCAAAATAAAAGTTAAATAAATATGAAACACATGTAAGAATAATAAAAGAGCACGAGCAAAAACAGAATCAAAGTCAAATAAACGTAACCACAACCAAGACCTTTTGTAAAATACTTACTATTTTCACAACCTGTTTTCAGATGAATACAGCTGACGCTGCTACATTAGGGTAGAAATGTCAGTCTCAGCATGACTTGAAAATGAATGGCCCACATTTAATGGTAAACTGTGCTGATTTGCTTTTCTAAAGGCCAAAAATTCAAAAATATTTAGATTGGAAAGCGAACACCTCTTCTCATTTTAAAACAATGTTATAAAATGAAGAAGGACTGATGGAAACTAAACTGCAGCTACATTAGCATTTCAACTCCATGTCATAAAGGATCTCTGTGCAAATGACATCAGCGTACACGCGGCCATCCATGATTACTGAGCATGCCTGCACAAGTGAAAGCAGGACATAAACTCAGCAGGAAATAATGGTTGCTGCAGATTGCTCATAATGACTTAGCTCCTGTGCATGTAGGGAGTTTCAGGGTGATTAAATGCAGACTTCATAAGAGTTGATGCTGAGGACAAGAAGGATTGGCAGCACTTGCTTTCTTCTCCAACTTATTGTTTACACAGTCAATGAAGTGTGTCTGTAAGTTATGTGTTGTTGATGGTTAAAAAAAATAGGTTTAAAGCCCCAGAAGAGTAAATCGTGAAGTGAATTTGTACAAGTTTGCCCATCCATGTTGGATAACGTAAGTGTCTCAAACTGGATTTGATTATTATTTTGACTGTTGTGTTTTTATATACAGGACTGTCTCAGAAAATTAGAATATTGTGATAAAGTCCTTTATTTTCTGTAATGCAATTAAAAAAACAAAAAAAAATAATTACAAATCAACTGAAATATTGCAAGCCTTTTATTATTTTAATATTGCTGATTATGGTTTACAGCTTAAGAAAACTCAAATATCCTATCTCAAAACATTAGAATATTCTGGGAATATTCTGTAAGCCATAATCATCAATATTAAAATAATAAAAGGCTTGCAATATTTCAGTTGATTTGTAATTATTTTTTTTTGTTTTTTTAATTGCATTACAGAAAATAAAGGACTTTATCACAATATTCTAATTTTCTGAGACAGTCCTATATTTATTGTGTCTTTTCTTTTGTATTGAAGTTGAACTTCCAAAAATAAAATAATCATAAATGAAAAATGGTCACATTTAACACACTACGTGAGCTTGGTATTGAGCGCAGATGACCGAACAGTTCTACAAACCTCCTCTCCAGTCTTGGCGTCCTTCTTGCAGGTCATGAACGTGCCCTCCAGGACTGAGCAGACGATGGTCAGGCCCTTCCCTGCTTTGAGCTGCGTGGTAAAGGACAGGAGACGAGGATGCTTCACTGCCAGGTCCGAGTCCAGCTTGCACAGCACCAACAGCTGTGGCCTGACGACAGGGAGGAATTTAGTTTAATATGGGCCAAAAACTGAACATGCATACATAATAAAACTAGGTTTTCTGAAGTGAGAAATCTGCAACAAATACAGGTGGAGTACTTTTGTGCTGGGAAGGTTCTGGGAGGGCTCCCTTGCATTTAGGTCTTGTACCATCAGTATAAAAATGACTATTATATCCGATAACAGATGTCAAGAGACAGATCGTGTGATAATGAGATAAACCTGCAAATAATAAATATCTGAACTGCTGATTACATCTGTAAAACCTGGCATGTAATACATTGAATATTAAAGCTTTTTGAATTTCACATGTTTCACAAAATGTACTTAATTTTATTTTATGTTTTTAGTACTTTTTGTATCATATTTGATTACATCAAACATTTTATTAACTTGCCCCAACAATCCTTATTCCTATTTTTTAAGAGGTTATCGGAATATGATACATCTGGTGTTATGGAGCTGTTCTAAAATAATAAATAATTAAACAAATAAATATTAAAAAATTGGTGAAAAGTTGGAAAGTTGAGTGCATGCTGGAGAAACTCCCACCTCCAGTTTTTGGTGTGCAGTGGTGATTCCTCCAGGCGGATGAGAGCGTAACGTGCTGCATTTAAGGACAGACCTCGGATCCCGTCACCCCATTCCTTCACCGCCCTGCAACAAAATGTCCCAAACAAACCGTTTCACTCCTTTCTCCTGACTTTGGGAGCTCAAATGTTCCCTTCAGGCAGTAAAACAAATCCCAGAGTTTTTGATAAAACTTGTGTTGAAGTCATCACCAAAGCATGACTGTTATTTCACGTGAAAGCATTCACTCATACTACCGAAATGCAGAGGTGTCAAGTAACGAAGTACAAATACTTCGTTACCTTACTTAAGTAGACATTTTGGTTATCTATACTTCACTGGAGTAATTATTTTTCCGACGACTTTTTACTTTTACTCCTTACATTTTCATGCAATTATCTGTACTTTTTACTCCTTACATTTTAAAAAACAGCCTCGTTACTCTATTTCATTTCGGCCTTTAAAAAAAAACTATCAAAAAAAAAAAAAAAAAAAACTATCCAGTTAAATTGCTCCATCCGGATAGAGTGAATTTGGTTGTGGTTGTTTCAGATGTTCTTGTCCAGTTTTGTTCTTACATCAGTTCCCTCAGATTTCTGCAAATAAACTTGGATGTACATTCCAATAAATGTTAGGATAAATGATAACATGCCTCTGAAGTTTGACTTTTTGCACCATTACAATACTTATAGGCAACTAGTCATCATATCTGCTGCTCTCTGAAACACATGTTAATGCTCAATAGTACACATATATGGTTCTTTAATATATTTGCATTATACTAAGATGCATTCATTTTCAATGGCTTTTGTCCTTAATGGCTTTTTCCCCCCTTACATTACTTTTACTTTTATACTTTAAGTAGTTTTGAAACCAGTACTTTTCTACTTTTACTTGAGTAAAAAACTTGAGTTGATACTTCAACTTCTACAGGAGTATTTTTAAACTCTAGTATCTATACTTCTACCTGAGTAATGAATATGAATACTTTTGACACCTCTTAAACTCACCCTCTGTACTCAATGTATTTGTAGATACAGCCAGCTATCATGATGGCGACCAGCGCGTAGTACCAGGAGGAGACAAACATGAGGGAGAGACAGAGACTCATTCCCAAGAAGGATAAGGTCCTACAGTAAACAAATACATTGTTGTAATGATATACCGAGACATAAAAAACATGTGGGAATACATTTTGTTGCACAATTATTTAAGATTGTTCTCACCAGTGATAAAACTTAAAGCGAGGTCTCCAGTTAGGCGTACGCAGCAAGGTCTGAACAGCACAGGCCAAGTTGACAAAGAGGTAGCACATCAGGAAAAACCTGAGCAGACACACAACAAAGTTTGTACAAAGATGGATAAAGAAAGGGAACAGACTGAGCATGTGGGTTCATGTCACAATGCGCACATGGAGAGGATGGGCGCTACGTTATCCAGTGACGCGATGAGGATTCCAATCTCGCAGATTCCAACTGTCAGCAAAAGAGCCCAAGTGGGCTCGCCATTAGCCTTCCCATGACCGAAGACCTGAGGAGAACAGAAACAAACACAGTCCTCTGCAGTACTCAGTTATGGTACATTTCTTTTAACTTGGTCAGAGTCAATGCAAGGTTCTGTTAGGTTTTACTGGAAAGCAAAATTATTATTACAATCACTTTGAAAGAAAAATCCCAAACAATTCCTGGTTACAGTGGGAGAACTGTGAAGAGAAAAAAAACTTTGGAAGGAAAATTCAGATGGGAAAGTTGAAACTACTCTATACATTTTATACATGAATATTCGATCAATTGGGCTGATAAATCACTGAAATGTTCCCAGCATTTGTCCAATGGAATAATGAAAATTATTATAACATTTTTGTTATTATGTAAAAATAAAGAAATTATTATTATTATTTTTTTTTTAATTTTATTTATTTATTTTATTTATTATTTAAAGGAGCTGTATGTAAGAGCAATAATAAAACAAATCATAAAATGACCCCGATATGTCAACAGACATTTAAAAATCATGTTCATTTCAAATACTTATGTCACTGACAACAGCACTCAAGCCAGGATATTCCAGTTTAAAAAGAGGAGTTGCAGCCCTCAACTGATGTTTATGTTGTCATTTTTTGTTTTGGCCTGAAGCTCCACCCTCCACCTATCTCCCAATCACCAAGTCAGTATTGTTTCTGAAGCTCCACCCTCCACCTATCTCCCAATCACCAAGTCAGTATTGTTTCTGAAGCTCCACCCTCCACCTATCTCCCAATCACCAAGTCAGTATTGTTTCAGCATCCGGGTTGCCAGCTCGGCTCTAATTATGGCAGCCATGGCAGCCTACGTTCCTGCTGCATTCTGCAGCCTACCTGGCAACCTCTGGTCGGGGGGAGGAGGGGGAGGGTACACGCCGCTCAACAATATTTTGAAAGTGACTGCAGTACCAGTTTTGGACATTTCTTACAGACGGCTCCTTTAATTCAAAAAATAAAACAATTCAATACAAATACAAATGTTCTTACCGGTAAATTATCTTATCTGATCTGCCCCTTTTTCCAAGAAATAACTTCACAAATAACAAATTAAAAATAAAAAAAAAAAAAAAAAAAAACCCAACAACTAAGTGAATAAAAAACTAAAATAAAATAAAATTACCGCCGTCTATGGGTATGTCAATCAAACTTAACTAACATATTTCATTATATTTACTTAATACAGGCTTTAATTGTTCTTTTGAATGTAATGTTTGATTTGGATTCTTTGTTTTCTTTATTCAGATTGTTCCATAAACTGATTCCTTTGACAGAAACACAACGTTCCATCAATTTTGTTCTGCATCTTGGTTTTTTAAAAATCTCTGTTCCTTTTAAGTTATACTTGCTTTCTCTTTTTTCAAATCTTTTCTGAATGTTGATTGGTAAAGTTTTTTTATGAGCTTTTTTTATGATTATTATTATAAATTATGATCATAAATGAGGCATAAATTAGGCGTAAGGCGTAAATTAAACTCCTTTTCATCCCTCTACATCGTTCTGTCCACTTACTCTGTCTCATTCATAACTCTGTTAAAGGAGGAGGGGGTATTTCTCTGCCTGCTCTTAAAATCCTACCTCCTGCCCCGGTTCTACCTGTACGGTCCATGTCTAAGGGTCGGCGTTATGTTACATTCATTGTAGGAAGCTGCAAGAATGCAAGACTCTGAGCTATGATGAACAAATCTTTAGAGCGCTCACTTACCTGTAAGAACGGGATGATGCCATCGCGTGCGATTGCTTGCAACAGCCGAGGGGCGCCAGTGAGGCTCTGCAGACCAGCACCACAGCACGAGAAAAATGAGCCAATCACAATCACCCAAGGCGACGGCCAGGCCAGAATCCCAATAACAGGGTTCTTCTTTACTGAGTCACCAAACCTGAAACACCCCCCAGCACAGTTTACTGAGTGTGCTGCTCTTTATAGAATAGTAATCACCTGGCTAACAGCAGTCTGGTCAAATTGACCAAAATCTGAGGTTTTTTTCAATTTCATATACAGGACTGTCTCAGAAAATTAGAATATTGTGATTTTCTGTAATGCAATTAAAAAAACAAAAATGTCATACATTGTGGATTCATTACAAATCAACTGAAATATTGCAAGCCTTTTATTATTTTAATATTGCTGATCATGGCTTACAGCTTAAGAAAACTCAAATATCCTATCTCAAAAAATTTGAATATTCTGGGAATCTTAATCTTAAACTGTAAGCCATAATCAGCAATATTAAAATAATAAAAGGCTTGCAATATTTCAGTTGATTTGTAATGAATCCAGAATGTATGACATTTTTTTTTTTTTTTTTTTTTAAATTGCATTACAGAAAATAAAGAACTTTATCACAATATTCTAATTTTCTGACACAGTCCTGTATGCATTATATATGCGTTTCACTCTAAACATATTCTTACTTGTCTCTCAGCACAACTCCTTCAATACAAGCGCCAAACAAGACAACAAAGGAGATATCTGGCCACAAAGTTAAGATGGGAACAGTAGTCATTGATCTGTCATATCTAACTGTCAAATTGTCCTTTATAAGCAAATACAGATATTAGTTCTTAATGTTCGGTATATCAACTGCAAGAAAAACATTTAAAACACAATAAACAGCCTAAAGGATACAGATGAACGAGGTGGTGAGAATAGCCAGAATAGTTCCGATTGGGATGGACCTCTGGGCATCTCTAAGATCCCCAGACCTGTTAGAACCAGCCATTATACCTGAAACGGAACAGTTTTTACAAAAGCTGAAACAATTTTCATGGTGTTAATGAAATGTCTATGACAGATAGGGTGTTTTAGTCATAATAATGCAAGGATACCATGTAAAAGCTTGTTACATCTTTGTTCGTAGCAGCTGGTTGAGTGAGGGTTGGATAACTCTAAACACCACCCTCCTCTCCCACAGGGTGGGCTGCGTTTCAGATCTGTCCTACAACTTTCCACTGCAGCTCATTGTAGGCACAGATTTCACTTAGCAAACTGAACTAACACGTGCCAAAGTCAAAGAAAAATAAAGTGAAGTCTATTTATTTTTTAAATCCTTACATTTCTTCATTCCGTAGTTCAGCACTCATACTTGTTATTGACAGCCAGCTTCTCAAAAACAACTGGACAAACTCTAGGTTTCACTGTTTCTTGGTCCCTTTGCATTTTGTTTATGGTTGGTTGAAGGCTTGTGTTAGGATTTAATCTTCTCTTCTTTAATCTAATACTGTAAGGTCAACTTTTACACAATATTTCAAGTTGTCTTTATCAAATCTGTGCTCCAAAGCTGTGTTCTATGGGTACAAATGATAAATGATGGGAATTTTCAATAAATAACGACTGCTCAGTTATGAAAAACATCATAATCATGATTATTTGGGTTAGCACTGACTCCGCGATTATTGAAAACAATTAATCACTGACCATCGAGGTGTGTTGCATTTATTAAATTTAACATACAAATATTAACATACAAATGCAGCTATTTAATGCTAATTGTTCACATTGCTTTGTTTTGCAATGCTAAAAAACTACTAACTTACCAAATTAGTTATTAGGTAATTTTTTCCCGCTCATTTAACTTTCCCTTAGGGCTCCGTTGACATTTAAGTATTCACTCACCCGTGACAGAGGGGAAGTATATCCCTACTAACAAAGTGAAGTATGTAGTGATGTCACGGAGGACGTAGTGCTCATCTTTGTCAGTGGATGAAACTAGAGGGGATATTGAAGGCAGATCTTTTTTCTCTATCATCGTGTCAGCTAGACCATAGTTGTCCCACAAGTTGTCTGAGGAAAAAACAGAGAGAAGAATCTTTAGAGACCCGGTCAGGCCTCATACTCATCTGGGGAAATGTATACAGTTTGCTTTACAAATGTTACAACAGCTAAACCCAAGAGCTACCAGAGGAAAGATAATTACAATAACTATTTTTACTTCCCTCTTACCTCTGATGACTCCGCTCAGAAGCCCGGGTATAGCCCGTATTTCTGTCAGATTGTTTAGGGAGTAGTATTCATCACAGGTTGCGTTTGGATATTTGCTGTTACAGAAAAGATCCCGCAGGTTGGTGAAGACGGTTTGGTCTTCTTCCCTCTTTGTACATGTATCAAACATTTCATTCTTTAGAGAGCGATTCCCCAACAAACAGACACTGCACAGGAGAAAATACATAGAAAACATTATTTAGATACTGCAGTAGTTAGTAAATTGTTACAATTGTTTCTGCTACTTTTAGACTAACAGGTCATTTTATATATTGTAATCTAACAAAGATTGAAAAGTTTGACAGAAACATTATTGTTACTTTTGTAGAATTTATCACACCCCTTAAAGCTATTAAGCTATAAGCTATTAAGCTATAAAGATATTTGTTCATCATCGATAACAAAGTGCAATTCAGTTCAGTTCAATTCTGCATAATTATTCAATACAACAATAAGATTTCTACTTGCCTAAAGCATTATACATCAAATGTGGAGATTACAATCATTTAAAATAAGTGTCACAAGCAGGTATAATATTCTTGCAGGCAAAGAACTAAACAGCCCGAGAACCAAGAAATTAAATTAAATGTCACACACACTAGTCTTGTTACTTTATCATGTTTTAAGTAACCAAACGAGTAGAAAAATAATTGAACTTTTTTTAATATTCTGAGGTTATCATGGCAAAAACCTAAAACAGTAAACCTTTAAATATACATGCATACAACATACATTAAACCACACAATTTTCACGATAAGAAAAAAAAAGACTGGATGAAACTCGTATTTAATTTGACCTTGAACTTTTTTTGAGGAGACAGTCCCATGCAGATATTTTTATTTAATTAGGATTCAATTCTACTAGGTTTAATGGAGTCAGGTTCCTGTATTTTGGAAATAAATAAATGAGCATCCCATTGAAACTTTAATGGGTGGTATTGTGTTGTGGTGGTTAGCGCAGTTAGCTGAAGATTTCAGGCTCAACTTCTGCCAGAATTCTTTCTGAGTCTAGTGTGTTCTCTCCGTACTTGTGTGGGTTTTCTCCGTAAGTAAGTTGTAATGTTGTTGAATTGGTGGCTTAAAATTGCCTGTAGAGGCAGGAGCGCAACTACTCACTTTCTAAGGGGTATGCAGACATATTACAGGTGCCCCTCTAAACTTTAATGCATTAGCAAGACTGGGTTAGCTTCAGCTATTGCACAGTACGGTAGTATATCCAGGTTGGGTAGTGGGGTAGGGGCTCAGGTGGTAAAGCGGGTCATCCAATGATCGAAGGATTGTGTGTTAAACCCCACGCTCCCCCCAGTCATCTGTGGTTGTGTCCTTGGGCAAGACACTTCCCCCCTCATGGCCTCCAGTGACGGCCTCGTAAATGTAGGGTTTCAAATTGGACTCAAATTGGATTTGAAACGATATGTCACAATCTGAAAGCTCTTGTCACTCAAAAAGGAGTTCATACAGTCTTTTGCATCATTTGCAACGCAACACTAACAATTACATCCACCAGACTGACAGATGTCATGGGTTTCAGGTGAAAAATGTTTTCGCTGTTTCGACTTGGTGGCAAGTCAATATGACAACAACAACAGTCTGTGGACAGATGCTGAAATAAATAAGTACACAATCGCCTGCTCTGTCTCAAGCCCTGTTTAGACCTGGTATTAACATTTGTCATGAGTGATGCAATCACAGCTTGACAGCTCTTAGCATATCTGTTTACACCAGACATTAATATGCCCCCCCACCTGCCCCTTCAAGTGGCAACTTGATTTCGAATGTCTCTCCCTCAGCCTATATTTAAATAAAAAGATATATGATTTCAGCATTCAGGAACCAAATGTCTTGTTACTTTTTACCTGCAGGCAGCAGCGATGCAGTCTGTCTGATTAGTTCTGCCGGTTTTATTTCACAGATTAAACGGTTGCTATGGCTCTCGCTTGTCGTTTTCCACTTGAACATGACAGTGCTGTTGAGTGACCGAAGGGCTTCCTTCTGTCTACATGAAGGATGTCAGTTTTAAAGATGGGCCTTAGGGTTGCCCTGGAGGCATTTGTGGGCACACGGGGCCCCTACCACTTATGAATGTGGTTTGAGTGACTGGATCTCAATGTGAGCTCAAATGTGTCCTAGATTTATCCGATGTCGACTCTACTTAATGCTGTCAACTTGTGATTATTTGCTGCATACAGATGTAATGCCATATCTAAACAGGTTCCTTGGTGCTGTGGGAGGGTGGAGGAGCTGCAGCCACTCAGGCTGATGGGTCACAGGTGTGTCCCGTCAGCCTCTCCACCCTGCCAGCCTTATAAGGGAGACTGAAACTGAGGCTGAGGGGCTGTGGGAGAAGGTGCTTGTGCACCTGTGGCGGTGTGTTGGAAGTTTTGCCAATAAAGGGTTCTGCACTAAACTCCGTGTCCTCTCTATCCTGTCGGTCGGGCCCCGTAGCACTCGCCGTGCTACAGTGCTTTCGTGTAACTTGTAGAAAGCTTGCACAACAGCTCCCCAAAACCATATGCAACAGTAACAAAACCTGTTCACATCCCACCTTTTTGGTTTGTTCACCTTGAACTATGTTGCTACCGTAGCAACCATGTGGATTAGTTAATGTCAGCAAGGATACACAAATCATATCTGATCACTTTCAATAAATAATGTAAACCTAATTTCAGAAAGATCAAATTCAGGCTTGACTTGCCTAAACTCATATGGGGCTCAGCGTGAACGTAGTCTAAGGACAGGTTCATATTAACCACTTAAAGTGACCAATATTTATTCATTTTCTTTTGATATGACCCATATCTTATTTTTCAGCACTGTGTGGATCCTAAATTATCCTAATTACATATACAGTAGATCCCATATGTGGCCGTGCAACATAAATGACAATGAACAGAACACATGGATGTCTATAAATTACAAAGGTTTAGAGCTATAAATGAGAAGGAAGGCTTATGTTCCTGATTGTTTTAGGTCATTTAAGACAGTTGGACAAGTGCTGCAATGATTTTTCAATATACTTTGGATTTTTTGATCAATTTTGGCTGTTCACGTTCCTGCAGGGGGAGGGTTACGTTTCTCCGTATGCATAACAGTGAAGATAATAATCTTTCTTTTTTCCACCCATAACTGGAAAAGTGTTTTTTTTCTCATTGCTTAAAAACACAGCAGTTCTTCATCAAAATCAGTATTTGACTGTTCATCACTCACTTAAACTCTGGGGGTTCAATAAGCGTCTTGATGACTCCTGCATAGGTGGCCATGATGGAAAGAACCACACAAGAGAGAAACACCAGAGCCAGTTTGTTCACATACCTGCAGAGTAAGAAGAAACAGATATGAGCCTACGTGCTGGTATGTATATGTGTGTGTGCGCGTGGGTGGATACTCACTTCACACCTACAAACACGACTAGAGCCATCAGCACCAGGCAGCATGTGCCATACAGGCGCATGTTGTTGAGCTTTGCTGCATCACCGTTGTCTTTGAACACCGTGGCTGTTGGAACAATGTACGTCTGGCGGCAGATAGATGCAACAAACTGATCAAACAAGTTTTTATGTACAGCAGGTCCAGCTGGCACAGCAATAACATACCAGAAGAATCTCTATGGTGCCCAGTATGTACAGGGATCCAGCAAAAGTGGTTCCCAGGTAGAAACACAGACCCACTGCTCCTCCAAACTCTGGACCCAAGGACCTGGAGATCATGTAGTATGAGCCACCAGCTGTAAAGGCATGGAATTAGAGTTAAAATACAACTGTAGGGTTTGCTATTTTCAGCATTATTTATAAAGAAATTTGGTAAGAATAGCAAAAAACATAAATAGATTGTAATATTTGTGTAATTGTGTCCAAAAAATGTTCTAAGTAATATTTTATTAAAAGGGTTTAGATTGTTATCTAAAGGAAATGAAATGTACCTGGTACAACTCCGTTTGTTGCTATGGCGCTCATCGATATGGCTGTGAGCAAGGTCTGGATGGCGGGAAGGTGGACAGATGTTTAAGAACATTTTTAACTTAGCGATTGATTATTGTAAAGAAAAAAAACATACCCCATATTGAAAGAAAAATACTGAAACATACAATTAACTTACACTTTTCTACTTTACTGCTTGGGTTATTGTGTGTTCGCTTAGTGATGAAAAACCTAATATATATATACCGTATTTTCTGGACTATAAGCCGCTACTTTTTTCATAGGTTTTCAACCATGCGGCTTATACAAAGGTGCAGCTATTTTGTGGATTTTTCTTCCACCACTTGGGGCGCTCTAACCGGAATTAGAATCAAAACCAAGACAAAATAAATGCAAAGAAGAATACACTACTTCTTCTTTAGCAGATAGAAGTAAGTAGAAGCAGATTTCAAACAGATAAATAGATAAATAAATACTGGTTATTTTATCTTGGTTCTGTCCCGTTTTAATCAGCAAAGTTGCTGCCGTGTTAAAAGACACTGTTAGGAAAGGATCTATTTAGGTACAAACATGTACATCATTTACAGTTCTAAATCCTTCTGTACATGTAGTAAATATCTAATCTAACAACAGAAATATCTGTGGCTTGCATATCTTTTTTCTTTTAATAGAGCGGATGCGGCTTGTATGAAGGTGCAGCTTATAGTATGGATAGAATAGAAGAGTATAGAATGACGTGTAGCAGGGGAGGGCACAAAGCATCGCACTGGGCAGAAGAGCAGCCGGCTGCGTACACTATTAAAGCGGATTTAGTCGAACGCTCGCATGCAGAAGGCTGGATTAGGACACGTGTTTAGTTGTGGGCGTGGTTGGCATTTTGGTTACGTAGCGAAAAATGCGCAGAATCTGAACGGCTCGTAGAAGCCACATCACACTGGACGGCTCATCCAGACACTGCAGAATTTGGTTGCTTTCCTCCTTCTCTGAGTTGGCAGGCTGAGGGGAGACCACTTTATATATGTTAAAGCAAGAGAAAACCTGTTTTTCATAATAGGTCCCCTTTAAGGTCTCAGTATATTTTGATAATTCACTGACAGTATTAAAAACATACTGTTTGCCATCACTGATCAGGGTAACATGAATTCTCCTCAAAACACTGTAAAATAGAAACTGTCATCCATGCCAAAACATTTATTAAATTAGCAATGTATCATGACTTATTTGTTTGCCTGTTTTGAGGCAATAAGTTTGTTTTCCAAGCCATAAGTCTCAACCTTGACCTCAAATTTTCCATTTAAGGTTTTACCGACTGATAACGACTACCGAGGGGATGACACTTTCGTTACAGCTTTCCCAACATCAATTACAGGGGCTCAAAATACTTTGTCGTTGACACTGTCAATTACTCACACAGATGCAGCACATGGAAACGATGGCGAGAGATCCGAGGATCCCTGCGGTGCCGACTATCCAGGTAAGACGCAGGAAGAGAATCACACCAATAATGTTCTGCATGCAGGGCAGGTAAACCCCGATGAATGTTCCCATCTGGGGTACCTAGAGACGTGAAGTGACAAGTGAGGATCAGTAGAGGAGAAAGATGAAACAGTTCTTCTTTTCCACTGTGCTTTCAGCTCGTCCTGTTGTGGTCTATTCTTTCAGAGAAGCGTTTATGCACATCAAATCTGGACTAAAAGTCAAAAGCTGAAAAAAAAAAAAAAAACTACAACGTAGACTCGACAGTCGTATCAGTTTAGAAAAAGTTTAACAGTGATGAGTTGTTTGAGAGGGTTTCCAGGGCAGGTCTTGTCTCCGAAAAGGACTTTGCAACGTGGCTTAAGTTTACAAAGTTGCATCTGAGCAAATTGCAAGATTTCTGCACCAATGTGGACAGACGAGACCAAATTAGAGTTGTTTGAGCATTTTGCACATTGAGACGTTTTGGTGATACATCTGATCTCAACTGTTAATCAGCTGGTGATGATTTCTGTTTGTTTTGCAGCCACTGAACCTACACACACGTTATTGGTGGGTAAATCCCTGAAAATATCAGTGGACACAACTCGCCAATATTCACACATGATAATATAAGACTGAAGAAAACAATTACTTCAAGCGTTTCCTGTTTATGTGGATTTTATAAGCCTGTTAATCATGGGGTGCTTAGTCTTTCACACACTGCTACCCCACTTCAGCTCAGTTTTTCTGTTAAATAAATAATAAGACAGTTACATTTGTCGTTTGTATTTGTTCATCTGAGTTTATTTCATATAATTGATAAATTTTTTTTATTTATTTAAAGAAAAAGGTTTAACATGTTAAATATTTTTTAAACCAAAGCAAAGGAGAGGATGTTCTTTGGGCTTTTTTTTCTCCATTATTTTTGTGTTTGTTGTTAAAACTACACTCAAACTACAACCAATGTGACCTTTTACAAACATATCGCATGTGGTTAAGAAAGAAACTGTTCAGTTCTTTGGTGAATCTAAATACTTTGCTTATAACTGAGAATTAAGAGATGGGATGCACTGTCCTTGAGCCTTTCTATTTCACTTTTAGTTTTTGTGTCTGCACTTAAAACGTGGATGAGGTTATACCAGTTGAAAAAGCTGAAACCAGTATTTGTGTGGTTTGGTGAAGACTTTCCTCCCCTTTTTCATCAGTTTTGCTGATAATAAAAACCACAAGTTCACATAAGACTTGAAGGAGCAATTCTAGCTGTTGTCCTGTCTCTTTTAATTTCACTCATGGTGTGAAAAGTTCATGTTGGCCGTGCAGCAGACACTTTTGTCCAAAGAAAACTATAAGTGAGAAAAACTGCGATGCAAAGGCTCAGTTCCTTCCACACACACTCTGACATGTGAACTGAAGATAGCCTGAAGGGTAACCACTCTTGAGCTACAAGCGCACCGATCTTTGACAACTGATTCTTTTCAAAAGCAAAACATTTTTTTTTTTGTAAAAATACGTAATAAACCGGTGCTGCTGTCACAAAAATATAGTGCAGAATACTGTTTCATGCACAGTAATATAATTGATGAAACATAGTTAATACAGTAATTACGTACAAAGTAAAGAATTATGTACGACATAATGCATGCATCACCTTGCACGAGCACTTACTGTACTGATCTCATCCTCTCTCCTTCTCAAAAACCAAACCATACATACCATTTTTTGAGTGAAGAAGGCATTGTCCTGTGCTTTCTCCATTGCACTCAGTTTCACATCTAAATGCTGCACAGCGCCTATTGTGGATTTCCTCATCTCCCACATTTTCTCCCCTAATGTTATGCTGGTTTACTTTTTTTTTGGGTCTTTTTTCTCAGTCTCAGCCTTTCTGCATCGTCCATCTTGTTCATTTTGGTCCCAAGCCTCAGATCTTTATCATTCAAAACACTATCAATGCTTGTGCAACAGACCGCTTTCACAATACTACAATACTTATTTAAACGTTGCTGTTTGCAGCTTGTACAACTTTTACAAGGAATAACAATGGAGCAATGTGGTTTTGTCTTGAATCATCCATGCATGAATCAAATTTCCATATTTTTAGTATTTTGCAGGCTAACGTCAAGTAGGTTTTTGGATTTAGTAGTCTTTGTTCTGGGGCCAGCATTGTGTTTCAATTTTTTTTCTTTGATGCCTAAAAAAACGTGCAGGGACTCCAACCCTGAATAACATTTAAAAAAGAAAACTTTACTGATCAGTTGACTGGTTGATGCCCTGTTTTTTTCATGCTTTTACGACCTCTTCTGTCATTGACTGAAGGAAACAACTATACTAGATGTTGAAATGTTACAACCTAACTTTTAAATATTAGACATAATGAAAAGAGAAAACAAAGCCAAATTTGCAGTGTTTTTGAATGGATATCTGTAACACTGAATAATGTTTGGAAAACCCAGGCTAGTTGTTGGTGGTCCTAATTAATTGTAAGCTACTGAACTCATATGGAGCATTGTTTCCAACTTGTTGACTTCAGATTCTTCAAGGATTTTCTTCTTTTTTATTTTATTCACACCTCAGCCATCTATCTGTTGTGTAAAAATGGGTATCAATATACTACAGAAGATTTCACAAACCTAATGAAATATGAACAACTAACTCTAACGTTACAGACAAAAATTCACATGATGGAAAAATAAAGACTGTGTGTGTTGGTTGAACACTTTTCACCCATTACATCTAAGATGCCCCGCAATGGACTGGTAACCTGTGCAGACACCACACAGAGATATGATGATGTAATATAATATTATGATGAGTTAAGAGCAAATCTAAGATAAGATAACATAAGATAAGATTTGTCCTTTATTTCTCCCTCAATGGGGAAATTCACTTTGTGCAGCAGCAGTAGGCAAAATAATTACAAAATATAAACAGTATATACATTAGTTACTCAAACAATCAATTCATTAATTTAACAGATAACTTTTTTCTTTTTTTGTAAATAAGCAGTGTATCCAAATCCCATCAGAATGTTTAACTCCAGTCTGAAAGATCACATGAAGTTCAAGTGATTACAACAAGGGCAGATCTTACAAGGTAATAAAGCTCCTTTTAAGAAACCGCATGAACTCTTAAATTCTGAACTGGCTTCGACTGAGGGCAGTTAACAGCTAGTTTATGCAGAGAGTCAAAGGACTATTAAATTCAAGGCCAAATATTTATTTGTAAAGCAGTTGCGGTTCATTTTTGTTGATAATTGTCATGGTTTTCAAGGAATGAATGTGAATAAAGTCAAGTTTAACAAACAATGGACAACAGGGGTTTCTGTGGCAAACAGTGAGACTGTGTTTGTGGACAGATGTCAAATAGGAATTACAACACTTTGCTAGCCCCCATGCATACTATAACAAAACAAATATGGTGGAGACTCACTGTTTGGTCTGTTTGTCAACTGGCCACACGTTGGGACAAAATAATAGCTGCCATATTATGTTTTATGCTGCTCATGCCACAGCAACATTGCTCCATCCGGTAAAAGAAACTTTAGCATTTATTTAGCTTTTTCCTGTTAGCAGTAGTTGCAATAGTATCACATGGATCAGAGGAGTTGTAGTGAGAACTTAGGACCTTAAGGAAGTTGTCTCAGGTCCGTCTGTTCTCCAAGAAATACACCATGAAGACTGGTTTTACTAACCATGTGGTCTTTCAACATGAAACTATCGTGAAAAGCAGAATGAGGTGGCATGTAGTCACTATCATGAGTCACTACTGTCACTCACTGAGCCACCTCATGAGAGTAAATCCCCTGTGACCTTGGGTTTCCTTATTGAGTAGCTCTCAGCCTATCAAAACCTGATCTTAATGAAGAGGGTTAAAGCTATAGTCAGTAATGTTGGAGAGCTAGCAAGATTTGAAAGTGGCACCTCCTCTAAGCCCCGCCCCCTCCTCTAAGCCCCGCCCCCTCCCCCCCCTCCCGTCAGCGCTCCGTCCAAAGCCACGCCCCCACAAACTTTGGGGAACGCGCATTTGCAGGAATCCAGTTTTCCAGGACATTTTGGACAGCACATTTTCAACAAAACTACCTCATGTCTCATTCACCTGTAAGTGAGGCCGGTTTTAGGGGGGGCAGGGGTGGTCTGTGCCCAAACAAACGTGCGTCCTGCCCACCCAATCAAAGTTATGGGGATCCTTTATTTTTTTATAATTTTATTTTTTTATAAATATAAAAAAATATCACAGAAAATCTGTACCGTTTCTGATTGGGTGGGCACTGCGCATCATTTTTAGACACAACAATGAACGCATACGCAAAACTTAAAATGAAGGCATCTGATTGGTTCTTTCCCCCCTGCCAATCCTCTGGTCCGCTGACCAATCCGTTTCATTCGGTGCGCAAAGAACAGATTGGTCAGAGTTTTTACACGATTAAAGCTGTCAGAGAGGTCAGATTTTTTTCTTTCCTTTTTCTGAACACATTATTCACTGGCTACTCTCAGGATGGAAGGACTATACCTTTAACTCTTTTGCTGAGGTGCAAAAAACAATTTAAAAAAATCATCCAAGCCTAGTCAGGCATGCCTTTTATTTACCAACCTTTCCGGTGCTGTTATTCAAGACTACAAGACACCCCCACACCAATCATAACTCTTTTGATCCAGTTTTTTTTTTTTTTGGAAAAGTTCCAATGACCAAGAATGATCTCAGTGGCAGCCGTGGTAAGAACTGTTAGGAGTCTTTGAAATGCTACAGAAAGGAAGTTCAGTGCTGCCTTTATTATCTCTTATAGAATACACTGAGCCATCCTTTATGAAGTGAAAATGTTACACCACCGTACCTTGCAGATACAAAATCTAGGTTAATGTTCAGTTAACGTCATACAAACCTCATAAATTTTATAGTGTTTTGAGCAAGCACTATAATGTGGACTTTTACATTGTACCACTTTGGCATTAGGCATCACACAATGTCCATGCTGCAACAAGGACATTCTGCAATAATGAAAGCCCAGGGGCAAAGTAGTTAACTGTTGGTGCAAACGTGGAGCTGTGTAAATAGGTCAAATGTTTGAAACACTAGCTACTTTTCAGTCAAGGCATTTTTCAACAAGGTTAAGCTAAAGTTATTTTCTTTAAAATGCAGTACCTATCTTAGATATGTTTCGGGGATGCCTCATCTCCTCACGATATTGCCTCACAGATACAACTAGAGTACAGAAGCTAAAAACCGTATTTGAAGCTTGATTCAAAGGCACTTTTTTTGTTCTACATTGTACCTACAATCAGAAGATAAAACATCTAATCTTCTACTCCTAAAGCTTTATCAAAAAAGAATGAGATTAAAGGTAATAGTGATAAACTTTCACGATTAAAGATACTGCAGTCTTAGGGTGCTTTCACACCTGTCCCGTTTGGAGCAGTTGTTCCGAAACAGGGAACGTTTCCCCCTAAAGATCGGATCGTTTGGAATATCTGAACACAGCAATCGCGCTCGGATGCGGCACAAAACAAGCGAGCCGAGATCTCCTAGGAGGTCTCGGCTCGCTTCCATTCCAGACCTGGAGCGGTTCGTTTTTTTTATTTGCAGTAAGAACATAATCGACACAGAAACCGACACAACTCCATTCATGTGTATGTGCGACCGCGGCGCAAGGAGAAGAGTCGGCGCAGCCTCCAACCCCTTCTCTCCTATTGGACACAACTTTCTCTCTTCTCCCTTCTCTCCTATTGGACGTGCCGAGATGTCGTCACAGCGCGGCACGGTGAAATTAAAAAATGTTCAATTCGGGCAGGCAGGCGCGGGGCAAACGCAGCGGCAGGCGCTGCTGAGCTCGGCGGCTGAGCGGTCCGCTTTTGCGCCGGTAGCACATAAATGAATGGGATCGCCGGCGGCGGTCTGCGCTTTGCGCCCTCTCTGTGAAAGGGGCTTGTTGTTTTTCCCAGGGTACGGAAGAGGAAACTCCTTCCGCGTTCATTTCTGACCAATGAGAGAACAGCTGGTTCGCGCATGGCATTTGTTAACAGCTTTGAACCGCTACAGACGGTTGCCTTGTGAACACAAACGCCACATACGAAAAACGAAACAACTATCGATTTAGCCCCTGAATTTGAACAAAACAAACGGGCCACAGCTCTGAAAGCACCTTATACAAGAGGAACGTACCGTGACTGCGACTCTCCTGACCCCATCTTCAGCCTCCTCGTGCTCACGAACTCCCTGGGTAAGGTTGGTGTATTTGGCCAGTTTGTTGAGAAGTGATGCTACCATAGGGGTACTGTCCATTTCCTCCTGAAGACAGAGGAAAACAAATACGATGTCTTACAAAAACTTGCATAAACCTAAACCAGAACCAAAAGGTTTGATGGTCCCATGCTATCATCCTTGCACTGAGTCTGTGTAAGTTTTAGAAGTTAATTTTAATCAGTTAATGTTGTTATAAAAGACAAACTAAACGTTTGAAGCGCTGTATAAGCACTATATAAATATATACTTTTAATGTCATTATTGGCTCCATTTCTGAATGTTTGAAACCTGCTACAACCATATAAAATAACAGTTAAAATTAAGTTCTTTAGGACTCTCAGTGGAATTCATGTATCCGGGACCCATTAGATGGATTAGCTATGTTTCTTACCTCAAACAGGGCCATGTTCTTCCCTTCATAACTGTATTCTTTGTCTTGCTCTCCGTTGATGAATGGACTGGACTCTTTCTGATCATCTTCTCCTTCTAGAGTCAAAGAAAAAAAAACACAGATGCTGGGATTACACCTCCAGAAGTTCATCCAGAGATTCTGTCTTCTAAGCAGCCCGGCAGAACGACAACCCCAGTCATCATGCTTGTGGTGCAGGGAATCATCCTACTGACCTCTAATCTGCAGAACATGTTCAGCTGTTCAGACTGTTCAAGAATGGAGTGAAAAAAACAGCTTTTGGCTGCAGGGATGTTTTAAAAACAATGAGGTGTTGGCGGAAATAACATACCTAGAGGCACCTTGAATTTCCCTGTTGCTGAAATGTGCTATACAAATGAACTTGCCTAGAGGAATACAGTTAATTTATTACATCACCCTCTGTGCTGACAATGTTATCAGTTTAACAATCAAGGTCTACCCAAATTAAAAGCCATGGTGTGAAACAAATGTATGGTCCCTGTTCAGTACATGAAATGTTGCCTGCAGGTCTGAAGCTGGCAGAGACACCAACAGAGAGTCACTTTGAAAGTAACAACCCACGCGGGATGTGGAGAGATTTTAAAAAACTGTAACAGCCTACCTGCCATGATGACTCACTTCCTGACATTACTGAAACTATGAACTAGCAACAATAACAGAGCGCTCATACAGCATTGCCTTCCAGACAGGAGTGTGTGCTTGTCCTACAGCGCCATCTGGTTGGATCCACCCTGTGGAAGATCAACCCCTGCAAAGCAGCAGGACTAGACAGGGAACCAGGCCACGCACTGAAGTAATGTGCTGACCAGCAAGCAGGAGCGCCAACTTATAACTAGGAATGGGCAATATTTTACCGTTCACGATAAACCGTCAAAAAAATTCCCCACGGTAAGAATTTGTCATCTCGCGGTAAAAACGATAAATTCCCGTTGATGACGTTTTTGTGTAAAACTGATTTATGATTCTGCGTTAAATCCACGCACAACGTACGTGAAGGAAGGAAGGAAGGAAGGAAATGAGCCAGAAAGAAAGAAAGAAAGAAAGAAAGAAAGAAAGAAAGAAAGAAAGAAAGAAAGAAAGAAAGAAAGAAAGAAAGAAAGAAAGAAAGAAAGAAAGAAAGAAAGAAAGAAAGAAAGGAGCCTGAAAGAAAGAAAGAAAGAAAGAAAGAAAGAAAGAAAGAAAGAAAGAAAGAAAGAAAGAAAGAAAGAAAGAAAGAAAGAAAGAAAGATATGAGCCTGAAAGAAAGAAAGAAAGAAAGAAAGAAAGGAGCCTGAAAGAAAGAAAGAAAGAAAGAAAGAAAGAATGAGCCTGAAAGAAAGAAAGAAAGAAATGAGCCTGAATGAATGAAAGAAAGAAAGAAATTAGCCTGAATGAATGAAAGAAAGAAATGAGCCTGAATGAATGAAAGAAAGAAATGAGCCTGAAAGAAAGAAAGAAAGAAAGAAATGAGCCTGAATGAAAGAAAGAAAGAAAGAAATGAGCCTGAATGAATGAAAGAAAGAAATGAGCCTGAAAGAAAGAAAGAAAGAAAGAAAGATATGAGCCTGAAAGAAAGAAAGAAAGAAAGAATGAGCCTGAAAGAAAGAAAGAAAAAAAATGAGCCTGAAAGAAAGAAAGAAAGAAAGAAAGAAATGAGCCTGAATGAAAGAAAGAAAGAAAGAATGAGCCTGAAAGAAAGAAAGAAAAAAAGAAAGAAAGAAAGAAATGAGCCTGAATGAAAGAAAGAAAGAAAGAAAGAAAGAAAGAAAGAAAGAAAGAAAGAAAGAAAGAAAGAAAGAAAGAAAGAAAGAAAGAAAGAAAGAAAGAAATGAGCCTGAATGAAAGAAAGAAAGAGCCTGAAAGAAAGAAAGAAAAAAAGAAAGAAAGAAATGAGCCTGAATGAAAGAAAGAAAGAAAGAAAGAAAGAAAGAAAGAAAGAAAGAAAGAAAGAAAGAAAGAAAGAAAGAAAGAAAGAAAGAAAGAAAGAAAGAAATGAGCCTGAATGAAAGAAAGAAAGAAAGAATGAGCATGAAAGAAAGAAAGAAAGACAGATATGAGCCTGAAAGAAAGAAAGAAAGAAAGGAAGATATGAGCCTGAAAGAAAGAAAGAAAGAAAGAAAGAAAGAAAGAAAGAAAGAAATGAGCCTGAATGAAAGAAAGAAAGAAAGAATGAGCCTGAAAGAAAGAAAGAAAGACAGATATGAGCCTGAAAGAAAGAAAGAAAGAAAGAAAGAATGAGCCTGAAAGAAAGAAAGAAAAAAAATGAGCCTGAAAGAAAGAAAGAAAGAAAGAAGAAAGAAAGAAAGAAAGAAAGAAAGAAAGAAAGAAAGAAAGAAAGAAAGAAAGAAAGAAAGAAAGAAAGAAAGAAAGAAAGAAAGGAGCCTGAAAGAAAGAAAGAAAGAAAGAAAGAAAGAAAGAAAGATATGAGCCTGAAAGAAAGAAAGAAAGAAAGAAAGAAAGAAAGGAGCCTGAAAGAAAGAAAGAAAGAAAGAATGAGCCTGAAAGAAAGAAAGAAAGAAATGAGCCTGAATGAATGAAAGAAAGAAATGAGCCTGAAAGAAAGAAAGAAAGAAAGAAATGAGCCTGAATGAAAGAAAGAAAGAAAGAAATGAGCCTGAATGAATGAAAGAAAGAAATGAGCCTGAAAGAAAGAAAGAAAGAAAGAAAGAAAGATATGAGCCTGAAAGAAAGAAAGAAAGAAAGAATGAGCCTGAAAGAAAGAAAGAAAAAAAATGAGCCTGAAAGAAAGAAAGAAAGAAAGAAAGAAATGAGCCTGAATGAAAGAAAGAAAGAAAGAATGAGCCTGAAAGAAAGAAAGAAAAAAAGAAAGAAAGAAAGAAATGAGCCTGAATGAAAGAAAGAAAGAAAGAAAGAAAGAAAGAAAGAAAGAAAGAAAGAAAGAAAGAAAGAAATGAGCCTGAATGAAAGAAAGAAAGAGCCTGAAAGAAAGAAAGAAAAAAAGAAAGAAAGAAATGAGCCTGAATGAAAGAAAGAAAGAGCCTGAAAGAAAGAAAGAAAAAAAAGAAAGAAAGAAATGAGCCTGAAAGAAAGAAAGAAAGAAAGAAATGAGCCTGAATGAAAGAAAGAAAGAAAGAAATGAGCCTGAATGAATGAAAGAAAGAAATGAGCCTGAAAGAAAGAAAGAAAGAAAGAAAGATATGAGCCTGAAAGAAAGAAAGAAAGAAAGAATGAGCCTGAAAGAAAGAAAGAAAAAAAATGAGCCTGAAAGAAAGAAAGAAAGAAAGAAAGAAATGAGCCTGAATGAAAGAAAGAAAGAAAGAATGAGCCTGAAAGAAAGAAAGAAAAAAAGAAAGAAAGAAAGAAATGAGCCTGAATGAAAGAAAGAAAGAAAGAAAGAAAGAAAGAAAGAAAGAAAGAAAGAAAGAAAGAAAGAAAGAAAGAAAGAAAGAAAGAAAGAAAGAAAGAAAGAAAGAAAGGAGCCTGAATGAAAGAAAGAAAGAGCCTGAAAGAAAGAAAGAAAAAAAGAAAGAAAGAAATGAGCCTGAATGAAAGAAAGAAAGAAAGAAAGAAAGAAAGAAAGAAAGAAATGAGCCTGAATGAAAGAAAGAAAGAAAGAATGAGCATGAAAGAAAGAAAGAAAGACAGATATGAGCCTGAAAGAAAGAAAGAAAGAAAGAAAGGAAGATATGAGCCTGAAAGAAAGAAAGAAAGAAAGAAAGAAAGAAAGAAAGAAAGAAAGAAAGAAAGAAAGAAAGAAAGAAATGAGCCTGAATGAAAGAAAGAAAGAAAGAATGAGCCTGAAAGAAAGAAAGAAAGACAGATATGAGCCTGAAAGAAAGAAAGAAAGAAAGAAAGAATGAGCCTGAAAGAAAGAAAGAAAAAAAATGAGCCTGAAAGAAAGAAAGAAAGAAAGAAAGAAAGAAAGAAAGAAAGAAAGAAAGAAAGAAAGAAAGAAAGAAAGAAAGAAAGAAAGAAATGAGCCTGAATGAAAGAAAGAAAGAAAGAAAGAATGAGCCTGAAAGAAAGAAAGAAAAAAAATGAGCCTGAAAGAAAGAAAGAAAGAAAGAAAGAAAGAAATGAGCCTGAATGAAAGAAAGAAAGAAAGAATGAGCCTGAAAGAAAGAAAGAAAGGAAGATATGAGCCTGAAAGAAAGAAAGAAAGAAAGAAAGAAAGAAAGAAAGAAAGAAAGAAAGAAAGAAAGAAAGAAAGAAAGAAAGAAAGAAATGAGCCTGAATGAAAGAAAGAAAGGAAGATATGAGCCTGAAAGAAAGAAAGAAAGAAAGAAAGAAAGAAAGAAAGAAAGAAAGAAAGAAATGAGCCTGAATGAAAGAAAGAAAGAAAGAATGAGCCTGAAAGAAAGAAAGAAAGAAATGAGCCTGAATGAAAGAAAGAAAGGAAGATATGAGCCTGAAAGAAAGAAAGAAAGAAAGAAAGAAAGAAAGAAAGAAAGAAAGAAAGAAAGAAATGAGCCTGAATGAAAGAAAGAAAGAAAGAATGAGCCTGAAAGAAAGAAAGAAAGACAGATATGAGCCTGAAAGAAAGAAAGAAAGAAAGAAAGAAAGAAAGAAAGAAAGAAAGAAAGAAAGAAAGAAAGAAAGAAAGAAAGAAAGAAAGAAAGAAAGAAAGAAAGAAAGAAAGAAAATTCCCGTTGATGACGTTTTTATATTGGTATTTTTTTTATCGTTATTGGGATAAATGCCAGAAATTATGTTGATACATTTTTTAGTCCATACCGCCTATCCCTACTTACAACATCTCTAAACTGTCCCATTTGGAGTATCTCAACACATATACCAAAATGTTATCTGTCGACTTCAGCTCGGCTTTCAATACAATGACCTTCAACCAACTGTGCAACTAGTTCACCTGGGGGCTAACCATCACACTTGCTCATGGATTCTGGATTTTCTAAACAACAGACCTAAACGTCATGGTTGGAAACTGCATATCACCTTCTCTCACCCTTAACACAAGAGAATCACAGGGCTGTATTCTCAGCCCGGCCCTCTTCCCCTCATTAACCCACGATTACTCGCCCATCCACTCCTCCAACACTGTAGTAAAATTCAAAGCTTACACCACTACAGTGGAACTGGTAACAGGTGAAACCCACTTCAGAGAGGAAGTGCAACACTTGGCACAGTGGTGTTTAGACAGAAACCTTGTCTTGGACACATTCAAAACAAATGAGATTGTTGTGGACTGTAGCCAGGAAAGTGACACCTCTTCCCCTCCACCTGAATGGAGACAAACTGGGCTGACTTAACAACATCACATTCCTACGACTCCACATCCCAAATGAACTGCATTGGACATTTAACACCTGTAAAGAAAGCTCAGCAGTGACTTGTCTTCTTGAAGAGACTGAGAAAAGCCAGACGTCCAACGGCTCGGAGTGAACTTCTAAAATATCACCAAAGCAGAGATTCCTGTGCTACTGTGCTACGGTGTGGTACACCAGCTGCACTGCAGAGACATTTTATAGAGATTTATAGACAAAACTAATGTTGCCTAAACAGCCGTCAAACATTACATGCATGTCAGCCAAAACATGTAGAAGAAGAAGAAACTGGGACAATATGAAACATGACACCGGTCATACTGTGTATGAAATTAAATGTTTGTATAGTTAGCATCTTGTCTAATCAGCACATGGCGGTATCTGAGGGTGCGTGTCCTTCTGAGTGCTCTACAGTCTTTTCCTGCCCCAGGAAGGGCATTCATTTGACAAGTAAGAGCAATCAATCTAACGAAAAACAAATGTAATCAAATGGTTTAGTATTTACAGCAAAAGATGATCATAATATAATATTGAGTTTCTCCTCTTAGATCTGACAATATTAATTTTATTGTTTACATTTTCCAGCCCTCAGCTTCCTCTCCCTGAGATATGCTGTAGATATGACCATGCAGGTTTGTGCTTGAGCTGGAGTTTTGGGCCTGTGTGGCATACTAATAGCAATAATGGAAAGAAATGCTTCTCAACATAAGACCTAAGCTGTCTGAATAAAATTCCACAGGTAATTGTAACAGACCTTTAGAAGAGACATATTATTTCCCTCTTTCAAAAGTTGACGCAATTTCCTGAAGGAAAGCCCCAAAATTGACTGATTTGTCTATCATCTGTACGTGCTTGTTCCTATTTCTTTCTTAGCTCTCTATGGGCAAAAAACTGGGTTTGACCCTGGACAAGTCCATTGCATGGCCAAAGTAGCAAAATGCAAACATAAAAAATAAGGGGGAGTCAGTAGCTCGGCTAACCGTGGTTTGCGTATACGTGCTGGAACAGCTCGATTTATAACCTCATTTTCTGGCTCTAATGGCTCAATTTCAAGAGCTCCAGTTCGGGTCGATAACAGCCTGACTAAGATGTAAACATCGCTTTTAAAAACTTCAGTATCAGTCGGACTAAGGCAATAATTCAACTTTCTCTTCGTGCACGTGAACGTTCGGACTGTTCAAAGAAGCCGGTTGTTGAGGACGGAGTCACAGCTCGACTCAACTCCTGTTCCCTCTTATGCAGGTGGGGCCTCTTTTATAATCATTCATAAATCATTGTGATGAATTACTTCTGTATGATGTGAAGTTGGATGTAGAAGAAGATGAGGACGCAAGACATTAGTACTTACTCTGGATCTATGCGGTAACAGTGTCCTGCAAACCTGAACGCTTAACTGAATGATACATTTCTCAGACCCAGGCTGCCCCAAACAAAGTCACAGGGGTGTAGTAGGTGACAGTTTTTTGTTGTTTGCGACTGCAAAGATCCAAATAAATGCTGTTACACAAAGAATTTTTTTTTTTTCCCTTCAGGGTCTTGTCCAAAACTTGCAATTTTTCTGTAAATCTAAAACATTATATGAATCAACTTAAACCTTTGGGCCCTGGATAGCTCAGTGGTTTGAGCGGGCACCACCTACAGAGGCCATTGCCCTTGTGCAGGCAGCGCAGGTTCAAACCCCAGTGTGTCGGTCTTTCATGCGTTTCTTCCACTACTCTCTATACCCATTTCCTGTCCACCTACTTTGAATACCACACAGCCGAAAACATTTTATCAAATGTGAAATAGTCAAACTAACACCCAGATAATGTGGTTGAAGGTAGAAACCATAGACATAGAAAAATCCATGAAAGATGCAGGGAACAGTCCTCCTGCATCATAAAGGACAACACCCACCCCACACATGTGCTGCTGTCCCTCTTCCCTGCATCAAGAGCAGGACCTCCAGACTTAGGATCTTCCCTGAAGCCCCTGCTACACAATTTTGTTCCATCTAATGCTGGGAGAAGTCCTGCCTCAGGTGGAGGAGTTCGGTCACCCGGGAGGAGCTCGGAGTCGAGCCGCTGCTCCTTCACATTGAGAGGAGTCAGCTGAGGTGGCTTGGACATCTGTACCGGATGCCTCCTGGACGCCTCCCTAGGGAGGTGTTCCAGGCATGTCCCACTGGGAGGAGACCCCGGGGAAGACCCAGGACACGCTGCAGAGACTATGTCTCTCGGCTGGCCTGGGAACGCCTCGGACTCCCCTCGGAAGAGCTGGAGGAAGTCTGGGGGGAAGGAAGTCTGGGCATCCCTGCTGAGGCTGCTGCCCACGCGACCCGGGAACGGATAAAGCGGAAGAAGATGAGTGAGTGAGTGAGCTAATGCTGGGTAGCTGAAACGAATTACAATATAAATTGTGGTACAAAGAAATTTAACCCCTTCAGAGTTGGCATGGATGTGAAATCAAACAATTGAGACCGAACCAGGTTTTTGAACCAGGTTATAAATATGCTTATTCCTGCTCTAAAGTTGGACTCGATGGAGATGACTCGCTTTTGCAGCCAGCCTCTAGCGGTCAGCCGAGGAACTGCAACAAATCTTAGTTCCACATGAGCTATCTGCGGCCCGCCGCAAGGGGTGTGAGAACAGTGCGACCGCACGGGGCCTCGCGCCCCAAGGGGCCTCGCGCCCCAAGGGGCCTCGCGCCCCAAGGGGCCTCGCGCTATGGGCCGTTTTTTTTTTTTTTTCGTTTTCTTTTTTCCTTTTTTCCCTTATAAATATCAACAGTCACGTTCCATTACAGACCTAAATGTGTACTAGTCTGTGCATATCAATAAATATATGTGCAATGATGCGCGTGTCTGTTGTTCAATACAACTGATCAGACCAAGCGCAGACACAAGGTGCTCTGATCCAGACGGGGGAAGTGTGGAACAAACTGTCACACAATGTCGAGAGAACGAGACAGATTCAGGAAATTTCCATCAGGGGATTGATTGCTGTTGTCAGTGACATAAGTATTTGGAATGAACATGATTTTTAAATGTCTGTTGACATATCGGGGTCATTTTATGATTTGTTTTATTATTGCTCTTACATACAGCTCCTTTAAATTAACAGTAACAACAGGGTAATTTGTCATTTAGTCTGTGATATAGCTGTTGACTTTCTCAGAAAAATAAGTTTAAACAGATGAGAGAGCTTATATTGTATTTTTATGGTTGGTGTTATAAAACGTTCTCTTTGCTCTACATTTTCTGCTCAAAGGCAGTGTGCATCTGCATTTTTCAGATACCGGTACTTCAGCGTGCAGGCTGTAATTTTGGAATGTAAACTAATCTCCTGCACACTTTTCCACTTTGAAATCTTTAAACCATTTTTCACATACCATTTATTTTCACTAGTAAAACATGTGATAGCTTCCTTGGTTATTCTGGAAATGCAACTCTGCAGCACCGTCTTGATAAGGCAGAGAGTCTGAGCCATCAATCAGGGTGGAAAAGTATAAGTAGCAACACACTCTCCCTCCTCCCAACCATCTCAGCGTGACGTTGTCCTGCAAGTTCCAGCCGGTCGAGTGTGAAGCATGTGCCTGCTACAACAGGAGTGTGTGAGCATGCATCAGTTGAAAAATGCTGGCTTACATTATGAATTATTCAGTTCATCATACCTGCAAAACTAACATCAGCCCCCCTAAAAAACAACTCTCTTGGTATGTGAGTTTGTCAGCAAGTCAAAGAAGATATTTTGTCTTCAAATGTGTTCCTACCTGAATGAGGTTCTTGAACGTTATCCACACCCTTTTTATCTTGAAAGATTTTCCTCAGACTGATAGGTTTGCTCTCTTCTTCCGGAGCCCCACCGTTACTGCCCTCCTTCACATCGTCCACAGGCACCACGGTGAAGTTAGTGGGCATCTTGGTTGTTCTGTTGCCCGGAAGAGACTCTGAACAGGTGTAATGACAACCAGGAAGGTGGTAGTAGCCGGTGGACTTTCACACCCACAGTTTAAAAGTCTTTAGATGAAGTCTTTTGAGATGTTTTTAACAAACATCTAAAACCCTGTCAGGATCTCTGCGAGACTTAAAGTTAAACTTAACCACAACATGGCATTCCTTTGTTTCCTTTCTACCTGTAGTGTCCTTTAAACTCAGGGTGAAAGTACTGCCCCAGCACATGAGGCAGACCAAAGTCCTTCAGGGTATTTTGTCCCTCTCCCTCCTTGTTCCTTTCCCTCCCTTTTTTCTCCCACTGCTCCAAGGCTATTGCCCCATGTGACCCTCTATTTACCATTAGAAAGAGCCCTGACATGAGAACCCTGCAGCTCCTCCCTCTGCTCTGACTCTCCCATATCTAACCCTCACACATGTAAGTGCCAAAAGATAAACTAACTCCAATCCAAAAGTTCAAATTATCTACAAGTCCGTTAAAAAAAAAGAAAAAGGAGATAGTATGAAAAAGTTAAACAATAATAATACTATTTACAGATAAAATCCCTGAACAGTCTTTGATCTGTTCCAGTCTTGAGGCTTTGGGTTTCCTCCACTCCCTTCCAGCAGCCGGCTCTTCTTCGGCTTCCTCTAGGTAAACAAAGTGGGTGTTACCTTTCCCTCAGTGCATTCTGGGTAACAGGGAAGTGCTGATGTTCATGAGAGACACGACTTTCTCATGCTTCTCCTTATTGTAGCAGCAAAGGAAACACCTTGGAAACCTTGAACGCTTGCTTTCCTCCGTAGTCTGGGACAATGACAGCTACAGGGGGAAAAGGAGTGTCCTTTGAAAAACAATGGGCACAAGGAAACATGGGTTGTTTCCCAACTTGTGGTAATGATAATCTTATACCCACAGCCTTTTTTTTAACAAGACTTTAGCCTTAATGAAGTGTCGCCCGCTGGAAACACCCTTTACGTGGGTCACTTCCACCCCACCCTGTTCACTGAACCTGCAACTGTCCCCAAACGCTGCGCTGTAATATTCTGTAATAATGTTCTTCCTTTTACAGTCATATCACTATTTATCTCAACACTTAAATGTTTACATTTTATGATCTTGTAATATTGAATTTTGAAAATGATTTTTTTGGTCCATCTGTATCCGTGTCTTTCATTTGTATTTATTAGGTATAGCACCTTTGGGTGGCTCTGCCAGAATGTAATTAATATAAGGTAGTGTTAGAACATGAGATGGAAATGACCATGTTTTTGTACAACAGTGTGCTCTCCTTGGCCAATTCTTTTAACATTGTAAATAAGTGATTTAAATTAGGTGTTGAACTGTTGTGCTTTGTTTAGGTGTTTACACAGTAAGTGATCTGTAATCATGGCACCATCATATCATTGCAATTTCTTTTTAATGTAGCTGTGTGATTAAACTTAAAATATTTTTCTTTGTACTCATGGAAAAGCCATAAGTTTGCTAAATGTGCTTCACACCATAAAAAAGACGTTATAAATGTAAATGTACTTTGTTTATATAGCACCTTACATCGACCTACAGATGAACCAAAGTGCTTTACATAATAAACATACAATCAGCAAAATAAAACAAGAATAAAACATATGAACATATAAAACATCAAGAGCAAAGTATAAAAAAGTGTCGCCACACTACTGGGTATTAAAAGCCACCCTGAATAAATAAGTTTTAATTTTAGATTTAAAAAGGCCAAGGTCATCATGGTGAGTAACTCACAGGGGAGCTTATTCCAGAGCCTGGGGCCGGCAACTGAAAAGGCTCGGTCACCCCAATGCTTCTGCTTTGACCTGGGCACTTCCAACAAACGTTGGTTGGAAGATCTCAGAGCTCTAATAGGCTCACGCACCGTTAAAATCTCTGATAAATAAGGGGGGGCAAGGCCGTTAAGAGCTTTAAAAACAAACATTAAAAGTTTAAAATCAACTCAAAAACGAACAAGCAACCAGTGAAGGGAATAGAGGACCGGGGTGATGTGCTCTCGTCTGGGTGTGTTCGTTAAAAGACGGGCAGCTGCATTTTGTACCAGCTGAAGACGGCTAAAAGAAGATTGGGCGATGCCAACATAAAGTGCTTTTTACTTTGGCTAAAAGACGTAACTGATAAAAACTTGTATTCACAACATTGTCCACTTGTCGGTCAAATTTTAAAAAGCTATCTAAAATCACCCCCAGGTTTCTAACTTTGGGACTGAAAGATCCGGACAAAGCACCAAAGTCAGCCGTCACGGTGTCACCAAACAAAATGCACTCCGTTTTGTCCTCATTTAAATGTAAAAAAATGTGTGCCAACCACTGCTTGATGTCAGTAATACATTCCAGCAGGGAGCTTTGTGCACTAGTGGCTTTAGGCTTCAGTGGCAGATAGATCTGTAGATCATCTGCATAACAATGAAATGATAAGTTACTGTATGTCTGGCTATAATATATAACGAAAAAAGAAGTGGGCCAAGAATAGAACCTTAATATAAGAGGGAGACATAAGAGGGAGACACTGGAGGAGCAGGAATCTCCAAGCATAACAGAGAAGGTTCTATATGACAAATATGAAGTAAACCACTTGAGTACAGTGCCGTGAAGGCCAATATACTGTTTCAGGCGTAACAGAAGGACTGTGTGGTCCACTGTATCAAAGTTATCACCTGAGATTGTTACCCACATAGGTCAGATTCTCCCACTGAAGAAGTACCACAGTGATTGAAGTGTTTCAATCCATCATCATCATTTAACTGACACGATGAATTTGTTCTTGTTCCTTAAACAACCAAAACTTTTCCATCACTACCTCTTGCATTGAAAAAGCTATGTGGACTATTGCACCCATCATGCCTAGTGTTCACTGTGCTCGCCTGTGGGTGGTTAGTCTCATGAATGGAAGTCGTTAGTGTTCGCCAGGTCTACGTTCAGAAACATTGGGTACGTTCCAGCATAGCCAAGTCATGAAGGCAAACTTTCTAATTACCACCATAATGCAGCCTAGATTTGACCTTTTTTTAAAAGTTAAGTTACAAACGTAATGAACCCAATGTTCCTAATGTGTCTACAACCCCTTATTTTATAATAATATAAAACTACGTCATTGTTGACACCAAAGATGAATTTAACTCCAACTGATAAATGTCTCACTGCTTCAGCTACGTCAACAAGATGGCAATCAGAGTACATTAAGTGTTCAGCTCTCCACGCTCAATTTTGACTGTTTTGAATGCACCATGTGGGTACTTGTATAAGTAAGCGATTTGGAACATAGCCATCACAGGACCATGAAAGGAGGTCACTTAGCAACCTGAGAACCTGAGCTGCTGAGAATGCTCTCAGGTTTTTCCATCAAGAGCTTTTTTTTTTTTTTTACCTGATGGCAAGGAATATATTTCAAGGTAACAATGACAAATGTCATTGGGTACAACTACACAAAGACTAGATGTGCATCTATTCAGCTCTGTGTCAGAAAAGATGTCCATCATCATTGCAGCATCATAAACACACACTTACGACATGCCCTTATGACATGTCCTTACTATATCATAATTTCCAAAGGCTTTTGGTTTTATCCATTCATATTGAACTGCAAGAATGTATTTACAAAGTGAAAAAAGTTCTGCAGTAGACCAACAATGTTCTGCAAATAAAAACAGTACTGCAGACATACCGGTGCTAATGTAGGGTTGTCACCCATCCCATATTTTACACGTTATTATGCCTCATTTTGAGTCAGTGTAAGACCAGTGATTGCTCATTTTATAGCAGACCATCAGTACTTTAGTATTAGTGGCAGATTCATTAGAGTCTGAGTTGTCTCGTTAACCAAACCGGTCTGCCAGCAGAAATCCTCTTATGTTTTCACTTCACTTTGTTAAAGCATTTATTTGAAATTAAAGGGGACCTATTATGAAAAACAAGTTTTTTCTTACTTTAACGTATATAAAGTGGTCTCCCCTCAGCCTGCCAACTCAGAGAAGGAGGAAAGCAACCAAATTCTGCAGTGTCTGTACAGCCGCCCGGATGAGCCGTCCAGTGTAATGTGGATCTACGAGCCGTTCAGATTCTGCTGATTTTCGTTACGTAACCAAAATGCAAACCACGCCCACAACTAAACACCGTGTCCTAACTGCATGCGAGCGTCCGACTATCGCGTTGCACTGCGTGACATCGGACGCTCTCTGTCCATCTCCCTCCAGCAGCTGCCACTTTATTGAGGTTTTTGTAGTGAAATGAGGAGGTATCATAGAGATAACTTCTCATTTCAACTAACTGGATCAGCCGTTCCTCATCCATGACTGTTTCCTACAGCGCTTTCAACTGGCTTTCAACGCGAGTGACAGGAAGAAAACAGAAGCAGGGCGTCCGACAAATGTTCAGCTCAAAACGGCGCCCTACTCCATGCTGCGTCGCTGCGGCAAGTTAGGACAGTCCAATAGAAAATAAAGCAATGGAATTGATTTTGTCGCTGACGCTCGCTCGCATCGCATGCAGTTAGGACACGGTAACTCCGCCGGCCGGAGCTTCCGCCATTTTTTCGAAGCGGTGTATCGCGTCATTCAGGCAGCCAATCAGCACAGAGCCTCATTATCATAGCCCCTCCCACTCAGAATCCCACATAGATAATGAGGTTAGAGAATGGGAAGATAAAGACATGGCCCATAGGCTGAATTTCTAATTCATTTAGCAAAAACAATCAAAAGCTTGTTTTTAAGACATTCAAGGCCTGTTTAAAATAGGGATGAGATGCCATAATAGGTCACCTTTAAGCTAATGATTCATGTTGCTTTTACTACAGCACCCCCACTGAAGTCAAAGTGAGCTTTATGGGGGATCAGTTTCCTAACAGGCAAGTGGATGAAGCTGTCAGTCTGCCGGTCGTTGCCCAGAGACTCCTCATTGTCAGATGGGAGGAGACTGAAGAAGCAGTCTGAGGCATGGATGAAGTGCTTTGTGGCATGTGATGTAAACATCCTGGAGAAAAGGAAGAGAGACGATTTTATCAGCTGCTGTTACTTTGCACTGATGTGTTGTGGGAGGATGCAGAGCTTCCTCTGTACCACACAGTTGCCACTGGTCAGGATGCTCTCAGTGGTGCCTCAGTAGAGGGAGCGCATGATAGCTGCCGGGGCTTTGACTCGTCTTAGTTTGCAGAGGAAGTAGAGGCACTGCTGAGCTTTTGTTGGTCAGTGATATGATGTTAGTGTTCCTGGAGAGGCCCCCTGTGTGCACACCCAGGAACTTGTTCACTCTCTCCACAGCCGCAGCACTGATGGTCAGGGGAGGTTGCTAGGTGTGTGCTCTCCAGAAGTCCGTCACAATCTCTTCTGCCTTTTCAACATTTTGGGGTGACATTGCTGTCAGGAGGGTCCCCTGTAGTTTGACTCGCTGTCTTGCAGCCTCAACATCTTTTTTTTACAGATACAGATTTGTTATTCCTTCTTGCAAATGTTGTAGTTAAGGAATGGCAACACAAACCAGCTCAAAAACAGATCACGCAAGCAAGGCGACAAAAAGAACAAAACAGGTCCAGTCACTCAGCTGATGCAGTCGGATGTTCAGGTCAGGGTGAGGCAGTTGCTTTGTTCTGAGAAACGATCCTGGTCTGCACGGATCTAACGAAGCCTTTCAAGCAGAGGTGCAAATGATTGTGAGGCAGAATAAAGCGGGTTGAGGTCAGAGCCAGACACACACAGATGAACTCAGGCAAAGGTACCTGTCATGGCGAAGAAGAAAACATGGAGTCAAGGCAGCAGTTCAGGTTCAGAGTTGTGTCAAACGAGGAACTGGCTGGGGCACGGTACCTGCAGGCACACACAACACAATCCATCAGAGCGTTAGTGTTGCAGTCTGGTTTCAACAAGGAGGAGAACAGGTGAGACTGGTCAGGGTGATTAGCTTGCAGGGAGAAAAGCACAAACAGTGTGCAACATGAAACCAAATGTGGGCAGAAAACTATAACTAGGACTATGACAGATTTCTTTTTTGAAACTGTAGGAACACACTATTAACTCTTCATATAATTTTTGAGCTTGCCTTATAGTTCATGTTTGCTTATAGTGTTTCAATTAAATATAAAAGTAAATGCATGATATAAAGTGAAGATTGAAACTGTGATAGTGTTGCCCCAAACAAAACAAAAACCATCAGTCATCCCAGATACCTACAATCATTTTATGGGGAATTAATGTGTTTATTTTCAGGAGGAATTAGAAGGTAGGTTTTTAAGTACAATTTTCTTTTCTTTTGAAACTGTTTATGGCACCGTTCAGACCTCACATTGACGTGTGAATTGAGAAATCCTGTCACAAGTCACCATGTCACACTTCTGTATGTTCACTTTGATAGAAGGTGTTGAGCGTCTTCACATACTTCACACTCAGGAATAACTTTCTGTGAATGTAAGTGTGTGGGTTTGGATCTTCCCCATAATACTTAACTAATGTGTAACTTTTTAAAATCCTTCCTTCCCTGTTTGTTTTTACTCTAAAATGCAGTTTACACTCATAATTTAATATAAATATATATCATTAATATATAAATTGTTGATTCTTTTTGTCGGACAAGAATATTTAGGTTTTTAAATATCTGACATAGGCCACCTGACATTTTAAATACCTGACGAAAACCTGAATATTCTTGTCCGACAAAAAGAATCAGCAAGTTAAATTGTAAAGCCATGAACAAAATGAACTTAAATTATTATTAATATAGCCTGCAACACTCTGCAAGATAGCTCATTTTAACCTAACCTTTATGTAACTGTCTTAGATTGGAAATGTTAGAAATTATACTACTGTGTTGAGAATTACTGGATGAAAACGTCAATCATTTTTGTTGTGTCCATGTCTTTACCAGCAGAGGGAGCTGTAGATTTATGGGAAACTAACTTGTCTTACTTACAAGGACAGTAGAAGCTAAATCAAAGTTGAGTAAATACTGTATCTGACTCTCAGAGAATATTTAGTCTGCAAAAAACTGGTGAGTGGATGACTGCAAACAGGTTTTACAAACACTTAAGAGTGAGAAATATAAAGCAACATTGGTGCAAATCAACCCTGAAACAAATTCCTGACCAATATGACTTGAGAGATGCATGTATAAATGCATGTGTATAATTTACTAGTATGTATACATTATAAAATATGTGTTTTGATATGAATCAGAACCGTTTCCCTTGTTGCTTAAGATACCACATTTTTCTTCGCCTAATTTGTGTTATATCACCTGGCCCGTGGCTGAACCAACACAACTTATCCCTCCTTGACAAAACTGCCACTTTATCCTCCTCAGATGGCTTGAGAGTGAATGTAGAAAAAAAGTGAAACTGAGAGAGTTGGAGGTGAAATCAAATCCCTTTAGCAAACAGTAAAAAGGTCAGTGCTGACGCAGACCGGGGAACAGGCTGCCCTCGCTCACGACTATATTCTAGGGTGGCTATAGATTCTATTTGTAGCATTTTACCTGTTTACTGACTCCCCCGCTCCAAAACCAGGTAGCTGCACAAACATACTGGAGGGTTTGGACAACTTCTTGTGTCATCACACTGGGGATAAATTTCAACTGAGTGGGCTGTTCTCCCAAACCACAAAACACCAAATCAATGGCACCAACACTCTCGCTTATAGGAGATGAGGTGCAGAGTTGATGCAGGTCCTGGATGAGATGAGTTCTTAAAATCATTTAAGAATCAAACACATGTTTTTTTTTTGCTATTTGTTTTCTGTATACAATGTACTGTTAAAGTGACTCATATTTAAGTTCCATGGCCAAGCCTTGATTTGCTTTTTAGTAAAACATTGTCCTTCAAATCCAGTCTCTTTAAAAGAACAGTCAAGAGTTAAGACAATCCTGGGTCTATAAGTAGATGGTAAGGAACACAAATTTTTGTTAGGGACCAAACTGATGCAATTTTGAGTTAGAACTGAATGTGTGTTTGAAGCAAAATGTTAATTAATGTTAGCACAGGAAGCAACGGAGCTACGTCAAAATAAATTGCTATTCTAAGTCTCTGAGAAGACTTGAAAACGTCTTTGGCCTATAGTGTTCCCACAGAAAACCAAGTCACTTCAACTTTGTATGTGTACAAAAAGTGTATAAAATGACTTCATGTACAGACATTGAATTGGATTAAACTAGATTAAATTGAATTAAACTGAACTGAATGACAGCAGTGCATTTTAAGATAGTCTAGCAGCAGCATGTTTATCACTATTTCTTTCAGGTCTTCTGTCTGGTTCTGCAGAAATGAGCTAACACCAGAAGATCAGGGGTAAACACAAACTGGGTAAACGGGAAACGCAGCATGAAAATATGAGGGTAAAAAGAACAAGCAAAGAGAAGGAGAAGAAAAGACAGGATTGAATATTCAAACTGTGGTTGGTGAGAGACTGGTGGCAGCAATCAACACTGGGACACGAGCAGATAAACAGATAAATAAAGGAAGTCACCCGGCAAGCAGTCACACACAGCTGACTGACTCTAAACATCCCTTTTTGTATATGAAAACAGTTTTTAATGAGAGGTAAAATTTTTGATTGTATTATATAGAAAGTGTTCATTCATATACTGTTCCTTTTCAAAATGCACGAGGAATAAAGAAAACACTAATTGAAAACAGAACAGGAGTTTACAGTGTAAAGTATACTTCAACTAAAACTTATCCATCCATCCATCCATCCATCCATCCATTCACTGTTTTGGCAGTACGTTGACTAATAAAATCTGCAGATGTTTTGGTATGTTTGTTTTTTTGAATACAACTGCTGTCAAAAAAATCATTAAATTACCTTTTAGTTATCAAATGTGTTGCTTTGTTTTGTGACTGAGATCGTCTGAGATTGTTATGCATCCTAGACCAGTCTTATGTTTCCCCGTGTCACGTCCAGCTACAGTATGTAAACACAAATGATGATTTCGTCTTGATTCTCACAGAGGAAGAATTCGGTAGTAAGAAAGGCTACATTTACAGCCTTTAACAGGTACGTACACCTTTAAATGGCTGATATACTGAAGGAAAATAAGCATATTGTTTGTGTAAATAAGAAAATTAAGAAAAAGTTTCCTGAAACAAGCCTTTTTTGTGAGAGCCTTTTGAGTGGAATATTTGCCAGTAGTCGTCTTAAGACTCCAATGTGGGTATACAGTCCTTAAACCACACAATTTTTTAATGTTAGCTTTTCATTGAATAATAAACTTGGTACTTTTTGGCCACATAATATACTGTAGTAGTACTGAAGATCATACAGTGCGCACACTGTCTCCATTCCTCATCTTTTTTTGGGGGGACATGCCCACACGTGCTATATGTAGCAATTCCCAGCAGACACAGTAGTATTTTCTTTTATTTCATCCTGCTTCATCTGAGTTTTTAATCATGCCGAATCACACCAAAACTGGATTTTATTTAATAATATGCATTTAAAAAAAAGACAAAAACAAAAAAAATATAAATTTGTGACTACTGAGATTCCGTGTGTGTATTCAGTCCCCCGTCACCGACAGGAGGGCACCAGTAGTCAGACAGCTATTTATGGTTCAAGTGGAAAATTTTGTTTTTTAACTAGGGACCAACAGCAAAGGATCAGGAGGTAAGAATTAAGACTGTAAATCTTGTGGCAATGTGGGAAAAAGTGACCCCTCTGCCATACTCTGCTGGCACTGGAGGTCTGCATGTGGTCGACCAACAAAACAGGCGGCCGTGGGTGCCACATGATTTGAATTTGGAATCACTACATGAGTGGGAGTGTGTGTGGAGGGTGGGAGTTACGGAGGACTGGTGAAGCCAGAATTAATTATCCTCAAAATGCTTGTGACCTGCAGGCGAGTAATTATAGCTGTGCATCCTGCAAGAGGTGAAGTCAAATCAGTGCTCTTCTTTGTGTTTAGAAAAGACAAGCTCCTACAGCGCTGACAAACACGGCTGAGGCAGTCGAAGTTTAAAGGCAGAAAATGATGAATGAGGTGAAGACAGTAAATGTGAGGGGTAACTAAAACTGTGGGATGAGCAGGAATAAACTTCAAAGTTCTGAATCTGGTTTTTCAACCTTGCGGGCGGATCGAGGGACACTGGTGCAAGAGCTGGTGTCATCCTGCTACATCGTTTAAGTGCAAAGATGAAAAAATACCCATGGTATTCTTGGATACAGGGTTCAACTCAAGGTTAATCTGATACAAACAAAGCTAAAACATTTCTATTTGAAATAAATTAATACATTTAGTGACATTTATATTAAATATAACTAGTTAGTTTGGTTCCTGAAAACCTCAGTGATACAGGTTTGTCTAAATCAGCCACGACGGCCAAAGATGTAAAGTCCGTCCTCTTCAAAGACTTCCCCAAAACCTGTGGCACAAGAAATCCCTTTTTGGGACAATAAATGTTGGGGAAGTATTGATTTCTAGACAGATTAGGTTTTCATTAGATAAAGCCAAAGAGATACGGAAACTTAAAATGTAGTAACGATTCAGCAGGAGATAAAATAGTTACATTTATGCAGTGTTTCATCTGCATTTGCTCTGGCCCTGCAATATATGTATTTAATTTTTCACTTGTGCTGAAATCTAACATGTTACCTTTTATTTCTATACCAGATTCAATCAAACACAGCTTGTAGTTGCAAAAACATGCTCATTTGAAATTGAGTATATCATTTTTAAGCAAGAATTTGAAAACATCCTTTTTAAAAAAAAAAAATCAACACACAGCCTCATTTTCAATGAAATCCATAAAGCAGCACTTCAGGCTATGGTTTATGACCGTGTTAGGAAAACTTCATGACATGATAAAAACCTCTTTTATAGTTCAGAGTCAGGCCTGTTTTGCAGTAGATACATCCATGATCTTAGTTAGTCATTTTAATTGTCTATAGAAATACATAGATATGAGAATTGTGCTAGTTCTCTTGAAAAAATAGACAGTTCTTATCAGTCTAAATGAACAAATAGATTTTTATTTCATGCATAAACTAACACGGCACATTGTGAGGCTTTGTTAGGAAATTCTGGCTTTTGAAAGCTATATTTTCAGTTTAATTATTATGTTTCAAATCTGAAAAAGTAGTTTTGTTGCCCAGTCTAAAGAAACCACTGAGAGCGAACATTTAAGATTTCATCAAAAGCCATACCGACCACAAATATTGTTGTTATTGATTCATAAGTGAACACATATTACAGATGAGACACCTGAGCCTGCAGTTTTGGTTAGGATGGACCGTCAGAAGGCGGGAGGGCCTGGGTGGGAGGCTGTACTTTAACTGGTGGTTGCATTAGGCCTCAGGTTGTAAACAACAACACAAACAAGTATTCTGATAAGAGCAGAGGTGTCAAAAGTATTCACATTCATTACTCAGGTAGAAGTATAGATACTAAAGTTTAAATATACTCCTGTAGAAGTTGAAGTATCAACTCAAGTGTTTTACTCAAGTAAAAGTAGAAAAGTACAGGTTTCAAAACTACTTAAAGTATAAAAGTAAAAGTAATGTAAGGGGGAAAAAAGCCATTAAGGACAAAAGCCATTGAAAATGAATGCATCTTATTATAATGCAAATATATTAAAGAAGCATATATGTGTACTATTGAGCATTAACATGTGTTTCAGAGAGCAGGAGATATGATGACTAGTTGCCTATAAGTATTGTAATGGTGCAAAAAGTCAAACTTCAGAGGCATGTTATCATTTATCCTAACCTTTATTGGAATGTACATCCAAGTTTAGTTGCAGGAATCTGAGGGAACGGATGTAAGAACAAAACTGGACAAGAACATCTGAAACAACCACAACCAAATTCACTCTATCCGGATGGAGCAATTTAACTGGATAGTTTTTTTTAAAGGCCGAAATGAAATAGAGTAACGAGGCTGTTTTTAAAATGTAAGGAGTAAAAAGTACAGATAATTGTGTGAAAATGTAAGGAGTAAAAGTAAAAAGTCGTATAGATAACCAAAATTTCTACTTAAGTAAGGTAACAAAGTCCCCAGGAATGTTTCAAGAGTTTTTTGCCTGGCAAGAAAACCTGGAATGTCATCTTTACCTGGTAAGCTCCTACTTCAGAGGGGCGTAGGCCCATTGTTTTGATTTATTCATCAAAAATGAACAACAATATTGCAGTTTTCAAAGGTGAACAGCTATGGCACTTCATGTTTCTTTCAAGATGACAAGAGGATAAAATCTTGACTTATTAATAGTGTTTTTATTGGTAATTATCATCTCAAACAGGATCAGTCAGACTGAGGGACATCAAACATCAGAGCATATACACTGTCTGGCACAAAGACTTACCAAATATGACTCTGAGAAACTCTCACTTGTGTATTTTGTCACGAGGAGGTCGAGTGAAATGAGTCGCAGTTATAAATACGCCTCAACCACCAGAAAAGCCCACGGTGGGGAGATGATTGCTGCGTTTCGCACACAAAAACACAGCTGCTTACTATGTTAAAATAATAACATCATCTAAATCTATGATTGGTGGAGGGGTTGAGAGAAGGTAGTCAAACCGCACATTCTCACACACACGTACTCGCCACTTTTCATCCTGTGCCTCAGTGATTGTCAGCCCGCATGCATGGTGTGTGTCTGCCCAGGAGTTAACCGCCAGCACACCAGGGCCGTAAAACACAAGTGATTGCATGAGTCATATTTAGAAAGTGCTTCACTTCTATTCATGCACAGTTACACATTTATCCTCAGAGGTGTATGCAGACATAAACACACACACATTTACACACACATCCTGGTGAGTTTGAGACATGACCAGCTGCGTTCAAATTTCAACCGTATCTCAAAAGCCCCCATAATTGCTATGTCCCATGGACGTTTTTGACCAACACACACAATCAAAAAAGACTTGATTGCTAAAACGGGCAACACTGGGGTATTCTGTAATACCTACATGAAAACCGACCTGCACCGTTTATTCACTGGCCATGAAAAGACTCGTATGCTGGTTTACAGTAAAACGGTATGGATTATCTATTCAAGGCCTGTTTATTTAAAGCTTTGTGAAATAACAGTTGGGACTAAAAATACAGATGTAAAGCAGGATGACTCAGTTAAGTATTTGGGAGATTAACTGAATCATTCAGCATGGACCAATCCAAAGGAACCCAGAACTCCGAACAGTACATCTAAAGCTTTCTACCTTGGTTTCTACAAAAGTTATTAAAAGATGTTAGCTCATTCCTGGTAAAATCTTGTCAGGAAAGTAGTCTGTGTTTTATTGGGTCAAATGGACCCAAATGGGAGGCAAGAGGTATAATAAGACCTAACCCTAACTAAAAAAAGAAGTTCATGACTCAGGGACCCAGGAGCCCTTGGTGAGAGCTGAGTACCAGCAGAGCTGGATTTGAGGTAGATGTCCAGCTGAAGGTATCTGGTAGCTGTTGGATACATGTCTTTTTTTTATTCTATGAACCAGGAAGGCCCCTCAGATCCTCTGGCTCTTCCTTTTTAGCTGTTCCACAGAGTAGAACTAAAATATTTGGTGATGCTGCTTTTAACCACTATGCTCCAAAACTGTGGAACAGCCTGCCGGAGGATCTGAGAGGAGCTGGAAATGTGGACATTTTTAAACGTAGACTAAAAACTCATCTCTTTGGTCTGGCTTTTATGTAGCATCAAATTTTATAGTGTTAAAACATTTTAACATTTAACATTTTTTAAAGGTATCTGTTTTATTTATTTATCTATTTCTTATAATGTTTTTATTATTATATTTTATTGTTGTGGACTGATTATTTTTTAGCCTTAATCCTTGAACTTTTATAATTTTTTTTTCATTTTAATTAACTATACTGCATGTCAGTGTGCATTTGTCTCCCAGTTCTTATTTTTTTGGTCTCCCAGTTTTTATTTTGTTTTTGTTTATTACGCTTATTTTTCAGTCAAAATGTCAAAGCGGGGGCCGCTCGGTGGCGCAGTGGGTTAAGCGGCAGCTCATATACTGAGGCTACAGTCTTCCTCCTGCAGCGGTCGCGGGTTTGAATCCAGCCCGCGCACCTTTGCTGCGTGTCTTCCCCGTTCTCTCTCTCTACCCCTTTCCAGTCTGCATCTCAATAAAGGGCCACTAGAGCCCAAAAAAATCTTTAAAAAAAAAATAAAAAAAAAAAGTCAAAGCGCTTTGTATTTCATGTACCTGCATGAAAGGTGCTATATAAATAAAATTTGATTGATTGATTGATGTCCAATTAGTCAATCTACAGAACGAGGATCCAAGTTAGCCCTTGAAGGTGGTTCAGCTGGAGGAGCCAGCTGCCTAATGTACAAGCCGATGAACTAGAGGGCGTCTAGCCGGCCGTCCGCTGGGTGGCCCCAGCTAGCAGCCTTTGATTGTGCGTGAAGGTTGCTGGTGCAGGCTGTTTGGTTAAATGTCATCACCGTTCCAGGGAAACCCATAACATAATTCCTGGTGGTCTGCACAAAAAACCATGACAAACGAGGTGGCAGCCAGAAGACGAGGCAAAGGCCTATGTATATATGGACTCAGGACAAACAGGTGCCACAAATGAAACACAATGTGCCAATGATGAAGAGAGACAAAGAATCATGAGACAGCCAGACAAAAAGGACAAGACAAACCCAACAGATGACACTGAGATTGAAAACAGAATTTATAGGAGGAACCAGAATCTTGAACTCTCATGTAAAAATGTGGTGGATAGCTGTCTAAACTCCATCAGCTGCCTTTCTGGCAGATGAAGCTCATGAATGGGAATGTTTTCGGTGACCGAGCCTGGGCATCTGACCGGAGCAGTTCACAGGGGTCCTGTGCCAGCGGCCACCTCTACATCAGGGTCCTGTGAATTTTAACAGGTCTTCGATGCTTGCTGCTATTCTCTTGGAAACTTGGCCCAAGCCCATTTCACACAATTTCCTCTTGGCTTATGGTTTCTTTATGTGACATAGGTCTGCTGTACATTAAGGAAGAAATCAGCTTCTTGCCTACTTCATGCAGGCTGACGGGACTTTGACTGCTCATGTTGTACCTGTTCTATAACATGAATAACTTAGTTTCACGGAGCACCAGAAATAGTTTGCATGTTTTTCTTTTCTGAAAGTGCGTAATCATATACATTTATGTGTGCGTGCAGCTTTTTATATATGTTACAAGCTGTCTGAGCAAGACTTTTCAGCCTCAGCCTCAGTACATCTGTGCCTGTCCAAAGAAAGGAGAGGAAAAGCATCCTGGGAACATGGGAGATTTGAGAGAACACAAAGTAAGTCTTTGTTTATGTGGCCGCTGGCACACGAGAGGGCATAAGTGCATTTACATCACGTAACTCACTGAGCTGAGATCAAACATCTTTTTCTAAACAAAAACCCGACATGATAAAGACCAACGCAGGAAACAACGTGCAAGATGAAACCTGGAACACTGAGTGCAGGTCAGACTGCTTTCTTTCTTTCTTTATTTTTTTTTCTTAATGGACCTTAGATAAAAGGCAGTTGAGCCTTTTTTTTCTGACATGCTTTTTCTGTTACTTGAAACAAACTGCACAAGGGTAGCTGTTAGATAAGATCTCCTCCCTGGACTTGAGCGGCAGTTTTCTCTTCCTCCGAGTTCCCCTCAGTTCCTGGAAATACACACAGTTCTCCAAAAAGTTCTCTTGAAAGTTACATCTGTGGCTGAATTTGAGATGCAGAGATTTTGATGTCCAGAATCTTCAGGCTAACTTGAGTTTGAATGGACAGATGTTAAAAATGGTACAATCATTCTGCTATATGTCTTGAACCATATGTGCGTAAACTAAGGAGCAGAAAGAAGCCTTGAACTTAAAGATTAACGGGATTTAGCAACTGCCAAAGGCATCATTAAGGGATTTTCGACCAAAGCGGTTCCCGTACAAGTTTGGTGCTAGTGCCAGACTTGGCACCAGTTTTTTTTTTACTTTTCGACCACCTGCTACGACAAAAGCACCAACTTGCTGCCAAGAAAACCGGTGCTACGCTGGCTCCCAAATCTTGCCGGCCCAGGTGCAAGAACCGCGACGCCATGGGCAGGGGACATGATTATTGTAACCAACCAAGATGATCCAACCGCCATATTTAAACACCCTCTGTGAGTGTTAGTTTAGTTTAGTCACAACAGCAAAGAGTAGAACCACAGAACCTAAATGGAAGCAGCAGTGGAGAAAAGAGGAAAGACATTGTCTTCTTGCTCTGGTCGTCAGCTGAGATACAAGAGAAGTTGGAAGAGGCTACCAGGATGTTGCATGAAGGCGCAAAGTTGCATGAAGTTGATTGCGGACTCCACACAAGAATTTTAGGGGCAGGATCATCGTCTGTATGTACTGAAGTTCGTTTCCCATTGTTGTTCTGAGGGGATTTCTGACTCATTTTACAGATATGCTGTTTCGGCTTTGGTAATGTAATAAATCACGTAGGGTCCTGGCCCTCCAGTGCTCTCCGGCCAGTGAAAAATCAGCTGCTTCTCTGTAGACTTCCTATTGGTTTTCTGTAAAGTGACCTTGGGTTTCTTGAAAGGCGCTATATAAGTCCAAGTCATTATTATTATTATTATTAGACCCTGTTTGGACCAGGACCACCAGCATCGATTTTGAGTTGGCTGAAAAGACTCAATTGAATCTTTAAAAATCATAACTCCAAATCAGAAAATAATAGGACAATATGAAAAATCATTTGATTCCAACCTCCATCCACCCATCCATTTTCCACCGCTTATCCGTTCCCGGGTCGCGGGGGCAGCAGCCTCAGCAGAGATGCACGGACTTCCTTCAGCCCAGACACTTCCTCCAGCTCTTCCGAGGCGTTCCCAGGCCAGCCGAGAGACATAGTCTCTCCAGCGTGTCCTGGGTCTTCCCCGGGGTCTCCTCCCGGTGGGACATGCCTGGAACACCTCCCTAGGGAGGTGTCCAGGAGGACGATACAGATGCCAAAGCCACCTCAGCTGACTCCTCTCAATGTGAAGGAGCAGCGGCTCGACCCTGAGCTCCTCCCGGGTGACCGGACTCCTCACCCTATCTCTAAGGGAGCGTCCAGCCACCCTGCGGAGGAAACTCATCTTGGCCGCTTGTATCTACGATCTTGTCCTTTCAGTCACTACCCAAAGTTCATGACCATAGGTGAGGGTAGGGGCGTAGATTGACCGGTAAATCGAGAGCTTCGCCTTTCTACTCAGCTCCTTCTTCACCACGACGGTCCGGTACACCGACCGCATGACTGCGGACGCTGCACCGATCCGTCTGGCAATCTTACACTCGTGAACAAGACCCCAAGATACTTGAACTCCTCCATCTGAGGCAGGACTTCTCCACCCACCCGGAGAAGGCACGCCACCCTTTCCCGGTGGAGAACCATGGCCTCGGTTTTGGAGATGCTGATTCTCATCCCTGCCGCGTCGCACTCGGCCTCAAACCGCCCCAGCACATGCTGAAGGTCCCGGTCCAATGAAGCCAACAGAACAACATCATCCGCAAAAAGCAGAGATGAAATCCTGAGGTTCCCAAACCGGATCCCCTCCGGCCCCTGGCTACGCCTAGAAATCCTGTCCATAAAAATTATGGGAGGACCGGTGACAAAGGGCAGCCCTGCTGGAGTCCAACATGCACCGGGAACAAGTCTGACCTACTGCTGGCAATGAGACCCAAACTCCTGCTCCGATCATACAGAGACCGGACAGCCCTTAATAGAGGGCACCGGACCCCATACTCACCGAGCGCCCCCCACAGAATGGCACGAGGGACTCGGTCAAATACCTCCTCCAGATCCACAAAGCACATGTAGACTGTTTGGGCAAATTCCCATTAACCCTCAAGCACCCTGCGGAGGGTGTAGAGCTGGTCCAGTGTTCCATGACCGGGACGAAAACCGCATTGTTCCTCCTGAATCCGAGGTTTAACTATCGGCCATATTCTCCCCTCCAGTACCCTGGCGTAGACTTTCCCGGGGAGGCTGAGAAGTGTGATCCCCCTATAGTTGGAACACACTCTCCGGTCCCCCTTTTTAAAAAGAGGGACCACCACCCCAGTTTGCCACTCCAGCGGCACTGTCCCCTTCCTCCATGCAATGTCGCAGAGGCGTGTCAACCAAGACAGCCCTACGACATCCAGAGACTTGAGGTACTCAGGGCAAATCTCAATCTCATCCAGGGCCCTGCCATTGAGGAGCTTACGAACCACCTCAGTGACCTTGGCTTGGGTGATGGACGAGCACGCCCCAGAGTCCCCACTCTCTGCTTCCTCAGTGGAAGGCATGTCAGTCGGATTGAGGAGATCCTCAAAGTATTCTTTCCACTGTCCGATTATGTCCCCAGTCGAGGTCAACAGCTCCCCACCCGCACCGTAAATGGTGCCGGCAGAGTACTGCTTCCCCCTTCTGAGGCGCCGAACGGTCCGCCAGAATTTCCTCGAGGCCAGCCAAAAGTCTTCTTCCATGGCCTCACCGAACTCCTCCCAGTTCTAGGATTGCCACCACGACAGACACCGGAGACCTTGTGTCCACAACTTCGAGCTGCCGCTATGGTTGAACATGGTGTTCGTTATGGACAAACCGTGGCTAGCACAGAAGTCCAACAACAAAGCACCGCTCGGGTTCAGATCGGGGAGGCCGTTCCTCCCAATCACAGCTCTCCAGGTATCACTGTCATTGCCCACGTGAGCGTTGAAGTCCCCCAGTAGAACAATGGAGTCCCCAGTTGGAGCACTATCCAGTACCCCTCTCAGGGATTCCAAGAAGGCCAGGTACTCCACACTGCTGTTCGGCCCGTAGGCACAAACAACAGTGAGAGACCTTTTCCCGACCTGAAGGCGCAGGGAAGCAACCCTCTCGTAAACTCCAACACATTGCGACTGAGCTGAGGGGCTGTAAACAAGCTCCACACCAGCTCGCCGCCTCTCACCCTGGGTAACTTCAGAGTAGTGGAGGGTCCAGCCCCTTTCAAGGAGCTGGGTTCCAGAGCCCAAGCTATGTGTGGAGGTGAGCCCGACTATCTCCAGCCGGTATCTCTCAACCTCACGCACAAGCTCTGGCTCCTTCCCCCCCAGCGAGGTGACATTCCATGTCCCTACTGAGAGGGTTTTGGTCCAGGGATTGGGTCGTCGGGGCACCCCGCCACGCAGTCCACATGGCACCGGCCTCTCACGGTCCTTCCTGCGTGTGGTGGGCCTACGGGAAGGCAGGCCACGTCGCCATTTCGGGCTGAGCCCGGCCGGGTCCCATGGGCAAAGACCCGGCCACCAGGCCTTCCACCAGCCTTCGAGCCTCAACCCCAGGCCTGGCTCCAGGGAGGGGCCCCGGTGACGCCCATCCGGGCGACGTAACGGTCCTTGATTTCTTCTTTTCCATGTCAAGTTTGTGAACCGCTCTTAGTCTGGCCCGTCACCTAGGACCTGTTTGCCATGGGAGACCCTACCAGGGGCGTAATGCCCCAGACAAAATAGCTCCTAGGATCACACGGGCAACACAAACCCCTCCACCACAGTAAGGTGGCGGTTCAAGGAGGGGATTCCAACCTTTTATTATCTTATTGCAAACAACAATAAACTAAAATTTTTGTTGTTTTTTTTCTTGTCAATTCCATGTCATATGTTAATATGCATTCATTTCTGTGTTTCGGTCAAATTATATTAAAAAATTATGTAATTTTAAAAAGTTTCAGCCAATTGGTAAGAAAAAGATAAATCTAATCTGGACCAATTTCAGTTCAAAAACCTCCATGTAATGTATCATTGCTGAAAAAGAACATGTATAGAGTCATGTCAGGCGATGGTATGCAGCTGTACCAGTGCTTCAAATGTAATTTAGACTTCTGTGATGTACAGTGACATTTTAGAGCAACATATGCTGACTTCAAGGTTACTTTTTTAATGCATTTAAAATAAAAAACAATGCAAAACCACATTTGGTTGAAAGGACTGACAGAGGAAGAAGAGGGAACCGGTTCTGGACTGGTCTCCTTGCAGTCATGACCTAATGGTTTGGGGTTGTTCTTTTTGACTGACATAGATCCTAAGAAGAAATGTTTAGATCACAGGTCTTACAGGCGAGAATCTGTATTGTCATGAAAAACGTCACAAAGAATTACCAGTACATGCTTTAGTTTTATGTATTTTAATCATGATTCTGCCATGCACAAACCTGGCCAGCCAGGGTCCTATGATATTAACATATCAACCAAATTCAGTATCCACTAAAAAGAAATATGTTACACACTATTTGTACAAACATATGGATGTAGTAACATGATGGTGAATTTCATTTTAAAAATAAAGACTATATGTTTTTGCATGCACAAGTCATTTTCCCATAAACTACATTTTGTACATTTGGCAAAATGCATTAAAAATAAAAGGTAACAGCAGCAAGCATTTTCATCATTATTTACAACATTAATATGTACAAAAATATACAATGTGCATTTTATTGCTTTAACCAGACACACAGAACATGGGAACCTTTTATCATAGGAATGAGAAATAAATAATATTTCTGGTATTAGAGAGATTTTTGCTCCTGTGATTTGATTCATCCCTCTTTAGCGTTGAGCTGAAAATATAACGCCAATATGGTGATGAGTAATGATCAGGGAAAATGATATTTTCAGCATTTGTATGCTTGGAGGAAAAAACTATTTTATTCTTGTGTTTTCCATATTTCTGATTGTAATGATGTGATTGAATAAAAGCGTGCACTTCATTTTTGTATATTTTATGGCCTAGTGCCATTTACACTTCCTTTTTAAAAACTACTATGTATCTCTACATAGAAATGATGTGTGAGACACATGGATGTCACACTTTCACCTTGACCATCTAAAATTAAAGGTTAGAGTGTAAACAAAGATGACTTCACAATGTTATTTCTGCTAAAAAGCACCAGATATATATGACCAAATTCACCTAATTTGCTTTGCTACACTCTTCCTGGACTGTCTCGTCACCACATGAAAGCATGTTAAATTTTTGGAGTATTTACTGGAGAAATGAACATAATTATAGGATTCAGTTATCATAATGGGTGGGCTAGTTAGGTGTGAGGTGGCACTTTGTCTTTTGAGGATGTTTTCTCAGATGACTGCAAAAACTCTGAAGGCTTTTCCTCCTGTGGGGCTCACTAGGCTGGAAACGAAAGAACAGAAGAAGGACATTTGGATGTGCAGGTGTGTTACACATGTACCGTATGTATCCATATTGGATTTAGCACTGAAACACAATAATTATCAATAAGCGTGCACAGAGATTCTGAGCTTCTATATATATCATGTCAACGATCTGGAATCAGCTGAAGTGTTACCTGTCTGAGGTAATGCCGTTCTGGTAACAGCCACTGTACCGCTGCCTTTTGTCCAGTGGCATCACGTCCAGGTAACCTCCTGACTCATTTTGGATCACTCCTGCGTGAACGGCTGCTCTGCAGATACTGGATTTCTGGAAAACACAGGTCAGACTTGTAACATGAAATCCTGCATAAAAGAACCAGAAATGAGTTCCCAGTTATGTACAAAGGAAAAAGGAAAAATGCTAACACAGCTGTTTGACAGCATGTTTAAGTGTAATCGGTAGTTCACAGGTTAATTGTTAGTGTTTTCATAAGAAGAATTACACTGCTGGAAAAATAAGTGTACAATATCAGTTTACTGGTACTTAATGCAGATTTGTCATATCAAATATGTGTAAAATCCTTTTTTTTAACTATATATAATGACTCTTAACTGTGACTGAAGACAGCTGTCTACAATGATGCAAACTTGACAAATTTGCACACTTCCACCTCAAGCCTAAAATGTGATGAATGTTTATTTTCTGGGCTGCTATGCTGACTTCTGTCATTGTTGAAGACCGACCTTTTATGGTATTCATTTAATTTACTGGCCGTGCAATTTTTAAATTCAATACCATGTTTAATTTCTTTAATTTTGAAGCCTAATCAGGGACAGAGATTCGAAATTACCTTCTGCTACGCATGTCATCTACTTTTTTTATCATTTAGAAATGCATTTGTCCCTGTCAAATAAACATATAAAAAATGAATAAATAAATAAACACTTACGTCTGAGTAATATTTTGTTCCAATGACTCGACCTTGACTGTTGTTCAGACAATTCCTGGGACAATAAAACCTGGAAAAAGAGCACAGTCTTGCATGAAATCATTTTTTTTGGTACTACACATTCTTTCCATATGGAAAAAAATAGATGAAATTTAAACCTGTAAATTAAAAAAGCATTTAAAAAGTTAATTTCTTTCCCCTAACTTGGGCTTTTAATTTCTCCATTGCTTTTCGTTTTCCTATATTTAGACGCACATTGCCACAATGATCTCTTGCAATGTAATAAAGTAATAAAGTGGTAATTTGCCAACCTAAAGGTCATATGAAGCTTAGGGATTATTTTGTGGTCACCATTATTATGAAAAGATCACCCAGCTGTATTGAAGGACACTTAAAACAATGTTTACAGAACGAGTATTTTCTTACATACTTCCACACAATCTGACTGAGAGTTGTAAAGTGAAAGAAACTCCAGCAAACTTGGGAATACCTCATAATGATTATGAGTTTGACAGATTTTGCATCAAGTAGTCGCTGGAATCCAGCAGTTTCAGCTTAAAACGTTACCTTGGACAGTGTCGAACGGGTTTCTTGAAAGGACAGAAAACTGCCACGGTGGTGTCACATGTTACTGCTTTTACTGGGAGACAGAGGAAACAAAGCACATCAGCAATGATCTCACTGTATTTCCTTACAGTTCAGGGGAACTTTAACTTTAATGGGTTTCTTCTTACCAGGCACTGTCTCTACTTTGAAGGAATTTGCACTTCTATTTTTCCTGCAAAATTCAATGAAACCACAGAGGAATGATACATATAAATAAATCCTCTATAAATCTGAAACCCTTAATTAAATACTTCATTAAATTATTATTTACAAAGTTTTTCTTACCCAACGGACTGGATGCCATTCTTGTATGATTTGGCAAAGAGTTGCTTTCTGCCAAGTCGGGTCACGTCCAACCATCCTCCATCGTTGTCAATGACTCCAGAATGTAATCCAGCTCCACACACGCTGGATTGCTGAAGGATTAGCCAAAAGCAGAAGATGAATGTTCATACAGTGTACTATCACCTGTTATAAATACCCTGATTGTTGAAACTGATCATTCACCATGTCATAGTATCCGGTCCCAACTACTCTGCCTGCTCTTCCAAGGCAACCCGGTGGACACTCATATCTACGGATAGAAACCACAGCGTTGATGCGGTTCTTTTCCAACATGCACACACAGTAGTCTGAGTTTGGTCGTCCGTTCAATCAGCATGTACCTGTTACAGGTCGTCCCCTTGCACTGATCCCTCAGCTTGGTGTCACAGTCAAGCTGTTGGCCTGAAGTAGCAACAAACATAAGGTGGTTCTCATAATCATTTCAATTATCTCTGAATGTGCATACTGCATGTTAAAAACCCTACACATCTGCTCTGTGCTGACAACTTGGTTTCTGTCGTGGTTTTCACTGGGCGGTGGATCTGGTGTCTGGGCCCTGGGCTGGGGCTCTCTGTCCCTCACCGGGTCTGGTTCAGGCTCAATGAAGTTGCTCTCCTCGATCTCAGGAGCTGTACGGGGCTCAACACCCCCCTCTAAGAAAAAGGAAAGCAGATAACGTTATGTGATCAATTCTGGAGCTTTGATTTATTGAAAGTAGAGCTGGGCGATATGGACCAAAAGTTATATCTTGATATTTTCTAGCTGAATGGCGATACTCGATATATACCGATATTTTTCTGTGCCATAATTGGGGTTTCCCCCAAAGCATTATAGCATAGCATCTCTGTTAGCTTCATTTTTTTCTGAGGCAAACCCTTAAAAAAACAGTCAGTTTTAATCCAAAGCCTCGTGCCAAATGTCACACAGGTACCTTTATTAACAGAGGTCTGCACAATATCAAAATGTATAAAACAAATTAAATAAAAATAAACTTCCTGCATATATAGAATCAAAATGTTTCTTGAATAAAATAAAACAAATATCCCTTTCCTGCATAACAATTCAATTAAAATACACTGTGCCATTAATACAATGTAGACAGTAACAGGCAGACTTTTCCACTGAGGTTGACAGTTGTGCAAATAACAAAACATTTGTGCAAATCTCAAATAAAACATTCAAATCAATTTGTCACAAAATAAGCTATATCAAAATCATTAAAAAAAAAATCTTTAAAAAAAAAAAAAATCGATATAAACGATATTGTCTCATACCATATCGCGTTTGAAAATATATCGATATATATTAAAATCTTGATATATCGCCCAGCCCTAGTAGAAAGGTCTTGATTTTTGTTTGAAATCAGCACATTTTACGTGGAAATGTTTTAAAGAGCACTTTTGGCTTAAGGTCTGGCCCAAACGTACCTTTATAGCATAAGTTATCCCTACAGCCGCCGGCATAGCTGGCCGGACAGGCAGAACATGGGGTTCCATATTTATATGGCGCATGCCCCCACCAGTTTCCCCTAAAAAAAAAAAGAGAAAATCATAATGACAAAATTGACTGTTTCACAACTGTCTCTATGTCAGTTTAATAGTTGTCACTGCTGAAAACCTACGGTGGGGAGTAGTTGCAGACCAGATAGACGGCTTTGGCCCAGATCATTCCCCATACGTTCATGTTGTAACACACATTGATGGCACAGCCGATACGATTACTAGTTGCCCACACCAACTAAAACACAAACACACGACCAGATAGACAAATGTTAAGCATGAACAGCAAATATGTTCTAAAAAGGCAGCAGTCCATGTTGGATTTATAAGCCATAACCAAGGAAAACACCATCTCAAAACAAAGCACATGCCTTTTAGACAGATTTTGGGTGTTGGGTTTCCTCTTAGACATTGCATTAACTGTACTGCAAAAACATTTTAAGATATTGAAAATGTAATCTTAGAGTTGCTAACACTCATCGCAGGTACTTATTTGACCTTTGAAAACAGTCACATGATGTGCCTTACCTGCGTGTAGTGAGTGCAGACTGGTCCTGAACATCTGAATGGGCAGTGTGGATTGCATTCCTGGGAGTATGGATAGCTGTAATACTTCACCTCATCATACCAAGCCTGCACATGGTAGGTTGGGGGCCGGTCCCTAACAATGAGGGCATCAAATTATTCTTTCAGTGTTTCTTACAATTTTTTGAGCATTGCCAAAAAGCTGCAAAAACTGCATTGTTGAAATTTTCATGATCAAGACATTTTGTCAGAGAGACTTTCAGAAGAGCTACAAAAACTTTGGATCCTGTTATGAATTGTGTTAAACTGTGCTTTCAACCAAGTCACAAAGATTAAAAAAAAGATATAAGTTATTAATAAATGTTTCTGGAAAACAATGGTTCTTGTTTTGTTTTTTTTTTACCAAGAGGACAAATCTACATCAGAAGGGTGGTAAAACAGTGATACAATAAGTGTTTGTCTTCAATACACAAGCAGAAGAGCATTGTTTTTCCTAACTTCAGTCCAGCTTTGACACTACAGTTTGAGTGTCGTGTTAGTACAATATAGGCACATTTATTTTGCGTAAAGGGTCAACTTCATTTTAAGATATATTTAATTACGTCAAGAGTCTTGCACCTCCTGTTGGCAAAAACAGTAGCCTGTAACCTGTAGTATATCCTGCACACAAGGCTGAAACAAGAGTAAATCTTGGACTCCTACAGGCTTATCCTCCATGCCTGTATGGAGACCCTCAAAGTAAAGATTGCTCAACGTTCCTTTATGTAGCTTCAATTTCAGATAAGATAAATAACTGATTTGGTTTAGCGGGGAAAACATTTTGTGCATGAATGAAATGGGCTATTTTCTCAGATGAAGGGTACCGGTTGTTTCCAAAAGTATATGTATATGTATGTACTGTAGGTATTTCTATCCTTATTCTGAAGCTTACTCGTGATCTTAATATTCACAGCATTAGTTTGAATGCATATCAAGCATAATATCTCCAATATTTTTAATCCCTGCTTTAGTGTTAACAAGCTGTTCACACAGGGTAAAAGATAAGTAAAAGATTAGCTTGACATCTTTGACGTTTACTTGTAGCACATGTAGATTGTTTTGATTTACAGGCGCAGTTTCACACTTCACCAGTCTTTGTGTAAGGTGAGGCGAAGCTTCCTGTGAGAAGACAAACATTGCCTAACTCTTTTATTAAGCTATTTCACCCTCATGTCAGCCAGCCAGACCCTAATTGTGCATTATTTTGTATATAAAATGTCAGAGTGCTCTGTGAAACTGAGCAGAACTGCAAAGCTGCAAAACTTGTTCATCACCTTGGACAGTTACAGTATAGTTTTTTTTGTTAATTTTCAAACTAAAAAAAGTTGTTTTGCTTTTTTTCCAAAATTCATATACTACTGTATATGCAAATAACGAATATAACATATGAATATAACCTAGGTGTGTTTGGCTGCATCGTTGTAAATTCAGGGCCAGATCAGAGTCATCCAGCCTCCCCATCTCTATCTCCATGCAACATCACATCATGTCACACTTGGGAAACTGGTAATGCAAAGCTGTATAACAGAAAAAGAGGCACATTCCACAGAAAAGGGAAGGTGGAGCTGAGTAATGACTCCACCCTTAAACTAGTTGACATGAACCAGTCTGTGAAGGCATGGTTGAAAAGAAAGCTTTTGTACGGTTTCTCTGTGTTTTTTTTTTACCAAAACACAGCACATACATTTTAAGACCAAAGGGAACTGTGTCAGCTTATGAAAAAGGTCATAATATCTCTCCATTTAGGGCACGTGGGTAAGCTGAGTGGGATGTAAAGAGAAAGACATTGACTGCAGCGTCTAAGTTTATGTTGACAAGAATATTAAAATTACTCATAATCGACTAAAATCTCCCCCCACTTACTCCTATTTGGGGTAACACAGAGGTCTGCTGGAGCGTATCCCTGCCCCCCTTCAGGCGAAAGGCAGGGCTGCACCGTGGACAGGTCGGCAGTCATCAATGATCATCATCGATGGAAAGTGGATTTGGAATCGAAATACACATTCGCTTCCTTTGAGGGCAATAACCTTCGTATCAGTGTTAAAATGAGGTCGTCTAAATGCGTTATTATTGCTTTACCTGAACCAACCCGTTTAAAACATAATTCATCAGCTTGTTCATACACACCTCCCCCAGTGCGTGCCAAGGTTTTGGCCTATTTGTGTCAGCATGTGGCTTGGCCCGTGTTCCCATCGGCAGGTGTGTGCCCAGTGCTCCGCGCTCCTCTCCAACTCGTAATCCCATACCTGAGGACCACAGACACACACACACACACACACACACACACACACACACACACACACACACACACACACACACATATGAGCAGGACAAAGGTTCTTGGATGACAAGTTATTAGATTTCTGGAAAGATGAACTTGGGTGGACTGTCATGCTCAACGAGGGTAATGGCCCAGCATTTGGATTTTATGATGCAAGGTAGGGATGGGCGATATTTTACCGTTCACAATATACCGTCCAAAAAATTCCCCACGGTAAGAATCTGTCATCTCGCGGTAAAAATGATACATTTCCGTTGATGACATTTTTGTGTAAAGCTGATTTATGGTTCTGCGTTAAATCGACGCACAACGTACGTGAAGGAAGGAAGGAAGGAAGGAAGGAAGGAAGGAAGGAAGGAAGGAAGGAAGGAAGGAAGGAAGGGAGGGAGGGAGGGAGGGAGGGAGGGAGGGAGGGAGGGAAGGAAGGAAGGAAGGAAGGAAGGAAGGAAGGAAGGAAGGAAGGAAGGAAGGAAGGAAGGAAGGAAGGAAGGAAGGAAGGAAATGAGCCAGAAAGAAAGAAAGAAAGAAAGAAAGATAAATTCCCATTGGTGTGGTTTAGTAGCATTTAGTATCTTTTAGAGCAGTGTTTTGGGGGCTCCAAAGACTGAATGTGGTGATAGATTTATAGTTACAAAGATGGAGTTGAATTGGTATTTTTTTTATCGTAATTTTTATCGTTATCGGGATAAATGCCAGAAATTATCGTGATACATTTTTTAGTCCATACCGCCCATCCCTAATGCAAGGTAGTATGTGTCCCCCCTCGTAGGTAGACGGTTGATCTGGGACACTGGGAACTGTACCATTACTACTCATTCCTGTTTGTTCAGATGTCACATCATTTTCTTCAAGGACATAAATTCTACTGAAAACCTACTGGAAAGTAACTATGCACACTTGAGGTAAAGTGAACCTGCTCTTTACATGAACGCGTAGTGGTCGTACGCATGCCTGCTGCGATTTTGACACGCTATAGTCAGAACTAGGCCTCTCCTCTTCATCTCACACATTTGCTCTCTTACATGCAGACACATAGCTGAGAGACCACCACATCAGCTTGCAGCTTTGTGCAACTATTCACTGTGGTCATTTCATAGCTTGTTTCCAGTAAGTTCTGGTCACATAACAAAACAAAAAAGGGCAACAAAACAGAACGACTAACACAGGGAGTCTCTGTTTGGGAGATTAATGTCATGGTAAATATAAGAAGCAAACAAAAACTGCTGAAGTGAAGCCAAAATACCTGAAAACAACTCACACGTGTCTTGTTTTGAACAAAACAGAAAGGTAGGTCATGCTTAAGGGCAATTTAAATGTTTCAGCAAAGTTAATGTACTGTTGACACTGCTGGGAAGTAAAAATAATAGTTGTGTGCTCTGCTGTTGGCATGCAATTTAACTGCATTACTCCTATCAAATATCACTTATCACATCCAAACTAATAGGATAATGCTTAATGGGGACCCCCATAATGCCTTCCATATGTTTGGTGAAACACCAACACAATTGGTTATTCATTCTGGTGTGGCTTACTGTTCAGGACAGACTGGAAAACTGACATTTTGACTCCTAAGTTTGTTGGCTACAATCCAGCTGTACGTATACCAGTAGAACTACTTCTCGTTTGCCATTTTGCACTGCATTTTTCTGTTTCCATGTGAACTACTAACAGCCACAACATTCATCCATCACTGCTCAGTTCATGGCTGCAGTTGATGTGAATGCCCAAAGCAAAACACAAAGCAGGATGCTCCAACGTGAGCACATTACAACAAGTCTTATATTAGCAAGATTGTCATGGCAACAGTTTTTTTCCTCCATCACACGTAAAAATGATAGAGATATTACTGGTCCCCTCCTATTAAAAAGTAGCAAGTTGAGATTTCCTTCAGAATCTTAATTTAATTTTAGAAATTGAACTGCGTATGTTCTGAACTTTAACAGCTAACCATTTGGTCAACTCTTGCGTTCAATCGACTCCTGTGAACCTTTAATACAACCAGATAACGTTAGTGGCTGGGGTGGGAGGGACATCAACCAATTTCAGCGCTATTATTTATTTATCTTATTTTTTTTTTTTTTTTATTTATTTATTTATTTTTTTGTTTTGTGTGTCCTGTATTTTATTTTATTACTTTATTTTTCCTATTATTATTGTCTTCAGTCAGAGTTTGATTGGTAATTGGTACTTATTTTGGGACCTGTTTATAATTATGTATTTTGCAGCGTGTGTGTTTTGGGGTGTTTGTTATGTTAAGTTTTGTGTCCTTATTTATTTTACTTGTTTTTTTTTGTTTTTTGTGTGTGTGTGTGGTAAAATATAAAACGGGGTATTTTGTCGAACCCTTTAAAAAAATGTTTATTGTGTAATATAATTTACATGGACTACCCAAATATAGAAACATGTAAAAAAAAAAGAAGTGAAATAGTTTAATAGCAGAAGTAATGGCAGATATAAGTTAAAAAGAATAAAACCAATGAATGCAAGAAATAAAAGTTGTAGTGCATTGTGGTAGATTACTGAAATGCACCAGTAAATAAAAAGGTTCCAACCTTGACTTCAACACACCTGATTCTAATTAACGGCCCTCATTAGCTTGTCATCAAGGTCTGCACAACTCTGTTGATGACACAGCTACTTGTATCACGGTGTGCTGAAGCAGAGTAGCGTCTGACAGATTTTCAGCAGCTCTGATGCATTCTGGGAGTTTGTTCCAGAGGTCGGGAGCATAAAAGCTGAACGCTGCCTCACCTGTTTGACTCTAACTCTGGGTACAGAGATATATTTTGGCAACCATGTATGTTAGGTTCAAACCCTTAACATTGGTATCATCAAACTTTCTGGAGACAAAAGAGACACAACACAATTAAATGGCTTGCGGAAGGAGAGCAGTCGAGACGTGTAAAATCTCCAACCTACTCTAATTTGTCTCTGCTGCTTCCTTTGCTTTTATTCACTCTGGGTATGCCCTAGATTACATAGCTGACTGCACCCCTAAAGGGAGGGGGAAAGGGAGTGGTCGCGGTCAGTGGAAAGGTATAGATTGTTCTTGTTTAGTAACAAGAAGTTTCCTCTTCTCTGCAGATTTCTGCTTTATGCTGACAATCAGGAAACTTCTTATGCAGCACTTTTTAATCACTTAACACAGCATTGTTTTATCAGTGTGTCACAGGCGTAAGCAAATTATCATACGTTCTGTTAATAGCGAGCATGATAACTTACTGCTTATTTACAATAATTCCAACAGTGTATCAACCAAAAGCAGAATTGTTATCTATTCTGTGACAGACAGGAAACCAGTGTAAAGATCTAAGAACTGGAGTTATATGGTCGTCTCTCTTGATGTTAGTGAAGACTCGGGCAGCAGCGTTCTGATCTGAACTAACTGCAGCTGTTTGATGGATTTTTTTAGGGAGACCCGTGAAAACAGCATTACAGTAGTCCAGTCTACTGAAGATGAAAGCATGGACAAGTTTTTCTAAGTCCTGCTGAGTTCTATAACCTTCTGAAACTCAGGCCCAATAAAATGGCCAGGTGAGAGGAGATAAAGGGAGGTATTGGAGGTGTAGGAATGAAACATCTCAAACACTGCTTTTGAATTCTTCACCTCACTTGCTAAAAACACACTGAATTCCTCGCCTGACTCACAAGGTGATACTGCCCACCTGCACAGCCCACGTGCCACTAGCGCTTACATAAAAACTAAGAAAGCTTTCACAACACAGACAGATTGCAGACGACCTCTGATCTCATTATTTTCTTCAGTTTGCGTCAGTCTTCCCCTCAGTTATTCAGCGGAGGGGATGATCGACTGGCCAACAGCCTTGGGAGAAGGGTCAAGGTAACAACGATCTATCCCCTTTTACATTCCTTAGCGCATTAAGTCTCCAAAACACAGACTGCTTCTAGTTATCTGCCAGGACCACCTCTGCTACAAAGCTGCTAGACGTGCATTTTTTTTAGTGGTAAACTGAGGATGAACCCAAAAGGCAGAAGAAAACAACTAAATATGTTTTTTTTTTATTTCAAAGTATCAAAGTAAACAATAGTAATTCAACCTGGAATGTGTTCGGTGACTGTTTTTGAAGGAAGGTGTATAAGTCTCTGATTCTCACGAAGATCCGCTGAGTAAGAATTACTGTACTTTAGGTTGCCAGATAAAAAAACACTCATGTAACAGCTTTTGAATGAAAGTAGGGATTCAAAAAGGTGCAGCCTGCAAGTCCTGCAGTCTGAAAACTGAATACTTGGCACTCATCAGTCCCCTGGGTTACCACATCATTATCATCAGTGATAGTATCCCTTGCAGAAGAAACATTAGATTAGTGTACATAACATACATTTGTACCACGGCGCTTCACACTTCAAACGGCGAGGCACGACGTGTTTAAAATAGATTCACCGCAGTGGCACCCGAAATGAGTTGCGTGGAGGATCAAATATAAAACAACACTGGCTTGGGTTTGAGTGAACCGAGATGGATGGAGAAAGAGAAGAGTTTGAGGGTGAAAGGATGGAGGGGAAGGCTCAAGCAAAGCCAACGGACAAGGCAGTGGGAAAAAGAGTCAGCTCATGAGAAATGGAATGATGGAGTAAAGGAAGGCAGGGCAGGAAGAGGGGGCGGCTGGGTGGGGTAGTTAAGGTAGAGGGCAGGACAACACTGTGGGGGTGAGAGCTGGACACGGGCCAGGAGGAGGGAAGACAGAATGTAGGGGCTGGTGCGATCCAGACAGAAGCCCTGTCTTTCTTTCTTTCTTTCTTTCTTTCTTTCTTTCTTTCTTTCTTTCTTTCTTTCTTTCTTTCTTTGACTAACAGAGCTCAGGAAGCACTTTCCTCTCAGAAAAAACCTCAGCGTTACACCCTGTGTCTAATGCCATAGAGATGCATGTTCTCTGACTAATATTATACATTCAGATTTGAATTTTCGCATATTTGATCAGCATAACACTCACATGGATTGCATGAAAGAGACCACGAGTTACTTTAACTGTACTTACCTGAGTATTCAGCACTGACAGGCATACATTTCATTTATTCATTTTCCATACTTACTTTGTCTTATTCAAAGCTCTCCTGTTAATGAGCAAATACTCCAATCTAACATAATACTGTCACTTTGTTTTGGGCAGTCAATTTCTGAAAATATGTAATTCAGTCATTTAGATTCACAGCGTACTCACGAAGCTTTGACAGGAATTATCCAGTCTCCTCATCTTTTTCTTCTCCCTACTTTACACCATGCTTTGTTTCCTTTAAGTGGGTTTGTAACAGCGACTGACCAATCAGTCAGTCCCTCACTGATTTACCTCCCTTTGTTACTATTGCCAACTTGGATAATTTGTTTACAACATTGTAAAATGGTGACAACCTTGCCCCAATATGTTTTAGATAATTATTTGGACACAAAAGGTCCACCTTAAATATATCCTGGAGGGATACGTTGGTTAGATATTTCAATTCGAGGGAAGGGCATGCAGGACCTTCATCTTTTGGTTGCCATGGTTGCAGATAACAACATCCAGGATCAGCCCAGCTCATAAACCACAGGGAATTAGATTTATTCTTTTTTTTTAAAGTTGATTTTGAAAGGCATAACTCAGACTTACAGTGTTACAGAACTTCCAATCTAATGCTGCGTAACAAGTAGTAGATCTAAAGTTACAGCGCAAAAGACACTCAGACAGACTATTGGCTATCTAGCACCACATCTGCAAACATCCTTGTTTGTCTTTTGGATGTTAAGTTGGCACCTTAATCAAAAGACGACATTAAACTCTTGTTTTGTTTGAATTTTGAAAATGGAAAGAGATCAACTGCATTGTCCATCCTCTCAGAATACCCAGAATTGGTATAACATGTGAATTATGAATTCATCTCCATAAAACAGGTAAGAGTTCAGGATCTTTGAGTGTTTTTTTGTGGAAGTGAAAGTTGCGGATGTCCCAGCTCTAGTCCCCGAGTAACCGATACTCAACAGCCATTGGTTCTTCTGTGTTTGAGGGAAGGGTCCTAAAGAAAAGTCAGCTTTAAAACTTCACACCTAGGGGAAGAGGAGGGGTGGAGTCACGCTGAGTGGCTAACTAAAAGCAGCTGCTCCCAACAAAGCTGTAAAGACAAGTTGAAGAGGGGCCCTCTTTTTCTTTTTAACAGTATCTCTTTGTTATTTTGAACAAAACATGTCACAGGCCTTTCGTAAAGACTGTAAAAATTATAGGAGCGCTTAAATAAAATAAAATGTTCCCTCTATGAATTCCATAGTTTTTTTTTTCATTAAAAAACTTGATTTTCTTAACACTTTTGTTTTGATAACTAGAGCAGACTGGTTGTACCCCAGTTACAGTCCCGACATTGAAATCAATTGAACTCAAGTACAAGTACATTACAGATCACCCTGATAACTTAGTTAGCACTGACGGATCATTTATTACCCTTTCTTTTCATCCATATAGTGTCTTCTGATTTCAATAATCTAACTAATCTATCTTTGAAATATCTTACCGATGTTAATTTCATTAAGTAGCCAACCATTCTAACATTATTTCCAAAGAAGCATATTAACCAAAAAAATAAATAAATAAAAATCCTTAATTCAGCACTTTATTTCTAAATAATACTTAAAAATGGGCTGAAATAAAGGGGCCCAGACTGGTCGGTGCATCCAATGACAGCACTGTTCTTCAAGATTTTCTTTACAAAGTAGCCTATGTCTTGTATTCAAAAAAATAATTAAATGAATTAGAAAAACATCTATATTCATACAAAAAGATTTTTTTACGACACTGAAGAAGTTTCTGCAAGATTCATGAAGATTCTCTAAAATTGTGATTTATTCTCTTCATATTTTCTAATAAAGTATTTTCGTGTAATCCTTCAGTGAATTCATATAACCTGCCTCACAGGAAATACAATATGTAAACTGTTTCAACTAACTAAAATGTATAAAATTAAAACTAAAACTGAATGATAAAATCCACTGTCAGTTTGTGATTAATGACCCCCAGTAAATGGACCGGCTAACCTGCAGGAGAAAGTAAGCATAAGACTGACTGCTCAGACCTGGACACATATATGTGAGCAACCGCACCGTGAAACCAGATGTCAGCATCACTCCCAGAACAGGAAATAGCTCCTGAGGTCTGGGGAGCAGTCACAGAATGCAGTGTGCTTCTGGAAGTTTTGCTTCAAAGTGATATGCAGAAGAGAGGCTTTTTCTGACCCCTGACCGTACAAACTAATATACCTGAATAAGTTCACGATGTGCTGATCCCCCCCTACTCTTCCATTGTGGAGAGAAGTCATTCAGACATGCTAATGATTGGGTAAAGTGGTTTTTGGCTTCGGAAAGGTTATAGTAATGACTCCTTCAATGCTTCACTGTTTTCCTAAGACGTCATGCGCGCCACTTCAGCATGCTTACACGAACAAAGCTTGGCAGGTAAAACTTGTTAAAGCTGGACCAGGTTGAGCAAACAAGTCAAAGCAAACTATCTGGAACCACAAATGTATTTATGGCTCTTCACCTACGTGTTTGTCTCCAATTATGACCTCAAAGTGTAGCAGTTGTGAGAAGACGTGTGCCAGCGTCACCTGATTTTGCAAAAGTAGTGCATGACAGACGCGTGCGTCATCGGTACTCACCATGTACTCCATGTTGGAGGCAGGAGGATGGACCTGACCCCGCAGCTTGTTGTGAAGGTCCAGGATGAGGTGCATGTCTCCGTCGCTGATGGCCCTCTTCCCCCTCGACCGCTCTTTCCACCACTCCTCATCCTTATTCCTGTACTTGTCCAGGATGGACTGAAGCCGGGTGGAGTTTGTGAGAACCATGGGCAGGACTGTGTGGGTCAAGCACAGACACAAGCCCACTGCTCTAGCCCAGCCGGGGAAAGGTAGAGGCCGCTTCATGATGGAGGAAAGACCGGCTCTGTCAGGAATGCCCTTCGCCTGCAGAATAGACCGACGGGATGTTAAGATAGAAGAGTTTGTGTCTAAAGTCATGCTATTTTTATGTTTCTCCAGACTTCTAACAGAATAAAGCATAAAAAACTCAACATTAGTCCACAATAAATATTAGCATTTACATCATAGTAATAACCTTCCTTCAAGCCCAGAGCATTGTCAAAAGCATAGTCCCACCAGACCCTGAATTTATCCTCTGTTTCAGTTTATTACTGCTTTAATTACTGGCTTCTGCACTTCAAACAGTAAACGTAATACTGCTCTCAGCAGGCTGAGTGCATCTGCAGGTCAGTGCATCCCTGCAAACAGAGGACCAGTGTAAACTGAACTTTCACACTTTAAGTGCAATGAATTCTTACTGTACTTTATCTTCAGACAAACAAACAGAGGTTAAGTTATATAGGAGTTGAACTGCAGCTTTTGAACAAAATTAATAAATAGTAATGTCAGAGGCAGGAAGACTCTTACCATACTCACAAATTGCAAAGAAAAGTTACCTCTAATGTTCTCCTGCAGACAGTGATGAAGATATCTTCCTCGTATAATTATTCCTGGTGTTGAGCCGCCTAGAGATCACTGTGCTGTGATGGTTTGCCAACTGCGAGAGCATTTAAATCCATCCATCACACAAAACGCGCTCAGGCAGCTGGCTGTGTTTCAGGTTGCTGTACATCCACCCTGGAGGACAGGGAGCGATTCCCGGTGTCTGTAGGGACCTGTTGAATTCCTCAGCTCTCTCTCTGCGCAGCAGCAGGCAAAACGCAGCAGCTCTTTTTGCGCTTATATGCCAAATTTGCGCTTAGCATCGCGCAACGCGAGGGACCACGCCTCTCCTCACACACACACACACACACACACACACACACACACACACACACACACACACACACACACACACACACACACACACACACACACACACACACACACACACACACACACACACACACACAGGTTGGCAGGGGCCAGTTGGGACTCCAGGATTTTGTTGTATTTGATGAAAACTCCAAATCTTACCAGGAATATTTTTCTTATTTCTAGTTAAAATGTCTCATTTTTTGTCAAAAAATCTCATTACACTTTAAACAAGAGTCATTACCAGAAAAATAACTTATTTGACAATTTTCACCTGTTTCAAGTAAATTTTCACTTGAAATAATAAGATTTATTTCTCATACAAGCAAAAACATCTTGTTCCACTGGCAGATTTTTCTACTTATTTTAAGAGAAAATCTACTTGAAACAGGTGAAAATTGTTGTAGTCTTGTTTTAAGTGTAATGAGATTTTTTTGACTAACAATTAGACATTTTAACTAGAAATAAGACAAATATTCTTGTTAAGATTTTGAGTTTTTGCAGTGTGCGCCTCAAAAGTGACGTTAAGGTAAACTTGCAACCCTGTGGATAGATGGGCGAAATGCAAATTTTAATGTTTCGATTGATTTATTCCTTAAAACTAAATTATGGTTCAGCGTTAAATCGACGCAAACCTACGCCGTAGCGTACGGCGTAGCCTACGCCGTATGCCTTGCGTCGGTGTAACGCGGAACCATAAATCAGCCTTTACAGGGAAACAAGCGCGTTAACTGGTGATTTTTATTTTTATTTTTCATTTTTTACCCTTCTGGTAACTATTTTTTTGCATAGATCATGCATGTCTATGAAGTGATCACCCCAAAAACAGGGACAAAACTGTGGGAACTCTTTCCCCAAAATGCACACAAACAATGCGTGCGTCAGCTCGGTGTACTCCTTGTTACGAGGGTAAATCTACTGCGTGCAAGGACTGCTGCAGCCGCTGGCAGGGTGGCCCGTATTTCCCCTGCAACACAACCACAAAGCACTGATTCATCTGCCTCAACACACAAGCACTTATATGAAAGTATGCGGTCTGTGGCTGCTTGTCCTTTTGTTGTTTTTTCCTGCCCCTCTTTACCTCTCCTGCTCCAACATCCTCTGTTCTGACGGTCCATCAGAACAAAAGAGGACTGGCTTTCTTTTACACTCTTCATTTTGGTCACAATGAAGTTATGAAGCCAGTGTAAACCATCAAAACTCTGATCAGGCTTGAGTTGAGTGCTGATTCTGAAACACAGGATTTCAGCCCTGCATGGGCCCGAGAGTACTGTAACTCCTTTATTTAAGTTCTTGATTTAAGTTTAGTGCTCTCTCATCAATCATCACTATTTACACTTGATACGATTTTAGTAATTTTACCACATCACTTATAAAAAGATATTTTCAACTTCAATGGTCTGCATGAACTTTTATTTGCATCCACTGCCCCCTTTTGGATACAAAGGAGCGTTTCAGGATTCAACCTGCTATTCATTATTGCGCAACTTTTGAGCTGAGCAATGATGCATGTTACCAGTAGCAACCATCACTAGTCTGTACCCAACTAAATCCTCGCCAAGAAGGCCAGCTGTCTGGCTGTTAACCTACAAGCACTAAAGCCTGAGACTCTGCATGTGGCTTCTGCAAAAACATAAATGATGAGATGTGTATTTGACTGTGTAGGTGTGACAGGGATTTGTCTGCCAGACTTCCAGTCGGAGGACAACTCCACTAATCCACAGCCACCCCCGCAGTAAGCTACATCATTGCAACGTGCAAAGAGACTAATTCTGTTCAAAACAAACCTGGACGTGTTCAAAATTGCAAGATTGAAAAAGAGCTTAGACAGGAAAACAATGAGATAAGTTGTCAACAATCCCCAGATGTCTGCAACAATGGGTGTTAGTAATCAGGATTCTTGATTAGTTGGGTTCAGGATGGGTTTGATGTTTCAATTAAGACTGCTGTGAGGGCTCTTCATGCTTTTGACTGGTGAAGGTAACAGGGGGGTGCATGGAATCATGAATAAAGAATACTATGTTGATATCCTCAGGAATAAATTAAAGACATCTGCTGTCATTCTTGTTTGAGGTCTCAACTTGGTCTTCCAACACAAAAGTGACCCAAAACATACAGTCATCTTAAACCTTTTGAAGGACAATAAAATTAAGGTTCTGGTATTGCCGTCTAAGAGCATGTGCTTTAGAATTGGCCTTTTTGTTGCTCTATTGTGTCATATAAACACAAGTAAAACATCTAAGTTAGCTTTATGGAGATGTAATTCACTCTTTTGGATCCAAATGAACAATGAACACTTCTGGTTCCGGTCATTTCCATGGAAAGGTTGATGGTTTTGTAAAGGGAGTTAATATGTCTATTAGATTTTACCTTCAGTGATTAATAAAGATTTTTTTTTGATTGCACTGAATTCATGACAAACCTTATCTCATTTTTTAAAATTCATTTTTAAATTTGATTGCAGAAACACATCTTAAAACAGGACACATGCAACCAAAGGCTCGCAAGTAAAGAAATAAACACCAACAGGAATATCTCGCAACTGATTGGGTTAATTGGCTACAGGTCAGGAGGGGATTGGGTATAAACATTTTTAGAAAGGCATAATCTTTCAGAAATCAAGATGAGCTGAGGCTGGCCAGCATGTGAAAAACTGTTTTTAAATTGGGAAGCAATTGACTTTGAATATTTTGTCATATACTGTAATACGAAATCTGTGTGTGCATGGGATAACTGAAAGAAAATCAACATTGGATGCTCACTACATTATAAAACCTTTAAGGAAAAAAGCCAGTATAAACATATTTGATTCTGTAATGGAAATCTCTGCATGGGCTCAAAAACACCTTCACATATCACTGTCTAATAACGCTCACTGTGCTATTCACGAATGTAGTTTAAAACTGTTATGGAAGGAGGAGGCCATATGTGAAGATGATTTAAAATGCTACCATTTTCAAAAGGAACTGAGACAAAGACAACAAAATTCACCCTCATATGTTTAAATTCCTCAGAAACTTTGAAGGGTCAAAACAGCCACAGGTTTAATGGGCCCAGCCCCAAAGGCCTCGATTGCATGACCTGGTTTAAAACTGTCATCCCTTTTATTTATTTACTCATTTATTTATAAATCGGTTTAACTTTTCAAAAACATCTCTTGGTTGATTTCTTTGTTTAATTTTTCATCTTTATATATCAAACTGAGTTGAATTGAATTGTTTCATAGTAATAACAAAAAAGTCCTCACTGAAAATGTAATCAATTTAAGATAAAACTTGGAATTCACTGTGTAACATGGTCATTTGAGTTTGAAACCTTTAATCTTTAATCTTTGTTTCCAGGTATGATGCTGAGTTCCGATAACAGGCTGAGGTTTATAGCTTCATATTATCAAACAAGTCTGGGCATCTCAGTTCAGACTGCTGCCCCCGCGACCCCGTAACGGATGAGCGGAAGAAAATGGATGGATAAATGGATTATCAAACAGATTGAAGAATAGCCTGGTTTTGTGCTCAAGCAGGGGAAATGATGTTCCCAAATGTTAACCTGTTCATTCAAATACAGGTTTGAGCGGCAGGAGGATCTTCAAGGCTGTTAGATCATGTGGAGGGTTTGGACGGATTATACAACATCGTGACACCAGAGGACGCTAAAGGCCCTGAGACTTGAAATAATCCCTCATACCAGCAAGCAAAAGGAAAGGTAAAAAAATACTTTTTAAACTATTATTTTCAATTCATTTCCCCCCTTTTCCCTAGTTTAAGAGTGGTTAGACCCTTTGTCCTTAGGTGACTATTGCCCCTTTTGCACTAGTACCACCTCAGCTCGGTTCTACCCGTTTTGCCCTTTTGCACTAGGGCTGAGACGGGTAGAGCCGCTCCAAGCCGATACTTTTTTCTGTAACCATTTCAGCGAGGTTCTATACTGGCGCTTTTGCATTAGTACCGCCTTAGCCCGGCTCGGCTCCGCGCGGCTCGTCACGGCTCTTCCCGTTTGTCCCCGTGTGTTTTTCCACAGCCAGGTGAGAAATGGGGGGGTTGGGGTGAAGCTGCTGTGACGTACTCGATTGCGCAACCGCTTTGTTCATGTCGGCGCTGATGAGAAATCAGCTGGAGCCGCGAGCGGCTGAGAGTAAAACAGCCCGTCTACATCCCTTTTTTAATTCTCTCCTCAGCCACCAGGTTTATGAACATCTGCACCTCAGAGTTGGATCACCAAACAGACGTTTTGCGCTTTATAATAAAATTGCCGCGAGCCGCGGGTCGCGCTCGCGCTGACTCCCGCTTCCTGATTCAAACGTCTGACGGCCCCGTCCCCCCGACCAATCAGTGGCACGGAGGGTGGTGACGTCAGAAATAGTCCCGGCTCAGCCCGGATAGAACCTCGCCAGAATGGTTACAGAAATAGTATCGGCTTGGAGCGGCTCTACCCGTCTCAGCCCCTAGTGCAAAAGCGCAAAACGGGGCCGTGGCGGGTAGAACCGAGTTAAGACGGTACTAATGCAAAAGCGCCATACGGGGCTCAGCAGGGACTATTTCCGACGTCACCACCCTCCGCGCCACTGATTGGTCGGGGGGACGGGGCCGTCAGACGTTTGAATCAGGAAGCGGGAGTCAGCGCGAGAGCGACCCGCGGCTCGCGGCAATTTTATTATAAAGCGCAAAACGTCTGTTTGGTGATCCAACTCTGAGGTGCAGATGTTCATAAACCTGGTGGCTGACAAGAGAATTAAAAAAGGGATGTAGATGGGCTGTTTTACTCTCAGCCGCTCGCGGCTCCAGCTGATTTCTGATCAGCGCCGACATGAACAAAGGTGTTGCGCAATCGAGTACGTCACAGCAGCTTCACCCCAACCTGCCCACTTCTCACCTGGCTGTGGAAAAACAAACGGGTAGAGGCGGGTAAAGGCGTGACGAGCCGAGTCGGGCCGAGTAAGTCCTAGTGCAAAAGTGCCATTAGTGTGCAAATGTTCATCTCCTCCACCTTCAGAGTACAGGGGGGCAGGGCCAATTCTAGACAGGCATGAGGGGAAGACAGAAATGTTTAGGTGGCACATGGTGGCAAGTGAGGCGGCAAAAAGGTGTTGCTGGAAATGTTAATTTAGCATTTTTGTGTAATTTGCATTTTTTGAGATAGCAACCCTTGGTAATGCTTGATGCTCATCCTTCTATAAGGCAGTGTTCTCCAACCAACCCTGTTCCTCGGGGCACACTGCCCTGCATGTTTTAGATGTTTCCCTGCTTCAAAGCACCCTGATACAAATGACTAAATCAACAGACACACGCATTTCAACAAGTTACACAGACACAGCACTTCACCACACAGAAATCCCAACAGCCCATTTTACAAACGAGTCAAAGCCAGACTACACTACTGTGAGCTGAGTGCTCAGCTCAGAGCAGCTTATTACTGAGTTACCAAAGTTACCAACCTATCGGCCAATCAGAAAATAGAATACATTTTTGTTGTCTGCTGAGGTCTGAGTTTCAAGAACTTCATCCCCTGTAAGACTGTAAAAAATCCAGAAATCTCACTCAAAGCAAACTTCAAAACTTGAGAGTGTCAGGGGTTGACACTTCCCCCCAGTTTTTGAGTTTCAGTTCTGGCCCTCCTGTTTCCAATCTGCCCTGATTGTCTGCACCTGTGTTTCGTTATCCCCTTTGTATATCTGGTCTTGTCATTCCCGTTCTCCCTGTCGGTCCGTACTGTTTCTACCTCCATGTTTCCTGGCAAATTTTTGCTCCAGTTTTTTGAATCCCTGTTTTGTGTTTTTTGATCCTGCTAAGCAGCGCTTTGGTTTTTGGTTTCTTTAAAATAAACCCTGCTTTTTGCAACTCCTGCCTCCTGCTCTCCTGTGTTTGGGTCCTCAACAAACACCAAACCGTGACAGAGAGCCCTGGTATCACTAACAGAGGTGGGCAGACCTCCAGGACAAGCTGATGAAACTGGTCATTTTAATCAGGTATGTTGATGCAAGGAGACATCTGAGACATGCAGGACACCAGCACTTGAGGACCAGGGTTGGGAAACAGATACTGCCCTTGCATGATTCACATCTGTGATTTTAGTCCTCTCTGTCATAAATAGGTATTTGTTAATAAAATATGTTGGATCAGGCTGTGAAAAAGGGCTTGCAGGGACACACTCACGCTCTCACTCACACACGAAAAACAAAAATAAGAAAACTTCTGGAAACATATTTTTCTTATATCTTAACATTTTCTAAAGTTGCTATTTAGTTAATATGATTTATTTTATTGTATCTTTTTATCTAATTTAATTTGATCCTATCTGATTATATAGTCTTTACTTATCTAGTGGTTTGACTTTCAAGTTTTTTGTACTTTACGACACTTTGGTCCACTATGGGTTTTTTAAAGTGCTTCACTAATAAAGTTGGATTTGTTGCTGGAAAGGGACGTGTGTCGGTGCAGTTTGAACAACACTTGAGTTTTTCAGTGAATTCAACTTTGTTCTGTGTTGGAAATGTGACGTATTTCCTTATATTATGGAGAAATTATAGACTTACCGTAGGGGCTTTAAGTTAAACAGGGCTATTTATGGTCACTGCCCTCCATGTTTGTGGTTAGTTGACGTGAAACTAAAAAGAATTTATGACGCAGTTTCAAAAGAAAATTACAGAAATTACTTTTTAAGCGCATAACGAGTGCAGGTTTTAATTTTGTTGTATAACAAGAAGCGTGATCGCCTGTGAAAAGGTGAGAAGGTTAGAAACCCTTGGCTCGGTGCCAAGAGAGCTAATACAAAGAGGAGAAAAAGCCAGGACATCTGTTGGTTTCTGCTACACACACACACACACACACACACACACACACACACACACACACACACACACACACACACACACACACACACACACACCAAGGTCATATGGTGGGGAAATACAATAGGAGTCAGAGCAGGGATAAGGGAGGCAGATTAGGTGAGTTTTCTCTCAGGATGTTGTATCCAGAGATTAGACAAAGGAGAGAAGATGAAGAGAGCCAAGAGGGCGGGACCAGCCTGTGCTCCGTCAAAGTGAGAGCCAACTCTGAACTACGGCCACATTGGAGTTTTAATATTTATTGTGGATACATGGCAAATTGCCTCAGTGGATGAGACGGCACGTCGTGGAAGACGGCCATTCAATAAGGTGCAGTGGTGAGTGAGGGCTCTGCAACCAGTGATGAACCTTAAGGCACCATGGTGCACTGAATCCAGAGACGGCAAACAATTCGCTAAGGCATTAATATATATAAAAGGTTGCCGTAATCAAGCATACGGAGAAAAGTGGCAGAAACCAACCTTTCCCTGGCAGCAAAGGAAAAACAAGTTTTGTGACGAAAGATGAATCCCAGTTTCAAGCCTAATGTTTTTTTCAGGTTTTCTATGTGGGGTTTAAAAGTATGGAGGATTTTTTGTGCCAAAATTAAATAAATAAATACATCATTAATTAATTAAAATGGGAATGAAATATATAATTAATTAATTAAATGTGTCATTAATTAATTAAAATTAGAATGAAATATGTCATTAATTAATTAAAATACAATTCATTTTAAGTAAAAATATATATTTATTATCTCAGCATTTAATTAATTAATGAAACATTTAATTAATTATTTCATGTTACGTGTGAATCATGAAATGTAAAACTGCATTTAATTAATTAATGACACATTTAATTAATGATTTCGTGTTGCTGAATCATGAAATGTAAATGTAAAACTGTCAGTTTCACCCGTCAAACTCAGTGGGCGGAGCTAACGCGAATCCAGTGGAATCCACTGCTTTGGTCTGAAACTGGAGGTGGAAGAGGAAGCCGTTCGTTCTAAACATGGCAGCTGTGAATTCGGAGGATTTTCGTGAACTTTGTAGAGAGTAGGTGAGCGATATCTTCGACCTTGCAGAGTATGTGGAAGCAGGACCTGCTGACCCCGAGCATGTAGCATGTAAAGCAGAGGAAGTTCCTCTGCTTCCTCTGCTGGATTCGCGTTAGCCCCGCCCACTGAGTTTGACGAGTGAAACTGACAGTTTTACATTTACATTTCATGATTCAGCAACACAAAATCATTAATTAAATGTGTCATTAATTAATTAAATGCAGTTTTACATTTCATGATTCAGCAACACAAAATCATTAATTAAATGTGTCATTAATTAATTAAATGCAGTTTTACATTTCATGATTCACACGTAACACGAAATCATTAATTAAATGTGTCATTAATTAATTAAATGCTGAAATAATAAATATATATTTTTACTTAAAATGAATTATATTTTAATTAATTAATGACATATTTCATTCTAATTTTAATTAATTAATGACACATTTAATTAATTAATGATATATTTCATTCCCATTTTAATTAATTAATGATGTATTTATTTATTTAATTCTGGCACAAAAAATCCTCCATATAAAAGAGAGCCGATCATCATTTCAAAAATGCAATCCCTCTCTTGTGCACATATAGACACTGACTATATAGAACCTACAGTACATGCTTTACAGAAGCAATTTAAAATCTGTCACTTTTCGCTTTTACACATGGAGTTGTTCTCTGCACTGTTTCTGGTGTGATCTTAGAAAAATGTATATGTTTGACATTTTTACAGATTATTGGGTTTATCCGACACCTCATTCCCACATTGCATGTACTCCATCCATCTTTATTTGGTGCTGCTCACTGACTAGTCTCACTGACCTTGTGTTAAATGGGTGGATGTTGAGGGCCCCCTAAGCTGTGTTTGCCTTGGGCCCCCAAATTGCTAAATCCGCCACTCCCTGGAACCGAGTGTCATCGGTGAATTCTGGTCAACAGAAACTGGACAGATTTCCACACAGACAACTGAACACAGTCAATGTCAAACAGAGATCATATAAATCCATAAAAAGTAACTTCACAACCGTAACCATATTTATTCTGGGTCCAAAGTCCATAAATAAAATCAAAATGTTAGACTCTTAGGGACTTAAGTCTGAGTAAACAGAAGGAAACTCTTTTTATCACTTAAAATTAATTTCAGACAGCTGAAAGCACAATGACAGACTTGGGTCTGAGAAATTCATCTGAATCAGTTCATCTAACATGACTTGAGTAGAGAGAAAACTCTCAAAGCTTAGACTAGACGACAGACGCTTCTTTCAGACACTTGGGTACCAACTCCAGACAGCAGTTCCTGATCCGACCACACGGGGGCGTCGTTACAACAAAGTTACATAAACTAGAGGTTCAGTGAAGTTGCAATATGTGTTGCTTTGGAACTGATTTCTTTGTTGAGCAACTTTCAGCTCTAATTCTTCAGGAGTCACTACAGTGGATCATCATGTCCTCATATCGGTAAAGGTTAACGTGATGCATCCCTTTATTTATCCAGTTTGGATCCAACATGAGAACTTTGCAGCTGGGTTATTGGAGCCAGAGATTGATCTATTGATAGGAAAGGTTGACAGATTGTGAGAACCTGTTAGGTCAGATGAGTCAATGATTGCTATCATGAAAAGAGGAGATGTTTAAGTTTTATGTGACATTGAACATCTGGACCCGGACAACAGCACAATCTGAGTATGTTGGTGTTCTTTTGAACACTTTAAAGAGCCCTGTATGTTTTTAAGTTCTGTCATTAATAGTGTAGCTCTTATGGACCCAGTACCACATGTACAATAACTTGGTACAGTTGCACTGTAACCATGCAAGAACTTAAATGTCCTAAGATGATGTAAATGAGGCTTGTTCTGTTCCTGCTCAGATGAGGTCCATACTGATCACTGGGAAGGAAGATGCAGCCAACAACTACGCCCTTGCACTACACCATCAGGAAGATCATCGACCTGGCTCTGGATAGGACTTGTAAACATGCGGCATGTGTGGTGTATTTTTACTTTTTGATATAGTAAAATGTCTTGAAGACATTTTCCCCTGCAGGCTGACCAGTGACAGGTCTCCAGGGTTTCCACATCTTCTAGTCCTTTGGTGGAAGAACCTCTCCACTGATGGGGTTTGTGGACTGGTGTTAATGAAGGAGAGGAAGAACGGATATTGAGCATTTCATTAAAATTCAAATATGTGTGTCAAAGCAAATTTCATGTTTAAAATCATTAGTAACTATGTTACGTTAAATAAAACATCTCTGCATACATTGCTTCAGTTAAACCAGTAAAAATTTAAATGTTCTAGAGGACTTTTTTTGTCTCATCTGGACCTGTAAAAGTTCACCTCATAAATCTTACCCATAACACACTCCTTCAAAAGTTTATGAAGCTGTTTTAGCTTTTCAAATAGTGAATGTTCAATGATCAGAGGCTCATTCATTCATTATTCAAGTTTTCATTGTTTATACAAGAGTGATGTATTGTTCATTCATGATGTGTTGCTTGAGGCAACATGTGATTAATGATGTGATTGATGTTATAAGCGATGACGACATTGAGAGAACCCTCTTCTATGTTTTGAATATGAAGCTGAAGCCCACAGCTGGTTATTTCACCCCAAACACTGGAAAAGTACAGGAAAGAGGTTCGGTTTCAAAGTGGAAAACTGTCCCGTAGCCAGACAATGGAAATGTTGGAGTTTCTTTTGGAAATTATATTATAAGGCAGACCATTTGAGTTGTCAGTGTGCATTTTGAAAGCCTGTATCTCTGCCGGTGTGGGGTGAATTGTATGGAGCCAAATCAAGGCCAAATGTTTTGCTAATTTGAAAATAAAATTTGAACATGAAAATTATTTTTTACAGTTTAAATTATTTTTTTCAGTATCAGATCTTTTTTTTCAGTTTCAGAACTTTTTATTTCAGTTTCAAATCTTTTTTTCAGTTTCAGATCTTTTTTTTCAGTTTCACATCTTTTTTTTCAGTTTCAGACTTTTTGCCCCGATCTGGCGTAGGGGGCGTGGCATCAACTGAGAGGGGCGTGGCATCAACTGAGAGGGGCGTGGCATCATGAGTGACAGCATAAAGGTGCGGGTATACTTCTGCGTCACACACACGCAGAGCACACGGCGCACCCGTGACCCCGTCACGAATCGTTCTGACTTCTCCGTCTCTCCATTTGGTCGCGGTGCAGTACCCCCCGCGGCCACTAGTTAGCGATCTTTTTCTGAATGGTTTATCCGACTTTTTCCGGTCACAGTAAATCAAAGAAATAAGGACAACTATTGTGCAAAAAACAAAAACAAAAAAAATCACATATAAACGAAGAAAAAAGCCCTGGAAGTTCACTACTGATTCAAACCGGAAACCGGAAATGCTTCGCTTTCAAACGAACCAATCACAGCCCTCTCGGTCTGCGTGTGGACGGCGTCTCCTCGACGCGTAGTTACAATTTTCGGGAGGTGCACGTCACTGACGGCGCATGTGACGGCGTGTCCTCTGCGTGTCCAAAAACCACACGCCGTAGACACGGCGTCGTTTTGACGCAGAAGTATAATTCAGCCTTTACAGAGAAGGCGGGGGACGTTCTTTAGTCATGTTGCCTTCAGGAAACGTAGGTTGCAGAAGTTATCAGTAGAAGTATGATTCAACACTGTATATACACTATATTCACGTGATTGGCAGTGGAAAAAACTGATATTAGTGACACGTTTCTGTTTAAAAAGCTGTTTTAGACCGTACTTGGCACCAATCGCAGTATAAAAGCAATAAACTATGCCAGACTGTACAGTTCAACAGCCACACTTTAAAGTTTGACATTTCCCATTTCCACATACTACCAAGTACGGTCTAAAACAGCTTTTTAAACAGAAATTTGTCACTAGTATCCATTTTTTCCACTGCCGATCACGTGAATATGAATATGTTATGCTGTCGTTCATGATGCCACGCCCCTCTCAGTTGATGCCACGCCCCTCTCAGTTGATGCCACGCCCCTCTCAGTTGATGCCACGCCCCTCTCAGTGGATGCCACGCCCCCTACGCCAAAAGTCTGAAACTGAAAAAAAATATTGAAACTGAAAAAAAAAGTTCGGAAACTGAAAAAATAAAAAAATTGAAACCGTAAAAAAGAATTTTCAGGTTCAAATTTTATTTTCAAATTAGCAAAACTTTTGGCCTTGATTTGGCTCCATAGAAATGCTGCCATGCTGAACAACTTGAATGTGGCTTTTAGAGCAACGTTTGCTACTCGGTCTTTTTCAGGGTGACCCTGGGTTTTTTCATCAGGACAGTGCTGAACTGCATACATCTTCTTCCACTACAAACGCATGACTTATGAGCGTCCAAGTGCTGCTCTCTCCACCAAAGTTTACTGGTGCTGTCACCAGCCTGGACTGATGGTGCTGGGGCGGTCTCTGCGCGCACAAATACGCGCCCAGAATATCACATTTGCTGGCACAAGCCTGTCTCGAGAGTGGATTAAAACAGCCTAAAAGGTGGAGCAAAAAAATAGTGAAGGTTTGTGGCGGCCGGAGTTTAATCCTGTGCGCTGTCGGAGCCGGAGGGAGAAGGATGGACAAGTGTCTGCTCTCGGAGCTGGCGCACTCCACAAACTACTGATGGCTCGCAGGAACTTATTGATCTTTTTAACGGCATAAAGACGCGCAGGAACCGACGGCTCCGACAGTTTAATGGCGATAACCGAGACAGAGACTCTCGTCCACGGGAACAGAAATGCTGCTCCAACTTCTGCTGCGCATCGGTGAGTTGGCTGAGTCAGCATGTCTCATAATAACCACTTGAAGATGCTGCCGATTTGAAAATGTGATTTTTCCTTGTGGTAAAGCCTACGAGTTAGTATTTACCCCTCATTTTTACTACACTTGTGTTCAAATAACATCTTTTCTGTCCTGTTTTCTCAGCTTTAGCAGTCATCTCAGCTGAGCTGTCTTCTGCAACAGCTACAACTAAAGCCCAAGGTAAAAATCCTGCAGACACTGCATTGATGCAAGAAACAGTTACTAAAAGTCAATAGGTTGTTTTTGTGTTTGTTGTTTTTAGAAATAATGGCATGCTGCATTTACCATTTGTTGGTTTCAGGACCGAATGTTTTCTCGTTTCTCAATCATCTTTTTTTCTGCAAAGATGTCATTAATAATCTCTCTGTGGCTAGTAATGTGTCCATCTGTTTGATGACTTGGATTTACAATTTGAAATGTTAACAGTTAAAACTTGAAAACAATTTGATAATGCAAATACGTTTTATTTTATTTGTGTTTTTGTTAAAAAAGAATTAAAAATTAAAAAAGCTAGAAGCTAGAAATGTAATTAAAGGAAGCAATAATAATAATAATAATAATAATAATAATAATAATAATAATAATAATACCTTTATTTATAAAGCGCTTTTCAAAAACAAGTCACAAAGTGCTTTACATACAATTAAAAACAGGAAACAAACAATTAGTACAATATTAAGACACAATGTACATAAAGGGAAATAATGTGCAATATCTTTCATTCACTGCAACATGCAATTATGTAAATATCCATCTGTATATATCCGTCTGTTATCTTTTTATATACTAGTATTTCTTATTATTTATTTTTCTTCTTATTATTATTATTGTATATACCAGTTTACTGTTTATAGTGTGTTATTGTTATTACTGTGTTATTACTTTTTCTATTGATGCCTCTTGTTTTTTTGCACTATCCCCTTTGCTGCTGTAAACTGCAAATTTCCCCTCTGTGGGACTATTAAAGGTTTTATCTTATCTTATCTTATCTTATTTCAATTGAGAGCTAATAAAAAGAGACAAATAATACAATCAGTTAAACGCAAGTCTAAAAAAGTGAGTTTTTAAAAGTGACTTAAAAGAAGACAATGTGTTAGCTACTCTGATCTCCTCCGGCAGGTCATTCCATAAGCGAGGGGCTAAAACAGAAAAGGCCCGGTCGCCCCTTGGTCTTTAAGTTAGACCAAGGAATGGCCAGGAATGACCCACCAGAGGATCTCAGGGTGCGTTCAGGCAGCAATGATAGCAATGATACATATGAATGTCCACTCCTCCCTCTGCTGCCAGTGAAGAACAACTCAGGTGTGACTCCAGCTGGACAGTGTGGGACTTGGGTGAAAGAAGCTGATGGAGGGTATTTCACCTCCCCCAACTACCCTGAGAAATACCCACCTGAGAAGGAATGCATCTACATTATAGAAGGTGAGTCTTCTTCTTCTTTTTTTTTACCTTTGAGACACTTGCAATCTCTTCTGCTTTTAACACCTCCTGTCATGTCTGAACCTGCCCCGGTGCTGCAGCCGCGCCTCGTCAGTGCATCGACCTGTTCTTCGATACGAGGTACTCCATCGAGCCATCCTGGGAGTGCAGGTTTGACCACATTGAAGTACGTGATGGCCCCTTTGGTTTCTCGCCCATCATCGGCCGCTACTGTGGGCAGGAGAGCCCGTCCTACGTCCGCTCCAGCGGGAGGTATCTCTATATCAAGTTTGTGGCGGACAGTGAGCTGGAGTCCATGGGTTTCTCTGCCAGGTATAACTTCACACGAGGTGAGTGATGGAAGTTAAAAACTCTCTGCACTTCTCTTCATTTATCAGGATAGGGTACAAACACTCTTGGTCATTGTTTTGATGTAACAGGCATTGATTGTACTGTTTGCTTTGGTATGCTTTGGTCTTCCAATGGTATTTTTTAAGGAAGAAGCTTGAGTGAACCCAAAGCATATAACCTGCCTAGCATCAAATGAAAAAATGGTGCTGAGGCTACTTCTAACCTTTCCTTCTGCAACAGACCTCACTCTTCTGTGGGAGTGTAGCAGTTTGAAATGATGGAAGTGAGAACAGTTGGGTCAATAAAACCAGAAAATACAGACATCAAGTTATGGCTCTGCTACACCGTTGGAGGGAAGATGATGAGTGTAATTGGGCTCTAAGCTCTGCTTGTCCTTGGCCGTCTCTCTCAGTCAATTCACCGTCTGCTGTGAATTTGACATTGTTGTGTATCACCTGAGCCAAACATCTCGTTCATCCTGTCCGTCCCTTTTTGGTTGATTATTAAAAAAAAAAAAAGAAAAATCAAAGGTGTGGTACTTATTACGGCCTGTGAAGTCAAATCATTGCATATTGCAATTTTATTAAGGGTCAGTTGCTTTGAATTTGCTCTAACTTCCATTTGTAGTGCAGGCACAGCAGCAGCATCTGACAAGCGAAGGGGAGGAGAACACACACGAATACACACTAGCGCATCCTCACACACACCGCACACACACAGAGGCACTTGTTCCCTCAGTCGCACACACTGACACACGAGAGTTAATGAAAGCTTGTCTTCAGGGAATGCAGCTTGTCAGCGCTGAGCCGCGGTAGCAGCTTAAGGGAGTCCAAGGCACAGGCTTTATCAACACAGATTTTGTAGGCCACCTACACTGACAAGGGGCAGAGATTAACATTTTCATCCCTCTGTCCATTTATCCAACTATTTTTTTTTAAAACTTTTTCGTTAACATAATTGATTTTCTTCTATAGATTTGACTCTTTTAAGGATTATTCCAGATGTAGACAATTTATTCCGTCTCACATGATTTAGTTTTTAAAAGCAGCATATTTTGGCCCATGTTGGCACAATTTTCTGAGGTCATAATGAAATGTCTGCGACATGCTTGGTGCAAAATAACACTGAGCTACAGTGCAACCACTCATTCTTTCAGCACGGTCTTTACAGCTCTGTTTCGTAGCAGGTGCATTGGGGTGGAGTTGACCACTCCTCTCCTCTCCACTCCTGGCAGTTTTTTTGTCTGAAGTACATCCCCATCCCCCGTCTGTTTTGAGCCTTACCAGCTGCTGATTCCTCTGCGATGCACAGTCTCATCTCAAGTCATGCATTCAACTGGCCCAAGTTGTTAAAACACTGTTAATACGGATATGAATGCTGAAACAGCGTAACAGCCACTTTGTGGGCAACGTAAAATTAAAAAATATGTTGTCATTTCTCCATCAGATATTTGGTCTATCCACTCTTAGTTTTTTCTTAAGTCTTCATAAGCTAATGTTAATAATTATTTTTAATGTGGGTTAACTTTACACCAATAGTTACAATTAATTTTAACCCAAAATTAAATGTTTTGTTTTTTAACAACTTGCAGAAAGGTAAAAAAGATAAGCAGTTATTTCCTGTTGCTGGAATTCAGTGCAAATATGAAAGAGTTTAACAGGTTAGAGACAGTAATATTATAATATGGCTAATGACTTAATGAAATAACATATATGATACAATATATGATATTTTGAAAATTGTTAGTATGCACTTTAATCTGTAGGCTCAACACAGTTTTTTATTTTTTAAGAAAAAAGACACAGGTGGATTTTAAGTTTACCCCTCCCCCTTCCCTCCATGAGAAATTAAGCAAATTAGCGTAAGACTTGATTTTGAGAGACTGATAAAGGTCTGTTTTTCTTTAACATGATCTGCCCCTTTAAGAGGATATTTTCCATTATTAGCGGATCAAGAAAAGCCGGTTCCCGTGTATTTGCATCAAATGTAGTGTGTCCTGGAGGCCAAAAGTTAATCTTCAGTTTAATTCCGGTTACATAAATTCATCCACATGTATGCACGCAAAATAACAGCCTATCGAAATAAAATTCTGTAAACTATTGTTGATCTTTGCTTTGTCATGTGAAATGAGTGGACAAAGTTAGTTTTTGAAGGATTTATGCACGTAAAAAGGTCATTTACTTTAGTGTATGGAATTCTGGGGGAAAGGTTTTCAACTCAGCTGTTTGCATGATGACATTGTACTTAAAAAGTGATGTCTGACTGTTGTGCACGACTTCAACTTTTAGTTAACCTTTTGTATTCAAATATGATACAATATGCAAAGCTTAACCTATGCAAGATATAAATTGCTCAGGGTTACGATTACATTACGATGTCCGGTCTTGATTTAAATGGATAAGTTGGTTCTGTTCTGCATTATTTGGATTTGTAAGTGCAAGTTCTAATGTCAAACTGTTACTTTCAGTGATTAGAAAACATGTGATGCTGTGCAGAGTACAACCTGCAAATGAGTATTAAATAATACACATTTACTGTAGGAAAGCAAAGTTGTTTCCTGGCAACAGAGATTTTTTATTTTTTCCCAATTACAATCAATTTGTCTAACTGATTATTGCAAAAAGAATAAAAGCGGTTGAAAAGCACTTTTTTTATTCTCAATTACACCACTTACTGAATTCCTACTCAACTTCTCTGGGATGTCCTTTTTATAACCAGCATATATTAAAAACACAAAAACAATGCCTTAATGACTTATTGCTGTTGTTCTATTCTCACTTCAGAATATGTTTTTGATTACCCACAAATAAATCTGATTTATGAGGAGAATGTTGTGAGACAAACTTGTTTAATCCCACTTCTTGTGTGTGCAACACAATTTTCAAGGAGGATTTATCAAAACCATCATGCATCTTGTCTTTATCTCAGCCTTACATTTATTTTCATGTATTTTGTGTATTTCCTGTAAAGCCTCTGCAAATGTATTGTAACACACACACACGCACGCTCGCATGCGCGTGCACAAACACACACAGAGGCATGGATGTGAATAATCTGGCCAAGCCTGCAGCAGAATGGATAAGAAACATGAGAGGATTAATAAGAGTCCTTGCTGATTTGAAAGTCAGTCAAGTCATCATCTTCCCTGCTTACATCACAGCCTCTGTCTGCATTACCAATGAATGAATAAATGGATGTAAGAATGAACACGTAAATGAATAAACAGTTAAAAGATAGAACTTAATTTATGAAGACAAAAAACAAAAACAATGCAACTTTGGTTAATACATTCTCACTATTTACCCTGATTTTATTCTTTCTTTTTAAATCTTTTTCTACATGTTTTACTGAATGGTATTAAATGTATACATAAAAAAAATGTATCAAACAACGTGCTTCCAAGAGTAGTCCCAAGTGGAAGTAATGTTTTTATCAGCAGGTTGTTGTTGATGCTGCTGCAGCCCAATCTGTCCTCAACTAAGCTGGTCTGTTAGGGTTTTTAATCCACGTAGCAAGTGGATTCATCAGCACAAAGGTTTAGGACACAATATCTGTTCCTTTCCTGATGTTGGGAGTAATTTGCTTTTTTTCTCTTTTTTTGATGAACAACATCAGGGTTTTGGGTGTGTTTAAACGAGACTAGAAGATATGTGATGCAGATAGATGATGTGAGCATTGGCCAGCTGCCTGTTTTTTTTTTTTTTTTCAATATGTATTTAATATTGTTGCTCTTATCCTCTGGTATTTTTCATCAAATTTTTTTTTTAAATCTCTTTTTCTCTGAAAAATGTTTTGCAGGAAATGTTGCACATATTTCACATCCAACAGAACAGTGTATAATAGTCCTTTATTGTATTTTTAAGATTGAAGGTTAATTCATTCGTCCTGGTGGAAATTTGTCCTAAACAAAAAATAAAGGTAGTAGACAGTATGTAAATGGACAAACCTACGCAGATACACCGCACAATGAAAAACAATACAAGCCTGTGCAACTACTGAGGCTCCTGTTTGTTAAACAGATAAATTGTTAAATTGCCAATAAGTGTTTTGGCAATGTATTTCCCATTGCCAAACCATTTTCAAAGTTGTCTGGCAATGGCAGCAAAGATTTGACAAATTTTTCATGGGCAACCCACTCAGCTCTGCTGCTCATCCCATTAATGCATGATCCTTACAAATGTGGCACCATTTAAAAGGGAAATAAAAAGTCTTTCCAACGGAATAAGATTTATTGTCATGAGGCATTGTTACAACAAAGGAATAATCTACTAAATTAAAATGTTTTCCTTGTTTTTTGTGCTAAATTGATATCCTCAAAAAGCTGTTTAAGGACGGGATGTCCCCTTACCCCCATCACTTTCAGTGCTGTACAAACCAGTTTGGTTCGTTTTGATGACAGATTCCCAAAGCAAGCTGCAATTCCATTTATTGTGCTTTCTGTCACAGCATGATAAAAAAACTAACATTATTTTCTTTTCCACACAAAAACAGTTGCTTTTGAATCCTACAAGCAGATAGAATTCAGTTGAATATCCCAGGATAGGCTTGAGTCATTATGCACCCCCGAGTATTTGTATGAATTCTCTTGAGTAATGCAGGTTTTACTGACCAGAAGGGAGGTGTGCTCTTCAAGGCGACCTGGATCAAAAATAATTTCTTCAACATTAACAATGAGGCCATCACACCATTGGACAAATGTATTCACCTCCATATTATAAACTGAAATATCAGTGTCTTTGTCCAATTGTCCAATGATTGCAATGTCATCTGAAAACCTAACTTCTCTCTGACTCACTGAGTGCTGTTGGTTAGAAATGAGTGATACTACCTGATGACACATGGAATAAGTTTGTATGAGTTTGCTGAGAAGGATATGGGGCTGTATAGTATTGAAAGCTGAACTAAAATCTAGAAAAGAGCATCTAGCATATTTTCTTCCTACAAAACAGTACTAGTGAAATATACTAGATGAAATGTACTCACACCTGCCTGTTCTCTGTATAATCTGCACAGAGAATACAGGGGTTTGTCAGGCTGCTCATTTTGGGTATAATCTGCATTTATGAATGTATTTTTCACCAGTTATTATACATAAAAGCCATCTATCAACTTATTCTCAAATCTACACTCTGTTAAATGCATATGTGATCAAGTTTGTTTCTCATGTGACTGAACGTGACTGATATGTTCTTTTTAGATCCGGAGTTTAAAGACGTTGGGGTACTGCCAGCTTTACCAAGTGAGTATTAATCGTTCATGACTCGACATACCTGCAGTCCTGCTGCATCAAGTAAAGACAATCAGCGCAGTGGTTGACTGAAAAGGAAGGTCTGGTCATACAAGATGGGCCGATGACAATAATCAGCCCTTCTCCCATATTTAATGTATAACAACCTTTAACTGCTGTTGGCCTGCTCTCATGTACCATGTCACGAGCCAGCGCTGGTCTACGTAGATGCAAGTTGATTGGCTGGTGTTCATGTCAAAGCACGGAAAGTTGAACTTTTCTCAACTTCTGATGGGAGCAACTTTTCCAATGCTATGTAACAGATTCATAACTCAGTTCTGAAAGACTTGTAATGATGTTACTTTCCTCAGGGAGTTACCATGTTAACTCAAATACAATCAAAACTCATTTCCAAAGTAGGAAGCTGCACATGCACTGAACCTTCGAAGTTTAAGACTCCATCCATTTAAAAATGCTTTAATCAATGTCACTTCTTGTGGATTTGTGACCCCCTCCATATTTAATTCTCATGAAAACAACATCCAAATTCGTATGCCTTAAAAGTGGCACCAGAATTAAGTGAGCAACTGAACAACTAGTCTGTAAACCAATCCTGGTTAAGGACACATCCTACAGTTTTGTCCTGAGTGAAATGATTTCAGCCAAGGTCAGTTTTTGATTTATGGTTTTACTGTTTTACTGGTTAACATTTTGTGGGAAAATTAGATATACAAGCAGCAAAAGATGGTAAAACTTATCATTTAACATACAACTTAACATATCATTTATTAACTATCACAGGAATCAGTGGATGTGGAAAAAAATATATAAAAAATATAGTTTATTATAGTTAAAATTTAGTATTAGCATTAGCACTAGCACACAGTGTCTTTTCACATTTCATCCATCCATCTGTTAACTTCTACTTTGCCAGTAAAAGTCTCAGGAGTAACAGTCTAAGCTGGTCCAGACCTCCCTCTCCCTGGTCAACTCCTTCAGCTTCTCTGGGATTTGACCTCCCAGGTAAAACTGTTGTATTCCACAGACTGTGACTTTGATATGAGTGGTCCAGAGGGATTTGTGGATTCAGCGCATATCAGAGCACTAAAAACTGAAGCTGTGGACTGCAGGTGGTACATCCGGGCCCCTCCCAAAGCTAAGGTGTGTATGCTCTTTGCTATTCCCTTTGTAGCAGCTAACAGAAAATGAAATTTGGGAAAATTTGAAATGGCATTTCGTACAGCTACACATGGATTAAAACAGATACAAACAACCAAAACTACCAACTGGCTTTGAAGCTGATCAGTGGTTGTAGTGGAAAAGTAAAACAGTAATTTTAGTTTCAATTTACAGGGTGGACAGATTTAAAAACTGTCAAATTCACTTGACTGCAGTTTGGAAATTGTGCCACTAGATGTCATTGCATCTCATACACTGGACAAGCAGTGCCTTACATTACAACAATAAACTTTTCTTTATTGTAAATATTTATGTATTACGACGGAGTATTAGGGCCAAACAAAAAAACAAAAAAAGGAAATTAGGAGAATAAAGTCATAATGTAATGAGAATAAAGTCGTAAAATTACGAGAATAAAGTCATAATATTACGAGAATAAAGTCGTAAAATTACGAGAATAAAGTCATAATATTACGATAATAAAGTCGTAAAATTACGAGAATAAAGTCATAATATTACGAGAATAAAGTCATAATATTACGAGAATAAAGTCGTAATATATTATAAATATATAAATATAACTTCACAAGATGCTCAATATTCCTCATTTTAACACAGGGAGAAGAAGCTCTTCCTGTTAGAGTTCTCATAAATTATATTCTCATAATATTACGACTTTATTCTCGCAACATTACGACTTTATTCTCGTAATGTTACGACTTTATTCTCGTAATTTTACGACTTTATTCTCGTAATATTACGACTTTATTCTCATAATATTACGACTTTATTCTATTACGACTTTATTCTCGCAACATTACGACTTTATTCTTGTAATTTTACGACTTTATTCTCATTATATTATGACTTTATTCTCGTAATTTCCAATTTTTTTTTGTCTTAGTTTGGCCCTAATACTCTGTCGTAATGTATGAGTGTAAACATTTATAAAATAATTCTGAGTGCGTCCTATTTGTCTGCATGCGGTTGATCCAGATCAAATAAGATTTGCCTTTTTGTTACCATGTGACAAACAATAAGGTAACTGGGAAAGAAATGTTTGGAGACTAAGCAGCAGTTACTAAAACCTGATCCAGTCCCTGCTCATTTATTCTGCTCTGCCCACAGATCTACCTGCGATTTCTGGAGTATGAAATGCACAACTCAAATGAGTGCAAGCGCAACTTCGTTGCCATCTATGACGGCAGCAGCTCAGTTGAGCACCTGAAGAATAAGTTCTGCTCCACCGTAGCCAACAATGTCATGCTGCTGAACTCTTTGGGCGTGGTGAGGATGTGGGCGGACGAGGGGAGCAGGAAGAGCAGGTTCAAGATCCTCTTTACAACTTTCCATGAACGTAAGCCTTCAAGAGATCACTGTAAATGCTAAGGAAAATGTTACTTGTGTGTGGTAAAGATGTTTATCATAATCAGTTGGCTTCAGTGATGATTTTCATTTAACTTGACTTAATTTGATATTTGTTTAGAATTTCTGCTGCATGCCTTTGGGATCACATGAGTATCTTTAATCAATAGTAGATTTTTCATTTTGAGAGGAAATCTTCGTTTTTCCCACCCCATTTACATGCTACCAAATATTATGACATAACTTGAATATTTATTCTTCTTCGCTCAAATATTGGTCACTCAAATTAACAGTTGCACAACCAAATGTCCGGATCTCCAGTTTGAGCCTTCTTCTTTGGAGTCTGGCTTCCTCTGTACACCTTTGAAGCTTCTGCAACCAGATTGTTATGAAACAACCCTATCAAAAAAATTACAGCCAATAAAGTGCCAACTATGACACTGCTTACTTGTTGCAGGTGCACTTGTTTTACTACACCATGCCCCCCTCAAACTACTGGTTAGGTGGGTTCAGCAGATCAGAATCAGAATCAGAAAAGGGTTTATTGCCAAGTTTGTTAAACACACACAAGGAATTTGTTGTGGTGATTGGTGCAATACAATACAAATATAAAAGCAAATATATAAGAGATCACTGTGTGCCTAACCTAAATCATTTAATTAAGTACTTCTATTATTAGAATAGTGCTCTTTCAAATCAAATCTGCAGAATGGCTGACCACCCGATGTTCACATTTTGTTTAATACTCTGCAAGAAAGATCTAAACAGGAGATTATTGAATTCTACAGGAATTACATAGTGTTTGCTTGGTGCCTTGATAGAAGTCAAACTAGCATCCAGCACTCATCTCTCCCCCCTCGCTCTTTCATCTACATGTAAAGTTTAAACAATCATCTGCACAAGTTGCCTTTTGTTAAAACCTTTATAAATATCTATGTTTGAACTGAATTAATGGGTGTATTTGTCTTCTACCATCAAAAAATAATGAGAATTCTGAGTTTTATTTGTTTTTTGCAAACCGTGCATGTAGCTGCTTGTAATAATTAGAACTAATTATCAAAAAAAATTTCACTAATATTAACTTCTAAACACAAGCCTGGCCAGAAAAACCTGTGGCCTGTCCATCAGTGAAATGCTGGTGCCGGCTGGGATGCATCCCAGAGATGGTCCTGCAGGTCTGCAGCTGCAGCACCTGACCTGTCTGGACCTGCCCTGACCCACAACACACAATAGGGTTCTCAATGATGGTGAAAATTGGACCAGTATGAGTTGCTTCAACACCATCATGAAGGTCAAGTCAGTGCTGCTTCAAGTTTTATGTATCTTATTATTTGTTTTAGGTGTGGCAACTTAGCTGCAGGGCAGGCTCCATGCAATCAATGACTGAATGATTAACCGTAAAGTCTTGGATTGCAGTTAATTTTCCAATCTACCATAGCACTTTATTTTAACTTCACAGACATGTTTTGGCATCTTACACCAATTTAGTGTAGAAGAAGGACAGTCTTCCACTGCTGGATGTGAAGCCAATACAGGAGGGTCTTAAACCAAAATACCAACGGCCAGCAGACACTGGCTCCAATATACTGTAGCCTCTAGATTATTGAGCTCTCACATCAATTGATACAGTAAGCCAATACATTTTACAATACTTTCATGTCGTTGGCTTCTGCATTAATTTCATAATTATCAGAAGTATCAACATTCTTTTTCCAAATGTGGTCACTTCTGTGTCCAGGGACTTCACAAAGCCACAATGATCTTCTTCCTTTATTTACAGTCTGTGGTCATAGGTTATTGTTTTGGGTCTGATTCTGAAAGTATCTGATTATGTTTTATTGTATTTTCAGCTTCCAAGTAGCCAAAATAAATAATTGGGAGGTTCTCTGGTCCGTGGGATTAGAAATATCTAATTTGCAGTGAATTGTATTTTTTTAAATGATGGTGCTACAACAACTGTCTGCAGTGCTGAACACCCATGAAATAGTACAAACAATAACTGTTACAGAACAGAGAGGTAAAACTGAAGCAACTAAAATGTCTTTTCAAAAAGTCACTTTACAGATGCATGTTTCCTGATTATTGTTTTTCAGCCCCGTGTGCAGGAGACACTTTCTTCTGCCACAGCAACATGTGCATTAACAACACACTTGTGTGCAATGGTGTCCAGAACTGTGTTTACCCCTGGGATGAGAATCGCTGCAAAGGTAAGCTGACACACAAGGGGGGGTATTCAACACAAACTCACTGTATTCACAACACATAATTTTTTTCTTTTTCTTTATGTGCTGTCTCTTCAACTAGAGAAGAGAAAACCCAGCATCCTAGACACGCTGGACAACACTAACCTCACTATCATAGGAGTAACCTGTGGTCTGGTCGTCCTCCTGCTGGTCATATCTGTTATCATCCAGGTCAAACAGCCTCGTAAGAAATATGTTGTTCGCAGGTGAGAGAGTAAAAGTCACGTACTACTTTTTTATCCTGTAATAATGGTCTATGATTAGCAATGTAAAACAACAACAAAAAAGCATGCTCAGTCCTGCTCTGATGAAAATTGTACGGCTATGTGGAGCTCATGGTTTTTGTCTTTTATGTAGCAAACTAAGTAAGTGATTAAAAAACCCACGGTACGCTGCCTAGCAGGATGCAGCAACCGGGTAGTAAAGTGCACTGAGCAACACTGAAACTGATTTCATGTGGACATGAATTACCTATTCTGTAGGGCCGGGGATCGATTCAAATGTCAAGAATCGATTCGATTCCGATTCTTAAGATTCAGAATCGATTATCAAGATTTGATTCAATTCGATTCGATTCCGATATTGATTTGGAATGCTGATAGAACTGCTTTAGAAACATCATGTGGGTCAGAATTACCAAACAGATCCAGGGCAGCAAACAGAGACGGGTGAAATCGGTTTTATTTTTTCCCACATTCCGTTTTTATTTGTTCCATTTTCGGTCTATTTTGGTTTTTAATTTTTGAGCATTTGGTTTTTAGCATTTTTTGCAAATGTAACCACAAGACAGTATATAAAGTAATATATAGGCAAAGGAATATAGACAATTTATGCAATTATAACTGAACACTTTAATGTTTTCATACCTTTAAACATATTTAAAGGCAAAAACATGGCACCAGTTATTCTCGTGTCCAACAAAACATTCCTTTTTTGGGGATAAACAAAAAAATATCCAAAAGTTGTAATGTAATGATGAAAAAAAAAAAAAAAAAAAAAGAAAAGAAAAAAAAAGAAAATAACCCCCCCCCCCAAAAAAAATCGATCTTTAGACATATGAATCGATTTTTAGGAATTAATATGAGAATCGATTTAGAATTGGGAAATCGATTTTTTCAACACAGGCCTACTATTCTGTATATGCTGTTGTTGATTTTGTGTACTCTTTCTTTCCTTCCTCTTCATACCCGCAGAGATGACTTTGACCCTGCCCTCCTCCACCCTGGTTTTGAGCCACCACACTATGAGCTCTGCACTCTGCGCCGCGCCCCCTCTGGAGACCTGACCGACGCCGGCATGGCGGAGGACTTTGAGAAGTTCCACAAACTCAGACGCTCCGAAAGCAAATGCATCCGCGACCACCACTGTGGCTCTCACCACGGCAGCATCCACGGCAGCATCCACGGCAGCCGCAGCAACCTGAGCATGCGGGATGCCACAATCGCCTCCGATGGAGGAGCTATTGTGCCGCCTTTGTCGCCAATGATGTTGAGCCAGATGTCGCCGCACCTCTCTCACCAGAACACACCAGCAGGCAGACGCAGCATCCTGGTGATGAAGCACAGCTACTCTCAGGATGGAGCCGAAGGGTACAGAGCAGAGGACGAGGAGGATGATTTGATGATGGATATGGGTCCCGCTAACAGCCAGCACCACATGCACCACCATCAGATGCACCATGGGATGTCAGGGCTGGATCACACAGTCCATCGTACACTGTCAAACGACTTTTAAATTACTGTAGGGTTAAATGCATCTAAAGAATAATCATTCTATAAACAAGAATACATGAAAACAAATGGAAAGGATTTAAAGAGATATATTGGATTACAAAATATTAAATGCAATTTAGTTTTTTTCCTAAAGAGGCATATAACTTTCACTTTTGATGTGTTATTACTGCTGATCAGAACAGTTCTGGCTGAAGCGAATCCAGCTGAAATACAAGTTTGACATTAAATGAGTAGAAACAGAGCACACTGAAGTTTGTGAAACCAACACTCACTTGTTTCTTCCGAGCCAAAGAGTTAAGTATCCATCAAGGATGGATCAAAGATGGATCTGAATGCATAGATACAAATATTAATGGCAGCTGGAATACTAGATCACTTTCCCCAATTTTTTCCCTTTTTGTTCCTGATGTTTTGATTTTTACCTATAGTATCATGTACAATATACTATATCATATTTATATCAATTTTGTGAATTTAATTAATATAATGATTACAGTTTTCCTTTACTTTTGGCATTATTGCATCACCAAAGCAAGGAACAAATGTGTCCGTTAATGGTAGACATCTTCTGTGTTGACATCTGATTCATGCCATCCCCTGTCTGATTCCTTTGTATTTATTTGATTAAACAATTTCCTTTTACTTTGAATATCAAAATAGTGTTGTCTTTATTTTTCTAAACTTCTGTATTTATAAGCAGTACTCGAGATGAGGGGGGATGGCATCCCCCCCTGAAATAAAAACGGTTAAAATCATCCCTCCTTTCCATCCCTTATGTCATTTCATCAATTAATGTAGTATTACTGCTATTTCAACATTTAGAGTCAACACCAGAAAAATAACTTTTTTGACAATTTTCACCTGTTTCAAGTACATTTTCACTTGAAATAAGTAGAAAAATCTGCCAGTGGGACCAGATTTATCTTCTAATTACAAGCAAAAAAATCTTGTTCCACTGGCAGATTGTTCTGCTTATTTTAAGTGAAAATCTACTTGAAACAGGTGAAAATTGTTGTTTTTTCCAGTGATGAGTCTTGTTTTAAGTGTAATGAGATTTTTTTACTAAAATGAGACATTTTAGGGCGCGACGCAGAGTGCAGAGATAAGTGAGAAATAAGACAAATATTCTTGTTAAGATTTTGAGTTTTTGCAGTGATCCATTTTACTTATCCTGTGAAGGGCAGAGGCATATTGATAAGTTCAGAAATCTGTTTTTATTGTTGTGTTTTGATCTATTTGATGTAAGCCCAGTGGATATTTAAAGCTTACAGAAGGCTGCATTTAACTGCTGCTATGTCATCCCTGCAGTATTTCTGCAGGTGTTTTGGTCAGTGCTATTATTTGTAATATATTATATTATTTGTAATCACCACAAATTATCTGTCCCCATATGATAAAATCCACCATCCCCCTGATTTTTTTTTTACAACTCGAGTACTGCTTATAAGTTTATAAGCCTATAATAATATTTGACTCTGTAAATGGTCATTGACGTCGTTGGCCACCGACCCGCAACCTAAAAGGAACCATTGATAGCTTGACTTTGTTACCTAGTCGGAATGATAATAACGTTGCACAGGTCAACAAACGGGCCATGCGACTTTTATTTTCAAATTGTTTGCATATTTTTATGGTAGTTTACATGTCGTTTGTGGTGTCCATTGGAAAGCAGCTAGTTAACCTGCTCAACCAGACGCGCGGCTGCTGTGGACGGAGTTGAGCTACAGTTAGCGGACGTTTTCAGAGCATCAATGTCACAGGAGGAGCTGGTCGTGGACCCGGGGACAGGTGGGGGGACGGGTGGGGGCAGGAGCCGCCTCGGCCTGGTCCTGACGGGGGTGGTGGGGGGCTCTCTGGTCGCCCTGTACGCCGTGGCTGCTCCGTTCGTCACCCCCGCCCTGAGGAAGGTTTGCCTCCCGTTCGTCCCCGCGACCACAGCTCAGGTGGGAAACGTCCTGCAGGCGCTGCGAGCCAGAACCGGGACTCTGGCGGACATCGGGAGCGGAGACGGCAGGATCGTGAGTGCTGACCCGCACATGTGTGCTACGTAAGCCTGATTTATGGTGCTGCGTTACATCGCTGCGTAGCCTACGCCGTAGGTCTGCGTTGGTGTAACGCGGAACCACAAATCAGCCTATAGTATGGTTTGTCTTTTCATTCTAACCTTCTGCTATTATCACCAGAGCTGGGTAGAGTAGCCACAAATTGTACTCAAGTAAAAGTACTGTTACTTCAGAATAATATGACTCAAGTAGAAGTAAAAAGTAGTCATCCAAATAATTACTTGAGTAAAAAAGTACTTGGTGAAAAAACTACTCAAGTACTGAGTAACTGTTGAGTAACGTCTGATTTATTTTTTTAACGCAACCATTCAAACAGACAAAAGTACAAAATAATCATCTTCAGGCAAATTAAATCAATAAAATAATAAAATAAATTAAAATCAATAAAAAATACAAAAAATGCTTAAATTAAAATAATTTTAACGTAAATTCAAGTACTTTAATAAATAATAAAATAAAAGAAATAAAAGAATAAAAAAATAAATTAAGCACAAGCAGCACAAAATTTCAAGCCTTTGTACTTTTTTTTTTATACACGAGAACTAGAACAAGCCCATGAACTCATAGAAACTCTGTGTGTGTTTGAGTCTCTAAACGTGACAAAACATGCAAAAACAAAAATTTTTCCCAAAGAATCACTCAGTGATGTCATGAGATTGACGCGTACGCAGAGGCGATAAAAGAAAAGTAACAGCTCAACGTAGCCTAATGTAGCGGAGTAAGAGTAATAGTTCCTTCTTCACAAATCGACTCAAGTAAAAGTAAAAAGTATAGTGATTCAAAACTACTCCTAAAAGTACAAAATTTCCCAAGACTTTCTCAAGTAAATGTAACGGAGTAAATGTAACTCGTTACTACCCACCTTTGAATATCACAAATTGTTATGTTACAATTGTATGGAATTGTTTAAAGGTTTGAAGGGTTTTTCTATAAGATTCTACACTGGTGGTTACTCTCAACGCAAGACAACATCCTGGTTTGTAGGAGTTCTTCTTTAGGTGAAGACAATGAAGAGAAACAGGTGTTTTAAATCCTGTTTTTCTCAAAGTTTTAGTGATCTTAGGTATTTGCTGAGTTAACATCTCAAGTAAGAAACAATCAGCAGCAGAATATATATGGCTGAAAGTGTGACATGTTTAGCTTTCTTTAACCACAGGTGTTCTCACAGATACGGTTAAACATCTGGACCTATAATGTAAAGAATATCTCCCTTTTTAGTATAAATAGGGCTGGATCAATGACCACTGTATGCATTTTCTGTCCTACCTCTGTGGTTTGAGTAAAGTGAACCTCCGGCCGGCAAATATTGTGCATGATATAATAAAGGCTTGTCTTAACATTTGATTCTGTTCACTGGTTCTCTTACGGTGCACCAGACAAACAAACGAACACGCAGATCTTTCAATTACCAAAATGAGGTCATGATCCCACGAAAAGCGACCTGGACTAATTCTTGTAGATAAGATAGAGAGCTTAGTGGAGGCTGGTCAGGTGGTTTGGGCATCTTGTTAACGTGCCTGCTGACGCCCTGCAGGGAATGTGTTTCGGGTCTGTCCCTTTGCAAGTAAGTCTTGGGGCAGATCTCAGACTAACTGGAGAGATATTATGCCTTGGTTGACTTGGGGAATGCCCCAAACTGTCCAGAGTAGAGCTAGAGGTGGTGACTGGAGAGAGGGATATCTGTACATATCTGCTCAAACTGTTATCAGCACAACTCTAGTGGAAGGAAATGGATGTGTGGATATCTGGATTGTAACTTTATGTGCCCATGTTCTACCTTTCTACCAACTTTTACAAAACCGTTGCTACAGTCGCTCTGCATTATTGAGACACTTTGTGCTTTCTTAGTAACCATGGCCCTGCGTCTTCCCTCTTGCAGGTAATTGCTGCTGCCAAACATGGATTCCAGGCATCGGGTTTTGAGCTGAACCCCTGGCTGGTGTGGTATTCTCGCTACAAGGCCTGGAGGGAGGGAGTCCACCGTTCCACCTCCTTCCACATCTCTGACTTGTGGAAGGTCAGTTGTTCCTTATTAGTGTTTATTTGTCATAGTGTTTAAAATATTTCTGGTCGAGACGTGACCATTTTATTCAACATAACTAAACAATGGCAGTAATCGTCTATTTCACTTTGTCAATCCCAGTGTTTCTGATTATTTTTCCAGGTCAGTTTTTCTCAGTACTCCAACGTGGTTATTTTCGGTGTCCCACAAATGGTGAGTTTGGCTGTTCATCATAAACAGAACCATCATGATTATTTTTTGTGGAATAAAATATACAACTCCAAATCTTTGCAGTCAGCATGAACCCAGAGTACTGAAGTTTTTTTTTTCTCACGACTTCATTATTATGTTAGTTTAATATACATCAATTTTTGAATTTCAAGCCTGCAGCACATCCCAGAAAAGGTTTTCACCTTTGCTGAGGGGGTGTTTGTATTAGTTTTGCCATTTGAGACGAGTGTGAATAATCTTTTCCAAGGATCCTCACATGTAGTGTGACTAATAGCCATGAGGGGAGTGCAGGGATCTGTCTGATGCGCTACATCCACGGACAAAACATAATTCCACTACTGCAGTTCAGTGACTTTTATTTCCTCTTATGAATGTACTTTCAAACATACACTTTGATTGTATATTTGCAGAATTGGGTTGCCTAATGGTAAAGTTGTAGCGGTCAGCAGAAATATTGCCTCAACCTCTCTCCGCACCAAGCAGACAGATTCACAGACGGATGCAGGTGATATCCATCTAGCAACCAGGGAGCCCCAGTGACACTCACACAACAGCCACACCCACCTACTACCCTCAGTGAGAAACATTCCTGCCTCTACATCACATCATCACAATCACATATTTGACTGACTTAATATGTTGTGCAAAAGCAAATCATTTCCAATCAGTCTTTGAGGAACATTTTTTCTTAAACATCTAAATCAGGGGTCGGCAACCCGCGGCTCTAGATGTGGCTCTTTAGCGCCGCCCTAGTGGCTCCCTGGAGCTTTTTCAAAAATGTTTGACCTTTTTTTTCCTTTTTTTCTTCTTTTTTTCCTTTTTCTTCTTTTTTCCTTTTTTTCTCTTTTCTTCTTTTTCTTTCCTTTTTAATCTTGACATTTCTACTTTTTTCTCTCTACATTTCGACTTTTTTCTCTCAACATTTCGACTTTTTTCTCGAGATTGTACTTCAACATTAATCTCAACATTTCGACTTTTTTCTCAACATTTGTGTGTGTACCCTTTTTTTGTTTTGTTGGAAGGACTTTTTTATTTTTTTGCTGATCGAAATAAACAAACTCAAACTCAATTTCAACTTTTTTTCGACATTTCAACTTTTTTCTCAAAGTGCATAATGAAAAAAAAATCTCCCCCCAGTTATAACTAATATAGATACATGCAGCATGTGCTGCCTTCATTGTAAGGCTTAAACAAGACTTTCATTTTCTGCGGCTGTTTTTTGTGTTTTTGGTCCAATATGGCTCTTTCAACATTTTGGGTTGCCGACCCCTGATCTAAATGATTTCCTCAAAATTTTCAGATCAGTTTCATAACACTTTTTTAATCTCTAAAAGGAAATTATATGTTGTTTTTTCACTGAATATGTTATGTGAGCAGGGGGGATCTCCTGTAGTGGTTTGTGTAGCAGGAGATCTGAAGACACTGTTGTCGTATGACCGTCCTGTAAACAGGATGTCTGGTGTTGTCCATTAAGCTCTTCATTTTATAAGTTGTCTGTACTCAGCCTCCTTTCCACCACTGGTACAACCCACAACCACAGAGCCATCTGAGTATTTCTGCAGATGACAAGACTCTTGATGTTTACTGGAAGTGGAGTTGTACAGCTTGAAGAGGAATGGTGAGAGCACAGTCCCCTCCGGTGCTGCTGTGCTGCTGACCACTCAGTCACACACACAATTGACAAATTGGTTCAATTTATTTCATTTTTTGTTGTCAAAGTGGAGATCCTCTATCCATTTTTGCTCCTCAGAGACTCGCCCTATCATGGATACAGCTTTTTGTACGAAACCATCATTGCAATCACCTCTTGACATCATCTGCTTGGAAGAAGAAGAAAAAAACAACCATTATATATTTCTTTCATTTCCTTAAAAGCACTAACGGGCACCATGTCAAACGGTTTTGAACAGTCTGCAGGCTTGAAATGCAAACATTGACATAGTAAATGAAATAGATAAATAGATGTTAAAAAAAAAAAAATATATATATATATATATATATATATATATATATACACACATACATACAGGACTGTCTCAGAAAATTTGAATATTGTGATAAAGTTCTTTATTTTCTGTAATGCAATTTAAAAAAAACAAAAATGTCATACATTCTGGATTCATTACAAATCAACTGAAATATTGCAAGCGTTTATTTTAATATTGCTGATTATGGCTTACAGTTTAAGATTAAAATTCCCAGAATATTCTAATGTTTTGAGATAGGATATTTGAGTTTTCTTAAGCTGTAAGCCATGATCAGCAATAATAAATAATAAAAGGCTTGCAATATTTCAGTTGATTTGTAATGAATCCAGAATGTATGACATTTTTGCCTTACAGAAAATAAAGGACTTTATCACAATATTCTAATTTTCTGAGACAGTCCTGTATATAGATATGATTCACAATGTCTGCAAAGAATAGTCAAAGTAACTTTTAGAATAGCGGTGATATTTTTGATGTGTAATGAATTTATCGACCCAACTCTTTCTGACTTGGGTTTGTACACCATGTGTGCTGGATAAAGTAACTTTGATCTTCCCTCCACTTATCTCCATATTGTAATTAGGGCCCGAGCACCTTCAGTGCGAAGGCCCTATTGTATTTGCAGGAATTTTTATTATTATTATTATTATTATTATTATTATTATTATTTTCCTGACAAAGTGATGGCCTTTTTGCCCCCCTTAACATGCCCAAAAAGTCACCAAATTTTGCACCCAAGTCAGGCCTGGCGAAAAATTTGATATTTAATGGTTTGCATTATTGGGTGTGGCAAAATGGCTCAACAGCGCCCCCTTGAAAACTTTGTGCCTCAAGCCCCACAATACGGTTTGACGTACATGCACGAAAATCGGTACACACCTGTATCATGGGACAACTTAAAGAAAAGTCTCTTGCCGTCATGCCCGAAACCAAACAGGAAGTCGGCCATTTTGAATTAATCGTGTCATTTTGGCGAAATTTATGCCATTCCTTCGAAAGTTAATTCAGCCCGAACCGTAACGTGCACCCAGGTGTGTTATACATCAAAATGTGCGTCTCCATCCTCTGACACCACGCATTACTTTTCTCTTTCAAAAGTGTTACCGTGGCGACGCTAGACGCCAAAAAGCGCGCCCACCCTTCATCTGATTGGTTCGACAGAAAAAACTTTGTGCCTCAAGCCCCATAATACGGTGTGACGTACATGAAGGAAAATCGGTACACACCTGTATCATGTCACAACTTAAAGAAAAGTCTCTTGGCGCCATGGCCTAAACCGAACAGGAAGTCGGCCATTTTGAACATTCTGAATTAATCGCGTAATTTTGGAGCAATATATGCCATTCCTTCGAGAGTTAATTCAGCCCGAACCGTATCGTGAACCCAGATGTGTTATACATCAAAATGTGCGTCTCCATCCTGCGACTACACGCATTACTTTTCTCTTTCAAAAATGTTACCGTGGCGACGCTAGACGCCAACAAGCGCACCCCCCCTTCATCTGATTGGTCCATATTTGATAGTTCCCCAAAAGGCACCAAATTTGGCATGCAAGCCAGGCCTGGCGATAAATTTGATATTTCATGGTTTGCATTAATGGGCGTGGCAAAATGGCTCAAGAGCGCCCCCCGGAAAACTTTGTGCCTCAAGCCCCACAATACGGTTTGATGTACATGCACGAAAATCGCTACACACCTGTATCATGGCACAACTTAAAGAAAAGTCTCTTGGAGCCATGGCCGAAACCGAACAGGACGTCGGCCATTTTGAATAAATTGTGTCATTTTGGCGAAATTTATGCCATTCCTTCGGCAGTTAATTCAGCCCGAACCGTAACGTGCACCCAGGTGTGTTATACATCAAAATGTGCGTCTACATCCTGCGACACCACGCATTACTTTTCTCTTTCAAAAGTGTTACCGTGGCGACGCTAGACGCCAAAAGGCGCGCCCCCCCTTCATGTGATTGGTCCATATTTGATAGTTCTCCAAAAGTCACCAAATTTTGCATGCAAGCCAGACTTGGCGATAAATGTGATATTTCATGGTTTGCATTAATGGGCGTGGCCTAACGGCTCAACAGCGCCCCCTAGAAAACTTTTCTCTACCATAACTTTTGAATGGTTTGACATAGAGAGTTGTGGGTGGTGTCATGGGACTCTGTAATGAGTCCTTAAGCTTCGTTGGCCTTAATTAGCCCCGCCCCTTCTTCTGATTGGTTGTCCCTTTTTTCTGCTGTAACTTTTTAATGGTTTGACTCCCGCTTCCTGATTCAAACGTCTGCTGGCCCCGCCCCCCGACCAATCAGTGGCGAGTAGGGTGATGACGGCCCCGCCCCCCGACCAATCAGTGGCGAGTAGGGTGATGACGGCCCCGCCCCCCGACCGATCAGCTGTTGTAATGTGGTGACGTCAGAAATAGTCCCGTGCTCAGCCCGGTTAGAACCTCGGTAGAATGCTTACAGAAAGAGTAATGAATGAAATAGTAGTGTTTTACTAATATTTATACCTTACAAATATTTAAAAAATTATGAAAAAAAGTTCCAGACATTTTATTGCTCTGTTGGTCTCTCTTAAGCCAGTAAGTCAAAGCAAAAGCAATGGCTGAGATGTAGCTCAGCCAGATCATAGCGGTCTTTGGTGCCAGAGGTCGGGAGTTCGAGCCTGGCTTCCCAAAACTTTTGTCAGCAATTTTTGTGTTTTTTTTTTACATCAAAATGTGCGTCTCTGTCCTGCAACGACGCACATTACTTTTCTCTTTCAAAAGTGTTACCGTGGCGACGCTAGACGCGAAAAAGCGCTCGTCCCCTTCATCTGATTGGTCCATATTTGATAGATCTCCAAATGTCACCAAATTTTGCATGCAAGCCAGGCCTGGTGATAAATTTGATATTTCATGGTTTGCATTAATGGGCGTTGCCTAACGGCTCAACAGCGCCCCCTAGAATACTTTTCTCTGCCATAACCTTTGAAAGGTTTGACATAAAGAGTCGTGGGTGGTGTCATGGGACTCAGTATTGAGTCCTTGACCATAATTGGTGAAAATTAGCCCCGCCCCTTCTTCTGATTGGTTGTCCCGATTTTCTGCCATAACTTTTGAATGGTTTGACATAGAGAGTCGTGGGTGGTATCATCAGATTCTGTATGGAGTCCTTGACCTTCATTGGCCTGAATTAGCCCCGCCCCTTCTTCTGATTGGTTGTCCCGATTTTCTGCTATAACTTTTGAATGGTTTGACATAGAGAGTCGTGGGTGGTGTCATCAGACTCTGTATGGAGTCCTTGACCTTCATTGGCCTGAATTAGCCCCGCCCCTTCTTCTGATTGGTTGTTCCTTTTTTCTGCTATAACTTTTGAATGGTTTGACATAGAGAGTCGTGGGTGGTGTCATTTCTGAAATGCTTATGGGGGGCGGTGAACGTGAGTGCGAGGGCCCGTTCATCGCTGCTTGCAGCTTTAATTGTGACTTTGTGTTTGTCCAGATGGAGCAGCTGGAGCTGAAGCTGGCCAGTGAACTTCAGAGTACAGCCAAGGTGGTGGCCTGCCGCTTCCCCTTCCCTACATGGGTCCCTGAGCACACTGCAGGGGAGGGCATAGACACTGTGTGGGTGTACGATGCCAAAACCTTTAAATCCAGTCTGAATCATAATCTGACAAGAAAAACAATGTTAGAGAAACAAGATACATCTGATTCACACACGTAACAGGACTCAGTATTTGTTATTAAATTGCCATTGTATGCACGACGAGCAAGAATGTGAGTGAAACGGACCCCCAGTGAGCAGTTGTGGTTCCAGCCTTTACTGTCCATGTCTATGGGGGGCTGGAGGATAAAACATTAAAGTCTTTACTAAAGTGATGCTCAATGCTTGCCCAGGGGTCAAAGAATCAGAAAGAAGTTTATTGCCAAGTAGTTTAACACACACAAGGAATTTGTTGTGGTGATTGGTGCAATACAAAAGAGCAAATAATATTAAATGAAAAAATGTACAAGTTGGTTCTAAATCGCCGGAGTGATGAGTCTAGGAAAAATAATATTTTTTGTACATGAGGTGACCTGGGACGTGCGTTAATGTGACGCATAAGGTCAGGTCAGAGTCTTTACGTTAATGTAACGCAGAGTTAGTCCATGTTCCAGACCAGATATCAGCACCACTCAAGGTGACAAAACTTGCTTATAATTTTTGAAAAGATCCATGTCTGTAGATGATATTTTGGTATGATAACCCTTCCTGAGTGGCAGCTGTATCATAGTTAAATAACTTATTTGACAATTTTCACCTGTTTCAAGTAAATTTTCACTTTTCACTTGAAATAAGTAGAAAAATCTGCCAGTGGGACAAGATTTATCTTCTCATTATAAGCAAAAAAATCTTGTTCCACTGGCAGATTGTTCTACTTATTTCAAGTGAAAATCTACTTGAAACAGGTGAAAATTGTTGTTTTTTCCAGTGATGAGTCTTGTATTAAGTGTAATGAGATTTTTTTTACTAAAATGAGACATTTTAACTAGAAATAAGACAAATATTCTTGTTAGGATTTTGAGTTTTTGCAGTGATCCATGTTACTTATCCTGTGAAGGACAGAGTCATATTGATAAGTTCAGAAAACTGTTTTTTATTGTTGTGTTTTGATGTATTTGATGTAAGTCCAGTGGATATTTAAAGCTTACAGAAGGCTGCATTTAACTGCTGCTATGTCATTCCTGCAGTATTTCTGCAGGTGTTTTGGTCAGTGCTATTATTTGTAATATATTATATTATTTGTAATCAGCACAAATTATCTGTCCCCATATGATAGAATCCACCATCCCCCCTGATTTTTTTTTTTACAACTCGATTACTGGAATGGGGGGTCCGGGGCCTTGTAGACGAGGACAGCTGCAGTCGGGAAAGGGGATGGAAAGGGGATTTATTATGAAAAAACAAGAAATACTAATAATCATTAATGTCCCCATGACGTGTGACCGATAGATGAAACTGTGTCACAGTAATCCGTATGGTGAAACTCTGCCTGCTCTGTTTATATGTACCGGTATTTAAATATGTGTATTAATAAAAAACTAAACTAAATCCGTGCTGTGCTGTGTTGTGGTGCTTTGGCGCCACCTAGCGGCCAGAGTGCGACATAATCACGTGTTGTTGCTGGACAATGTCCCGACCGTTAGCTGAAAGTGAGGATTGTGGAAAAACATTTATACAAAGTCTCTCCTTGATTGCATAATTAATGAAAACGACTAAGGACGAGTGTCGCCCTGAAGCAGACACTAATCAGCCATGTTAATGTGCAGATAGGCGGCTGTCCTCGCGTGTAAATCTCTAAATAAGCGGACCGCTGCTGGAGCAACATGGAAACCGCAGAGGAAGGTAATGATGATCCCGGGGCAGACATAAGCTCTTTATAGATCACACTCACACCACACAACCAGCAGCTTGTGCCACTTCTAACTCAGATAAATGGTAAAGATGGATGTTTATTCTCTGTCTTGTGGAGCTTGGTCAGATGAGCAGCAGACACCACGCCGTTAAGCCTGAATTATGGTTCCGCGTTGCACCGACGCAGAGCCTACGGCGTAGGGTACGCGGCGACGCACACCGTACGCCGCGTACCCTACGCCGTAGGCTCTGCGTTGGTGCAACGCGGAACCATAAATCCGCCTTTAGCCAGCGAGCTAACGGGCCAACAGAGTTGGACAGAAACTCCCCTCTTTCACACAAACCCGAGCTGCCTTGCTCAAGGGTTGAGGCAGTGCCTTCACAAATTCGCCCAGCAGCTTGTTTCACACCGTTAACGCACCTAGAGGTGGATATTGTGTAGATAAATGCAGGCGGGGGTAAATTATGGGACTAAAACAAGCAGACAGCTGGGGGATAATAAAGCTTTTTATTAACTATTCACTTAAACCTGTGTCTTCCTGCAGATGGCATTGGCAAAAAAGTGCCTCAAGTCAACGATATTAAAGTAGTTTCTTTATGGTGAACTGTATCCGACTGTGTTGCTGCATCTGGATAATTATAGTGACTTTATTTGGGTCATCAGGTGGTCCAGGATTATTCTGGATCAGTCTCTGGTCTAATACAGGGCTGGAAATCCTGGAGAATCCTGGAGAGTGCTGCAATCTCAATGTTGTGTTTTCAACAGAGGTGTCAAAAGTATTCACATTCATTACTCAGGTAGAAGTATAGATACTAGAGTTTAAAAATACTCCTGTATAAGTTGAAGTATCAACTCAAGTTTTTTACTCAAGTAAAAGTATAAAAGTACTGGTTTCAAAACTACTTAAAGTGTAAAAGTAAAAGTAATGTAAGGGGGAAAAAGCCATTAATGGCAAAAGACATTGAAAATGAATGCATCTTAGTATAATGCAAATATATTAAAGAATCATATATGTGTACTATTGAGCATTAACATGTTTCAGAGAGCAGGAGATATGATGACTAGTTGCCTATAAGTATTGTAATGGTGCAAAAAGTCAAACTTCAGAGGCATGTTATCATTTATCCTAACCTTTATTGGAATGTACATCCAAGTTTAGTTGCAGGAATCTGAGGGAACGGATGTAAGAACAAAACTGGACAAGAACATCTGAAACAACCACAACCAAATTCACTCTATCCGGATGGAGCAATTTAACTGGATAGTTGTTTTTTAAAGGCCGAAATGAAATAGAGTAACGAGGCTGTTTTTAAAATGTAAGGAGTAAAAAGTACAGATAATTGCGTGAAAATGTAAGGAGTAAAAGTAAAAAGTCGTCTGAAAAATAATTACTCCAGTATAGATAACCAAAATTTCTACTTAAGTAAGGTAACCAAGGAAGTATACACCTCTGGTTTTCAAGGCCTGAAAAGTGCTTGGATTTTAGTTTAAGTGCTTGGAAGTGCTTGCAATTATAACTCTGTCTTTCACAAAATTGGGATCAGACTGTATAGTTTAGTTATTACAAGGAGAAATAAAATCAGTAAGATGAAACATAACTAGTTAATTAATTAATTAACATATTTGTGATAAAAAACGGAAAAAATAATTATGAGTGTATTTATATTTCTGTAGATATTTTACCCCAGAGATAAGGTACTTGAAGAATTTGAAAATGACCCCTGAAAGTGCTTGAAAAGTGCTTGAATTTGACCTTGAAAAAGGTGTAGGAACCCTGTAAGCAGGGTTTCTGCGGGGGCTAGAAGTCCTGGAGAGTGCTTCAATTTCAATGTTGTGTTTTCAAGGCCTGAAAAGTGCTTGAATTTTAGTTTAAGTGCTTTAAAGTGCTTGAAAAGTGCTTGAAATTATAAATCATACAAGGAGAAATAAAATCAGTAAGATGAAACATAACTAGATGTTGACAGCATAATTGTGATTAAAAAGCGGAAAAGATAGTTATGAGTGTATATATATTCCTGTAGATATTTTACCCAAGCGATAAGGTGCTTGAAGATTTTGAAAATGACCCTTGAAAGTGCTTGAATTTGACCTTGGAAAATGTGTAGGAACCCTGCAAATGTGATATTAAAAACATTTGAACACTATCTTTTGCACAGAGCTCGGGTTACGCTGTCAACAGCAAGTACAGTGCTGTTATTAAGTATTTCCCCCTTTGCTTTTACTGTGTGTGTGTGTGTGTGTGTGTGTGTGTGTGTGTGTGTGTGTGTGTGTGTGTGTGTGTGTGTGTGTGTGTGTGTGTGTGTGTGTGTGTGTGTGTGTGTGTGTGTGTGTGTGTGTGTGTCATACATTCACGGTTCATCAATCAAATTTTTTGTCAAATATATTTTATTGAAGAAAATATTTGAGCCGTACGACATGAACGCAGTGTACATTTGCTTTTAAGAAGAACAAAAAGAAAACAGAAAAGATCACATCACTACACAGGATACACAGGTACATAAGAAAAAAAACCTATCACATCCTCCCTCCCACCTATTCTGCTCAGTACATAGTGTGTAACAATACAGGTAGCAATGGAAATATTAGTTTTGATAAGACAGAGTGGAAAATACTAGTGGACAACTTATTGTTGATAGTGGACACAACAAAGAGTGTCCACTAAGGGTTATTTATTTGTCAGGTAGTGGACGAGGGGCAGCCAGATCTTGTCAAATTGCGACTCTCTTTTATTCAAACAAAATTGTATTTTTTCAAGGTGAAGGGTGTTTGTCATTTCTGTGAGCCACAGCCTAAATGTAGGAACTTCCCTTTTCTTCCAGAAAGTCAATATAATTTTTTTGGCTGTAATCAGACCGTAGGAGAAAAGTTGGTGCTGTGCTCTTGTCAATGTTGGTACAGATTCTGAAATTCCCAGTATAACCAAGATAGGATCAGGTTCAATACGGGTACCAAGAATCTCAGAGAATTCTTTAAATATTGTTGTCCAGTATTTTTTTTTTCTTCGGACAGAGAACGAAGCTGTGGAGATGGGTTGCCTCATCTATGTTGCGGTTATCACATTGTGGGGAAACATTTGGAAAAAGCTTATGGCATCAATCACATTTTAATGTCAGACAAATACAAAATACAAATGTTAAATGATTTTCATTTTTTTAAGGGGAAAAAACTTTCCAATCCAAGCTGGCCCTTTGTGAAAAAGTAATTCTGCTTTAAATATTATAACTGATAGTAGCATCCTTGGCAGCAACAACTGCGATCAAACTGGCAATCAGGGTTTCATTGTAGAGGAATTTGACCCACTCTTCTTTGCAGCGTTGCTTTAATTCAGCCACATTGAAGGGTTTTCCAGCATGGACGACCTGTCGAAGGTCCTGCCACAGCATCTCCACCTGATTTAACGTCCAACTTTGACGAGGTCATTCCAAAACTGTCTTTTTAATTATTTTTCTTGAGTCATTCAGGGGTGGACTTGCTGCTGTGCGTCAGATCATTGTTCTGCTGAATAACCCAATCGTGGTTAAAGGAGCTTGAGGCAGGATTTATGAAAAAAATCTGTATACATCTTAAGTTTTCTAGTAATAATGTCAGATGAAGCGTTCCAAACCCAAAAGAATGAGCCCTCTAGTGTATCTCTCCGTTGCCTTGAACAGGCTGTGTGCTGCAAAATGTGCTGCAATTCTGGGCCCGAATTTCCCGCGCTGGGCTGCGGATGTGACGTCACATGACGCTGCATGCGCGTTCTCCCGTGCCGGCTTTGCTGTTGGCGGTCGTCATGGCGCTAATGAGTCTCATTTCTTATTCTTGCCTCAAGCTCCTTTTAATCTTTAGGTCACAAACTGATGGCCAGCCATTGTCCTTCAGGAGTTCCTTGTAGAGAGAAGAATAAATTATTCCACCAACCCCCAGACCATCACACTACCACCATGTTTGACTGTCGATATGATGTTCTCTTTCTGACATTGCTGAGTTATTTTAAATTTTTTTTTACACCAAATACAACAAACCGCACCACTTCCAAAAAAAAGTTCCACTTATGCCTCGTCAGGCCACAGAATATTTTCCCTTGGGGATCATCAAGATGTTTTTTGGCAAATGTAAGACGGGTCTTTGTGATCTTTTTGGTCAGCGGTGGTTTTCACCTTGGAACTGTCCCACAGATGCCATATTTAGCCAGTCTCACTGACCTTAACTGAGGTAAGTGAGGCCTGCAGCGCTTTAAATGTTGTTCTTGGTTCTCATCTGACCCCCTGAATGAATGAGTCGTCAGTGTGCTCTTGGAGTAATAGTGGTAGGCCAGCCACTCCTGGAAAGGTTCCCCACTGTTTTCACCATATGTGGGACTTTCTCTCTCATCTGTTCTTGAATTTCTTAAGATCGTGACGTGATGTATTGCTTTTTGTGATCTTTTAGCCTACTTCATGTCAGACAAGTTACATTTTTGTGATTTATTGATGCTGGAGGTCTGGTAGTAATCAGGCCTGGACGTGGGAAGTGAAATTGAACTCAGTTTTCCAAAAAAATTGCTTAATCACAGTTGCTTAATGATTTAACAAGGGGGATGGGACAATTACTAAATGCATTATATTTGCTCAGGTTGTGTCTCTGTTCTCCTGTTCAGCAGATATTTGTCGAGTATGTCGGTCGGAGGGGACCCAGGACAAACCCCTCTACCACCCCTGTGTTTGCACTGGCAGCATCAAGTTTATCCACCAGGAATGGTACGGCAGTGAACTCGCACTTACAACGCTGCATTATTGCGGGGGTTTTCTTCAGCTCGTAGGGAATTTTCAGTACGATAAAGAGACTAAACTGACATTGTGTGTTTTCTTTTCACAGTTTACTTCAGTGGCTAAAACACAGTAGAAAAGAATACTGTGAATTATGCAAACACAGGTTTGCGTTTACACCGAGTAAGTTGCTTGGTTCTTCATCATTCATTTCAGTACACATGAATTAGTTTGTGATAACCTCCTACAAGTGACCAGGTCTAACTATCTGCTCTCTTCACGTTTCTGTTGTCTCCAGTTTACTCCCCGGACATGCCATCCCGGTTGCCAGTGCAGGATATATTTTCGGGGCTGGTCACCAGTATCGGAACAGCCATCAGATACTGGTTCCACTACACCCTGGTGGCGTTTGCTTGGCTGGGTGTGGTTCCTCTCACAGCATGTAAGTCACACCTTGGTTTGTGGTTTGGTTCTTGAATTATCTAGATCAGGGGTCGGCAACCCGCAGCTCTAGAGCCGCATGCGGCTCTTTAGCGCTGCCCTAGTGGCTGCTGGAGCTTTTTCAAAAATGTTTGACCTTTTTTTCCTTTTTTCTTCTTTTTTCCTTTTTTTCTTCCTTTTTCCTTTCCTTTTTAATCTCGACATTTACATTTTTTTCTCGACATTTTGACTTTTTTCTCGAGATTGTACTTCAACATTAATCTCGACATTTCGACTTTTTTCTCGAAATTTTTACTTTTTTCCCGACATTTCGACTTTTCTCGACATTTCGACTTTTTTTATCAAGATTGCACTTCAACATTTATCTTGACATTTCGACTTTTTTCTCGACATTTCGACTTTTTTTATCAAGATTGTACTTCAACATTAATCTTGACATTTCGACTTTTTTCTCTAAATTTTGACTTTTTTCTCGACATTTCGACTTTTTTCTCGAAGTGCATAATGATAAAGAAAATCTTCCCCCAGTTATAACTAATATAGCTACTTGCAGCATGTGTTGCCTTCATTCTAAGGCTGATACAAGACTTTTCATTTTTAGCGGCTCCAGACATATTTGTTTTTGGTGTTTTTGGTCCAATATGGCTCTTTCAACATTTTTGTTTGCCGACCCCTGATCTAGGTTTATGCAAATGTAAAAGTTATTGTCTGAATCGCTTGATTAGTTATGTGGTCAGTAAAAGTGTTCGCCTCTTTACTTAAAAAAGTACTATATTCCTTATTACTCTTTACAAAAGTAATAGTATTACCTATAACTTGATCCTAAAGGCAGTCTTTTATATTTCTTATTATATTACTTTCTGTTGCATCTTTTGAAATTAATAATTGCATCACATATCCCTATATGTGTGAAAAGATGGATTGAGTCTCATTCTCATAGGGTTGTTGTGATACTTTATAATGGAAAGACTCTCGGTACCTACAAACAGTTTACATTTGACAACAACATTCTTGGAATCTCTCTTTTTGACAATAATATAATATATAAATGGCCATATTTCCAACCAGTGTACTTCATCTCCATCTTCCAGGCTAATTTTCCAGCTGCTTCCGTGTGCACCTTCGTGCATGTTCAAACTTCATACAAAAATACATAAAATAACAAATAAGTAACATGTGATTAGTTATTAAATGTCATCGTAATGGCAATATTCTGTTATTAGTTAGTTACACTGCTTGTTACTGGGAAAAGTAATATACAAGAAACACATCACTGCTCTAAAATTAAAAAAAAAAGAGGGGAAAAATTATGACTTAATTTTTCAACGCCAAAAAAAAATCTGGAAATGTATGACTCCATTCAGAGTGAATGAGAACTGCGACCACTACATGCCATGCATTTTTGTGAATCCTGCTTAATGCTTGGAGTAATTCTTGAAAGAAGATAGTTTCAACTATTTTGCTCATTTTAAGAGCAATTGTGCTCAAATACTTGACCTGCCACAGCAGCACCTTTTAGTCCTCAGTATTGACTTTTAATTAAAACATAGTCGTTTAATTTGTTTTTAGAGCAAGGTTATTCGAATGACATGTTTTAGATGAATGTTGTCGTTTAGCATGAAGTGCTGTATAGTTCCAAGAATTGAGACCAAGGTTTTTAGGTTTTTATTGGTTAACAGTAAAAAAAAAAAAGAGAAGAGAATCTCATCACACTGCTGTTGATATCACTGACTCCTATTATTTATTTTCTAACAGGTCGTATCTACAAGTGTTTATTTACAGGCTCCGTGAGCTCTCTTCTTACCCTGCCGTTAGACATGCTTTCAACGTAAGTGTCTGCTCTCTGCTCTTTCTTTTTTTCTCTGGGTTTATATTGTCGGTGTGTGTAGACCTTTGTGTTCCTGATGTCTTTGAACACTTGTGTTGTTTAAAGCCTAACGTTTTTTTGACATAACCTTAGATACCTGTCAGATGAACATCACTCAATACCTCCAATTAAGTGACACTCACATAAATCTAATTCAAGTCAAATCAGTGCAGTTTAATCAGAAAGCCAGTGGCTCATGATCCTGAGCAGGAGATACACAAACACAAAAACTGTCAGTCTGTCATTCAGACTGGGAGAATAAAGCTAACACAAAGTTAGGGATGGCGTTAAAAGCGTATACATAAATAGTAAGTACTGAGAGCAGAATGCAAATACAGGACTGTCTCAGAAAATAAGAATATTGTGATTTTCTGTAATGCAATTACAAAAACAGAAATGTCATACATTCTGGATTCATTACAAATCAACTGAAATATTGCAAGCCTTTTATTATTTTAATATTGCTGATCAAGGCTTACAGCTTAAGAAAACTCAAATATCCTATCTCAAAAAATTTGAATATTCTGGGAATCTTAATCTTAAACTGTAAACCGTAATCAGCAATATTAAAATAATAAAAGGCTTGCAATATTTCAGTTGATTTGTAATGAATCCAGAATGTATGACATTTTTGTTTTTTTAATTGCATTACAGAAAATAAAGAACTTTATCACAATATTCTAATTTTCTGAGACAGTCCTGTAGATGTTAAAGGCATCCTTTTAATTTTTGAAAATATCTCACTTCCGTACTTTACCTTTCTTTGAAGGGTAGTTTGAAATGATCATAAAAACATGATGTAAAACATAACAAAACATTTTACTTGCAGGCAGAATCTGCTTGCTGACTGCCTCCAGGGTTGTTTTGTGGTCACGTGCACGTTGTGTGCCTTCATCAGTCTGGTGTGGCTCAGAGAGCAGATCGTCCACGGCGGCGCCCCCCAGTGGTTAGAGCAGAATCCCCCCCCTCTGGTCCCCAACCCCCCCAACGACCCTGCACCCGCTCAGGAGGTGAGTTCAGTTCAGGATGAAAACTAGCTGGATTCCTATTTAACCCACAATCTTATCAGACACTAATGACAACAATCACATACTATTGCCCATCACTATCCATTTCTGATGTGGTTGTGGTCTGATTTATTTAAAATTTTACATTTTGTTACTTTCTCCTATAGGAAAAACTAATACTTAATGCACAGTTATTGCAAGGGAAGACTTAACATTTGTCTTCTTGGAAAAAGGATGTGCATTCCAGGTATCAGTGCCATGTGTTTGTGTTAGAACAAAAATAATACTTGTGTTGGTTCCTTTCAGCCAGTGTTGGAATGCAGCCCATCTCTGAAAGATCTTCACAAATCACTATGCACTTGTGGATGTTTCTTTTCTTTTTTTTCCCCTTTTCTTTTTAAGATAGGGCAAGACTCGTTATTGCCAAATCAAAATGTAGTGTAGCACAAATGACTCTTTTTCATGTTGAAAAATTAGTTTAGAAGAATATTTTATTACTTTTGGAAGTGTAGTCTAGTTTTTGCCATCACCTGTCCCCGTTACTGGGAAAACCAGCCAAAATAACTTTGAACACTCAGCCCAGTCGTATCTTATGACGACTGTGTCTCGCTTCACTGGACTGTCGCACATCATCATTGATGAGACAAGTTCACAGAACTACAGAGGACCTGGTTGCAGAGGTGGTCAAGAGACTTGAGGAAGAAATGATGGAACAGAAAGTTAGATACTGACCAAGCAATAGACCAAACAGGACTAAATCCTGGACAGTGTTGTGAAAGTGACAACCTCTGTATGCAGCCAAATCAAGGCCAAAAGTTTTGCTAATTTGAAAATAAAATTTGAACCTGAAAATTATTTTTTAGTTTCAATTTTTTCTTTTCAGTATCAGTTCTTTTTTTTCAGTTTCAGAACTTTTTATTTCAGTCTCAAATCTTTTTTTCAGTTTCAGATCTTTTTTTTTCAGTTTCACATCTATTACCGTACTTGGCACCAATCGCAGTATAAAAGCAATAAACTATGCCAGACTGTACAGTTCAACAGCCACACTTTAAAGTTTGACATTTCCCACTTCCACATACTACCAAGTACGGTCTAAAACAGCTTTTTAAACAGAAATGTGTCACTAGTATCCGTTTTTTCCACTGCCAATCACGTGAATATGGTGTATATACAGTGTTGAATCATACTTCTACTGATAACTTCTGCAACCTACGTTTCCTGAAGGCAACATGACTGAGGAAGGTCCCCAACCTCCTCTGTTATGCTGTCACTCATGATGCCACGCCCCTCTCAGTTGATGCCACGCCCCCTACGCCAGATCGGGGCCAAAAGTCTGAAACTGAAAAAAAAGATGTGAAACTGAAATTAAAAGTTCTGAAACTGAAAAAAAGATCTGATACTGAAAAAAAAAATTGAAACAGTAAAAAAGAATTTTCAGGTTCAAATTTTATTTTCAAATTAGCAAAACTTTTGGCCTTGATTTGGCTCCATACCTCTGCCCCAGGGATCAGCTGAGCCTAGACTTTTGAATGTTCCTCTGTGCTGCTTTAAGAAGCAGATGTTTCTTATTTTGAGCTGTATGAGGGTTTTGTTTTTGTTAATGCATCGTACTATGTCTTGTTTTTGCATGGCTCTGCAGGACCCAGGTGCTAATGCTGCTCAGCACGGCCAGGCGGCTGCAGATGCAGCAGATGCTGCAGCCGCCCAGAACCCTGTCCACCCAGATCCTGCCAACCTGCCTGAAGCTGGTAACCCTGGAGATGAGGCAGAACTAGACGATGATGATGGTGATGATGATGGAGATGATGATGAGGATGAGGATGATGATGATGATGGGGATGAAGATGAAGAAGAAGAAGAGGAGGAAGAAGAAGGCAGGGAAGAGGAGGCTGCTGATGCCAATAATGGAGGACAAGGTTAGTGAGCAGAACATTAACACAACGTCTTTGTGTTAAGGTGACATTATTTCAACAAGATATTTATTTTTAGTTTCTTTACACATAAGGTACGAGTGTCCATAACTCCACTGAGGGCAAGTAACTCTACTTTTTAGGAAACACAGTTATTGCATTTATAGAAAAGGGTTGAGATGTACAGTATATTTTATTTGGGTTTGCAGTCGGTGCAATTAGATCAACATATTTCTTTCAAGAAAATTAAGATTGAATACATGCACAGGTTTATTTAAGCTTGTGTTTTTACGCTCATTTGAATAAGCCCCAGTACATTTCAGAATAAATAAACATCAAAATGTCTGACGTTTTTATCACTGAGTCTTTTTATCCATGTGGTATCTGCGTTTTTGGAGCTCTGAAATGTAAGTTTTCTGAAAAGGGTTAAAAGGAAAAAAAAAAAAAATCTTTTATAGATAACCAAAATCTCGGTCAAATAGAACCCTTAACTCTGCTAAGAGCAACTACAGCATTGATAACCTGCAGGCTTATTGCAAGCACGAATACTGAGCCTACTCCCTCCTGCTTTTCTTTTTCTTTCAGCTAATTGTTTAGGAGTTGCCACAGTAGAACATTTATTTCCAAATGCATATCCCCTTTGACCACATCCAGAAATCTCCTCCTTGATCCTCTCTTTCTCCTGCACAACAGCTCCATCTGCAGCATCCCTCTACCAATATATTCCCTTTACCGCCTCTCTTTGTGTCCAAACCATCTCATAGTTTGTTTCCAAGACGTCTAAACCTGGCTGTTTCCTAATCCTATCCATGCTTGTCATTGCCAGAGAAAATTTTAACATCTTCGATTCCACCTGAGCCGATAAGTTCAGTGGCTCGCTCTCACTAGTGTTTGTGTTACGAGGTCCCACTACGCACCGTTTCTGTTGCATCGTCACTGCACCACATACAGATCTGGCATACAAAGTATCCGGCAGCCCTTAGATTTTCGACTTTAGATTTTCTGGGTTTTCATTTGTATATTTGAAGACGTTTGTAAAAACGGTGCCATGTTTAGGACAATTTTTAACAACGAAAGAAAGATTACATTCTGAAGCACAATGCAAATATGTACAAATGTTTCTAAGGGAATTGTTATTTCTTAATGTTCTTCTGTTTACATTTCCTCCACACAGAAGATTTGAACTGGAATGCCCTGGAGTGGGATCGAGCAGCAGAGGAGCTCACCTGGGAAAGGGTGGGACATTCTTCTTTCTTTTTTTGAGAATGTTTAAAGACATTCCCATGCCATTTTTCTCTTTATGTTACTGATTCTGATACCTGAACCTGAGTATAGTCTGATACTTAGTATTGATACTATAACATTGTTATTTAGATTCAAAACATTTTTTTTGACGTTGGTATCAGTACCAGAACAATGCCAGTATTTTTGTGTGGTTTTCATGTGTAGCTCTCAATTTTTGCCTATTTGGGGAAGCTCTTTGTGGATGTAGTGTTCATCTTTTCTATGTAAAGTAGAAGTAATGATTGCACCGAAATCCTCATTTTTTCTTTTCTTATTAATGATTTAACAAAGGAAAAAAAGGGGTCTCCCGCACACTGTCAAGTCACTTGCAAAAGACTTTAATAAAGCTTTATAAAAGTCTTTTGCAAGTGACTTGACAGTGTGCGGGAGACCGCTTTTTTTTCCTTTGTTCACTCCTACCTACTCCAACGCACCTGTTTTTCAAGTTTTTTTAGGTGTGCATCAGCCTCCAGATCTTTACTTATTAAAGATTTCCCATGTCTTAGGCATTGATTGTTACATTGTGCTCAATATGTGTCACAGATGCTGGGGCTGGATGGTTCCCTTGTCTTCCTGGTACGTATGCACTTTAATATTTATGTGATGATTTTACACAATTTCAACTTTTCTTCAAATAAATGAGAATAATATTTGCTGATATAATGATAATTTTTCATACTGAGAATTAGCTCCCGTAATTGAAAATAAAAAATAATTTGCCTCCTGCATGAAAGGCAAATTTCCAGTCTTGCGGTGTAATTTGAAAACCTCACCACAGAACGATGTGGACCAGCGTCTTCATTCTACGGGGAAGACACTTCTTTGGCCTAAACTTGTTACCTTAGTGAAGCAAAATGGGACACTAAATATGAGTAGTGTCAGTGACACAGTTTTGATTGGATATGGACTGTATAATTTTCAAAAGCAAAAACATAAAAGCAACAGTTTGATGCAACTGCACAGTCAAATAACATGGGATGATGACAGAGAGCCCTTTTGCGTTTCTCTCCAGGAGCATGTATTCTGGGTGGTGTCGCTCAACACACTCTTCATCCTTGTATTCGGTGAGTCAAATTTTTGAGAACGTTTCAATCTTCTAGGAACAGCGAGAAAATCTGACGTCTAATTCTGACCTAGAATTTATTTGTCCTTTTCTAGCTTTTTGCCCATATCATATTGGGCATTTTTCAGTTGTCGGAATGGGCTTTGAAGATCATGTAAGTGCTCAACAATGAATAAAAAGATATTAGCAGATCAGACTGAATGTCACATTAATGTCCAATAAAGGCCTGTATTAACAGAATGTTTTTATTATTTCTGGCTGCAGATCAAAGCTTCACATTTTGACGGCCTCGTCACCACAATACTGGGATATATTCTCCTGGCTGGAGCCCTCATAGTCTGCCATGTATCCTTTACATATTAGATGTCACTTTGTTTATGAAAGACATGAAGCACTGTGTAGATGCTGGATTAGTTACTTATTATGTTAGTACCATTTCATTTCATCGTTTCCAAACCCGTTTATACTTAGACCATGTTTTAAAAAGGTGTAGGCATGTCAGAAAATGACTATAAACAACAGACTGTTCACATCAAAGTTTGTGTGGCTCTTAACTCTATCACGTGTAGGCATTGGCATCACTAGTGAAGTTCCAGCGGTCCAGACGCCTCCTGGGTGTTTGCTACATTGTTGTCAAGGTAAACTGGAGAAACACTGCTTTTTTCATTTCATTTTCATTTATTTTATTCTTTATTTCATTCAAAAAATAAAACAAACAATTCAATACAAATAATCATAACAAATACAAATGTTCATAAATTGTGAATGAAAAGGGAGCAGAAAGAAGAAGGATCTTATCTGATCTGCCCCTTTTTCCAAGAAATAAATTCACAAATATCATAAATTAAAAATTAAAAAAACAACAACTAAGTGAATAAAAAACTAAAATAAAATATAATTACCGCCGTCTATGGGTATGTCAATCAAACTTAACTAACATATTTCATTATATTTACTTAACAAACAGGCTTTAATTGTTCTTTTGAATGTAATGTTTGATTTGGATTCTTTGTTTTCTTTGCTCCTTGCTTTGGAATAATACCAGCATCTCTTAATATTGTGACATTGATTACTTTTGAAGCAGTCTGATTACATAAAAACTGAAATTAACTTTTTTGAATACACCCCAGGTTTCCTTGCTTGTCGTCATGGAAATAGGCTTGTTCCCGCTTATTTGTGGTTGGTGGCTCGACATTTGTTCACTGGTAAGTCAAACGTGATCCTGTTATTAAAGTTGATGAGAGATGCACCGATGGACCAGCTAGGGACAGGAATGTCATTAATTATTCCTTTCAGTCCACTGTGGGTTAGTGCAAACTGCTGACTGCTTCCCCAAGTTTGGTAGCTCGGCGATGACCGATCGGGAACTCATGATGGCCCAGCATTGGCTAAGCTGACTGTCAGTCAAAAGTTGTCGCCCCATTTTACAAAAAACTTTATTGCTGTATATTTACCATAGGTGTCAAAAGTATTCACATTCATTACTCAGGTAGAAGTATAGATACTAGAGTTTAAAAATGCTCATGTAGAAGTTGAAGTATCAACTCAAGTTTTTTTACTCAAGTAAAAGTATAAAAGTACTGATTTCAAAACTACTTAAAGTATAAAAGTAAAAGTAATGTAAGGGGGAAAAAGCCATTAAGGACAAAAGCCATTGAAAATGAATGCATCTTAGTATAATGCAAATATATTAAAGAACCATATATGTGTACTATTGAGCATTAACATGTGTTTCAGAGAGCAGGAGATATGATGACTAGTTGCCTATAAGTATTGTAATGGTGCAAAAAGTCAAACTTCAGAGGCATGTTATCATTTATCCTAACCTTTATTGGAATGTACATCCAAGTTTAGTTGCAGGAATCTGAGGGAACGGATGTAAGAACAAAACTGGACAAGAACATCTGAAACAACCACAACCAAATTCACTCTATCCGGATGGAGCAATTTAACTGGATAGTTTTTATTTAAAGGCCAAAATGAAATAGAGTAACGAGGCTGTTTTTAAAATGTAAGGAGTAAAAAGTACAGATAATTGCATGAAAATGTAAGGAGTAAAAGTAAAAAGTCGTCTGAAAAATAATTACACCAGTGAAGTATAGATAACCAAAATTTCTACTTAAGTAAAGTAACAAAGTATTTGTACTTCGTTACTTGACACCTCTGGCATACTATAATAATATATTATACTTAGTAACAAAAGCCTTAATGATAACTATTTGTTCTGCCATTTTTACAACTATAAAGTATAAAAAGAATAGTTTGATGTATGCTCAATAATAAAAACCATAATGTTAAAAAAACAACAAATTTGTGTAGCCTTGAGTATAAAAAAATGGGATAATTGCAGTTCTTAAGAAAAATTGGAACCAGAAGGTTCAGAAGCTCAGACTCACTGAGAAATTGGAAATGGGAACAGGAAAATTGCAATCAGTGCATCTCTGGTGCTGTTACATCCTGGCTGTGAATGACTACACAGATTGTCATGATGAGAGATCATGCACAATTAAACAAGAACAAGAAAATATCAGAATGATCCAGTGCTCGTAAGAGCTGACGTCTGGCTATTTTACTGATTGCAGGAGATGTTTGATGCAACTCTCAAGGACAGGGAAGAGAGTTTTGACTCTGCTCCTGGTACCACCATGTTCCTCCACTGGCTCGTTGGCATGGTATACGTCTTCTACTTCGCCTCATTCATCCTTTTGCTCAGAGAGGTAAATAAATGACATCATTAAGTGCCAGTTATTTATGCTGAAAAGTGAAAACTGACGGAACATCAGAAACAGAAAGTTCAGTTTTTTTTTTTTTTGAGAATTAGTGTTTGTGTGCAGGTTCTACGACCAGGTGTGCTGTGGTTTTTGAGAAACCTGAATGACCCTGACTTCAACCCGGTGCAAGAAATGATCCACCTCCCCATCTACCGACACATCAGGAGGTTCATACTCTCAGTGGTCAGTCACATTTTCATCCGCTTTCTTACATCCCCAAGTATCTTATTTGCTTTGATGCTAAATACAACATACTGTAGTAGATAACATACATAAGACATGTGCTGTTTTCACTTCAGATTAATTGCTTTTTTTGCAATTTTTTTTTCCTTTTTTTGCTATAAAATAAAAGCAGACTGAATATCCCCACATGAATGATTACATCATTTTGAGGGGGTTGTTGTACATTGGAATAGCAGGATTTTAAAGAACATGGTTAACAGTGAACGAATGGTTCAAAATATGAATTTTAAATGTCCTACATTTTTCTAAATCAGTTTTCTGTATTGATGTTCCAGATAGAAAATAATGCCAGTTCCTTACCTTGTAATTTTGTTATTGTGTTTTGTGTGCGCACATTTCCAGGTGGTGTTTGGCTCCATAGTTTTGCTGATGCTTTGGCTCCCAGTCAGAATCATCAAACTGCTCTTCCCATCCCTCCTACCGTACAACGTCATGCTTTACAGGTACACAAACAATCCAATGAATCCAATCGTACTATCTAGTAGTTTAGGATGGGATCAGCTGGGCTTTATTGAGGCATAGGTAAAATGACAAGACGCTTCAAAGGAAAGATGGATAGAGAGACAGAAGGCGCTTACATACTGGCATTCTGTAACATTTCCGTAAAAGTGGGCCATCAATTTCACTCGATAGGCCTCGACATACTGGCCCAAGGAAGAGAGAAAAATCCTGCAAACTTGTGTCCTTACATCCATGAAACCAGCATTCTGTAAGATTCCGGGTCTTCTTCACCGGCTGTTCTTTCATTTGTGAGTTTGCTTTAATTTCGAGTGCTGCTCGTCCCTGGAGCGAAGTGCGGTTCTGTCGTTCTGACTATGGTCGTCACATGTACAACGTGTGCACAATGTTACATAATGGGGGGGATGGCACTTACATACACGACCAGTCTCTCCTTTTTTACTCCTTTTTGTCGACCTCGGAAGGCAGGAAATAAGAGGTGATCAGATTTTATCCCTTTCCGGAAAGTGGTTTTTACGTCTAGGCCGGGGGTCGGCAACCGACGGCTCTAGAGCCGCATGCGGCTCTTCAGCGCCACCCTAGTGGCTCCTGGAGCTTTTTCAAAAATGTTTGACATTTTTTTTCTTCTTTTTGTTCTCCTTTTTTTCCTTTTTTTCTCTTTTTTCTTTCCTTTTCTCTTTTTTTATTCCTTTTTAATCTACATTTCGACTTTTTTCTCGATATTTCGACTTTTTTCTCAACATTTCGACTTTTTTCTCGAGATTGTACTTCAACATTAATCTCGACATTTTGACTTTTTCCTCGACATTTCAACTTTTTTCTCGACATTTTGCCTTTCCCCATTTGCCTTCATTCTAAGGCTTATACAAGACTTTTCATTTTTTGCGGCTCCAGACATATACAGCATGTTTTTTGTGTTTTTGGTCCAATATGGCTCTCTCAACATTTTGGGTTGCCGACCCCTGGTCTAGGCATACAGAGACCGGCAGCAGGAGGAAATGTTCGCCAAAGAGATGCCAGTATGTAAGCGCCAAGAGAAACACCAACAAGCTACAGCTACATGACAAGAAATGATACACGATAAATGTACATCACAGTAAATGTATACAAGGCTATCTACAGGCTATGTACTGGCTTGAGATGTTGTGTAAAAAGATGTAGTAGTGATGAAAATCACTTTTAATGAATGTTTATCATCATGTGACTGTGACTGTGTGGTAAGCTGTCTGCTCTGCTTCTGCAGCGACGCCCCGGTCAGCGAGCTGTCTCTGGAGCTGCTGCTCCTTCAGGTTGTTCTGCCGGCGCTGTTGGAGCAGGGCCACACTCGCCAGTGGCTCAAACGTCTGGTCCACGCCTGGACCTTCACCGTTGGATATGTGCTGTAGGCCTGAGACACTCAAACCCCACACGTGATTTCAGAATTATATGCGAGTAGTTACTGTTAAAGGCATAATTCAATGGGATTTTCCGTATTGGCCTGAATATAAGACAGTGTTTTTTGCATTGAAATAAGACTGAAAAAGTGGGCGTCGTCTTACATTCGGGGTCTAGACGTTATACCCATTCACAACGCTAGATGGCGCCAGATATTTTTAAAGCGAATGCTGAACTTAACTCTCCAGGCCAAAGCGAACCCCTGTCACGAAGAAGAAAAATAAAAAATAGTATAAGAAAGAAAAGAGAAGAAAATAAGGGAAGAGATAACAGAAAGTGGAGAAACGTAGCGACAATCTGGAGAAAAGAGGGTGGCAGTTCGGCAGGTAAACCGGCAGCTGAGGAGAAGTTATGATGCAAACTTCAAGATAATGATTTCAAATAGTCAAAATAACATGCTTTTTCTCTCAAATATATTGTTATAATCATTTGTTTCAGATGTACTGTAATTATTTTCTGTATAAAAATTGAATTTGGTGTTCAAAAAGTCTTTTCTTCAAACTTGAGTCTTGAAAAAGAGGGGGTCGTCTTATAATCGGGGTCGTCTTATATTTGGGACAATACGGTTATTATGATCTTGATTTATCACAATTGGTAAAAACCATGACGTGTGCATAAGAGGCGAGCATTTGTTACTGTATTTCAGTTTTTTGTTATGTAAGTTGACATACAATGCAGTAAAACAATTTAAATGCTCCCCTACAGCGACCTTCATTCTTACCTACTGGGAGAATTTGAAGATGATGACAACATACCAAATAACCCTGCTGATCGCCATAACAACAACCGGATCCCTGGCCTGGGGGAGGGGCTTCACGCTGCCCACCAGGCCATTCTGCAGCAAGGTGGACCTGTGGGTTTCCAGCCCTACCATCGTCCCACAAACTTCACCCTCAAGGTGCTTCAAAATAAGCCGTTAAACATATCAGAATCAAAGCTTAATACATTTTCATATTGAATTTTAATTGTTAATTCTAATTGTGTGTTGGCTTCTTTAGATCACTCTGCTGGTTATCTTCATGTGTGTCACTCTGTTACTAGCCAGTCTGACCTGTCTCACGGTGCCAGGTAAGCCCCAGCAAACACCGCCTGTATATAAGCCTTCCCCTTCCCTGCTTTGATAAGTGTGTTCCCCCTCCGTCTGCTCCATCTGTCCTCCTGCTCAGTGTGTGCGGGTCGTTGGCTGATGTCTGTCTGGATGGGCAGTGCGGTGGTTCATGAGCTGTACACAGCAGCCAGCGGCCTCTACATCTGCTGGGTGTCCATCCGAGCTGCCACCGTGCTGTTGTCCTGGATGCCACAGGGACGGACGGTGATCCTGCTCAAAGTCCATGAGTGGACACTCATGGTAATCCTGATGAGACTCTTGTCAGCCTAGACCAGGGGTCGGCAACCCGTGGCTCTAGAGCCGCATGCGGCTCTTTAGCGCCGCCCTAGTGGCTCCTGGAACTTTTTCAAAAATGTTTGACCTTTTTTTTCCCTTTTGTCTTCTTTTTTTTCTCACTTTTTTTAGACCACATACAACCTGACAATAAATGTACATAAGGGAAATAATGTGCAATATCTTTCACTCACTGCAACGTGCAATTATGAAAATATCCATCTGTAAATATCCGTCTGTTATCTTTTTATATACTAGTATTTCTTATTATTTATCTTTCTTCTTATTATTATTATTATTGTATACCAGTTTACTGTTTATAGTGTTTATAGTGTGTTATTATTATTACTGTGTTATTACTTTTCTATTGATGCCTCTTGTTTTTGCACTATCCCCTTTGCTGCTGTAAACTGCAAATTTCCCCTCTGTGGGACTATTAAAGGTTTATCTTATCTTATCTTATCTTATCTTTTTCCTTTTTCTCTTTTCTTTTTTTTCTTCTTTTTTTCTTCCTTTTTCCTTTCCTTTTTAATCTCGACATTTCGACTTTTTTCTCGAACTTGTACATCAACATTAATCTCGACATTTCGACTTTTTTCTCAACATTTCGACTTTTTTCTCGACATTTCTACTTATTTATACTTTTTTCTCGACATTTCGACTTTTTTCTCAAAATTTTGACTATTTCCTCGACATTTCGACTTTTTTCTCAACATTTCACCTTTCGCCATTTGCCTTCATTCTAAGGCTTATACAAGACTTTTCATTTTTTGCAGCTCCAGACATATTCGTTTTTTGTGTTTTTGGACCAATATGGCTCTTTCAACATTTTGGGTTGCCGACCCCTGGCCTAGATAATGTCAATAATGTTGCTTACTATATTGTACATGTGTATTTTAAGGCATATTCTTGTGTGTGTGTGAGAGCAGATCTTCAAGACCATTGTGGTAGCCGTGATGTTAGCCGGGGTGATTCCTCTGCTCTTGGGTCTGCTGTTTGAGCTCGTCATAGTTGCCCCACTCAGAGTCCCACTGGATCAGACACCTCTCTTTTACCCCTGGCAGGTACGGATATGTGTTAATATGAGAACTAATTAGAATATTGGTGTCATTTGATTTTAAGAAGGAAGCTTCAACACTTTGTTTTTTCTATGTTTGACTGTTCTGACGTGACTCTTACAAAAACGCAACCCTGTCCCCTCATGGGGTCTGAACTCATGTCATTGAATGAGCTGTTCATATTTGCAGGGTGATGTTACATCACATTATCAGTTCAGAGTACAACTATCCAGTCCTTTCATCTTTATGTCCTCTCGGCTTCAAGTTGAAAACATGTTATATTTTCTGTTTGCAGTTTTTTGCTATTAACGTTGAAATTTTCATCGGCGTTTTTATAAGTCACTTAAGCTTAAGCTGGTAATGAGCGAATAATTCCCTGCCGGTAATTAACCTGCTCACAGTGAAGACCTGGGTTCATTGAGCTGATGTGCGATGGCAAAATTACGATATGCCTTTTGATTGATCTTTGATCACATTACTTCAACCCTCTTTTCTGTGGTGCAATGACTTATCAATAATGGAATATTCAATGTGTGACTTACTTTTATTTATTTATTTTGACAAAATTGCACCTAAAACAGGTTTAATTACCAACAGCTCATTGCCAAACTGGGGAAGTGGCCCCTCCCCCTTTAACATACGTTCACTCAAGAATGGATTCAAGCCTCTGTTATATGAACAACTTTGTTATAAGAACAACTGCAGCATTTTTGTTTGGTTAACCCTCTGTCTGTTGCTTGAAAAAACTAGACTAGACTACAGCTTTTTATGAAAATAGTATTTTAACCAGTTGACTACTTCATCAAATGAAATACTTTCGCACTTATTAGATCTTCACTTAAAAATGTATTATTGTGGAAGTTTGCACTTATGAATGTTTTTGAAGCAGGTGGCTTACACATCAAGACTGGTTGGATGTGCTGGCTTAAAGTTTTGCAGGTTTTTATCTCATAGGGAAGAACTTCTATGGTGACAACATATGTGAGGCTTTGGCATTTATGGCTGTAAGGATTTGTAGACGACTTGATGAAATCTTTAAAGGGGACCTATAATGAAAAACAGGTTTTTTCTTGCTTTAACATATATAAAGTGGTCTCCCCTCAGCCTGCCAACTCAGAGAAGGAGGAAAGCAACCAAATTCTGCAGTGTCTGTACAGCCGCCCGGATGATCCATCCAGTCTGATGTGGATCTACGAGCCGTTCAGATTCTGCTCCCGTCGTTACGTAACGACGGGAGCGATGCGTGAAACCTCGCCCACAACTAACTCTGGCCGGAACAAGAACAACAAGTCTGCCGGCTGGAGCTTCTGCCATTGTCTACGTGTCATTCAGGCAGCCAATCAGCACAGAGCCTCATTATCATAGCCCCGCCCACTCAGCATCCCACATAGATAATGAGGTTACAGAATGGGAAGATAAAGACATGGATCAGAGGCTGAATTTCTAATTTATTTAGCAAAAAAAAATCAAAAGCTTGTTTTTAAGACATTCAAGGCCTGTTTAAAATAGGTATTAGATGCCATAATAGGTCCCCTTTAATGAAAATGGGAGGGGGTTGGTAGGTGATTGCTTTGAAGAGGGAATCATTTCACTGCTGTTGTAATTTCACTGTTGCTCTTTGTGCTTCGCAGGACTGGGCCTTGGGCGTCCTTCACACTAAAATCATTGCTGCCATAACACTGATGGGTCCTCAGTGGTGGCTCAAAACAGTCATTGAGCAGGTCAGTCTAACATTTGCCAATGTCCTTTCATTCAACAAGAACTAATAAAAACAGTGAAATTTGAGTACACTGTGAAAGATAATTAAACCTGCAAGAGTCTTTCTATATTATCCATGTTTTCTGTCCATTCTACTGGAGCTTTTATTTTGAAGGCAACAGTAGCTGTTTGAGCCCTGGTTTGAAATAAGCATGACCATCTCTTCTGCAGGTGTACGCTAACGGCATCAGAAACATTGACCTCTATTTCATTGTGCGAAGGCTGGCTGCCCCTGTCATTTGTGTTTTGCTGTTGTCTCTCTGTGTGCCATATACCATCTCTAAAGGCATTACTCCACTGCTGGGTAAGTCTCTCTAAACGTTTTTTGGGTCGAGAGAGATAATCAGTTTTTGAATTGATTTTGAAAGTAGTGGTGAAACCACCTAGCAAGGCCTGCCATACCCATTCTTTCACAAGTCCATTCACTTTGCGTAAATTCTCTTTCTTGAAATGCTCTGGCACCACTTTTACACCAGTACAGAATATGCTCAACGGGTCACAACAGGGCGGGTTTTATGCAGTCACTCAGCTAGGGCTGGGCGATATATCGAGATTTTAATATGTATCGATATATTTTCAAACGCGATATGGTACGAGACAATATCGTTTATATCGATTTAAAAAAATATTTAAAAAAAAAATGTTTTATGATTTTGATATAGCTTATTTTATGACAAATTGACTTGAATGTTTTATTTGAGATTTGCACAAATGTTTTGTCATTTGCACAACTGTCAACCTCAGTGGAAAAGCCTGCCTGTTACTGTCTACATTGTATTAATTGCACAGTGTATTTTAATTTAATTGTTATGCAGGAAAGGGATATTTGTTTTATTTTATTGAAGAAGCATTTTTATTCTATATATGTAGGCAGTTTATTTTTATTTCATTTGTTTTATAAATTTTGATATTGTGCAGACCTCTGTTAATAAAGGAACCTGTGTGACATTTGGCACGAGGCTTTGTATTAAAACGCAAAATAGAAAATTTTTTTAAGGGTTTGCCTCAGAAAAAAATGAAGCTAACAGAAATGCTATGCTTTAATGCTTTGGGGGAAACCCCAATTATGGCACAGAAAAAATATCGATATATATCGAGTATCGCCATTCAGCTAGAAAATATTGAGATATGACTTTTGGTCCAGCCCTACACTCAGCCACGTTCACTGACACTCATACACCACTGCACGCCATTCTGGATATCCTTCTCTGCATCTTTCATTTCCCTACCCAACAGCAATCAATTCATTGTATCAAAAAGGAAATGAATTAGTATGGCTGGCCGGTTAGAAACCACCTGTTCTTGCTCAGAAGAAAAAATAATCATCATCTCCCTGTTCCAGGATTCTCATTTCTTTGGGAGTATACTTACTGCAGTCAATTATTTAGTGACTTTGCAAATAACAAACTTTTTTCTGGTGGCATTATTTCTGCTGTGAGTGTGCTCTTTTCTGCAACAAACCAACATACAGTACATGCATCCATGAGTTGGCTTAGTCTTTGTCATCCGGGTGCACGTTTAGATATGTGCAAATGTAAAAGGTGTTTATGTGCAAGGGGTAGGTTAAAAAAATAACAAATGAATTGGCTGAAATGTCAGTCTGAGAGTCTTATTATCTTACATCGTGTATTTAACGTGTAAGAATGTTTGAACTGCATTCACAACCGTCTGCTCCCAATTTGACAGTGTGCAGAATTATAAGTTGATTATACATAAGATCTTATAAAAATGTTTCTCTAAACCATATAAATCTTGTAAAAACATTTCTGTAAGTGTAATTTTCACTGTATGGTTATGAAATATTGAATATCTGTGCAGACTGACACTTGGGAAGATAGAAAATTACAATAAAAGGGAAATTTACAATGGTGGATAAAAGGCTGGACAGGGACAGGAAAAAGATCAAGCTCGTCATTTTACTAACGTAACCATCAGAAGCTTCCACCGGCCAGTGCATGCATGCACCTGTGTAGGATATGAAACAGTTACAAACATGCCTGCATGTATCTGATGATATTCTTGTTATTTGTGGCCAAAATAAAACCTATTTCATTGTTGTTAAATCCAACAGCAAAGTATGATTGGTTCAGGTCATTGAGTGCAGGCATTTTGGCTCAGATACCCGTGCTGCTGTGATCCAAAAAGATTTTCTGCTTTAATCAATTTAGAAATGTATAAAGTCAAGATAATTAAACCACATTTTACTGGGATTCGTTTTGAAACATCTTTTTACACAAAGCTTACTAAATGCAGCCAATCTAGTCCGTGTTTTATATCCGCTTTGACAACAATTATCTCTGCCAGATAAGGGTTAGCAACCCTTTTGGGAATAAGGCTTTGGATAAGGATAGCTTGCTTATTTAAACGGTTTAGAAGTTTAAAGAGCATAGAGAATGAATACCTTCAGCTCTGGACTCGACGCAGGAGTCCAGAGTAAAATCTAAGATCCATAATCGATAGTCAATTAGATTTAGTCTTAGATAACTAAATTCTCCTTTTCCTATTCTCCTATTCTCCTTTTTATGTTTACTCAACAACTTCAAGGTTAGATTTACAAATACTTCGTTACCTTACTTAAGTAAAAATTTTGGTTATCTATACTTCACTGGAGTAATTATTTTTCAGATGACTTTTTACTTTAACTCCTTACTCCTTACATTTTAAAAAACAGCCTTGTTACTCTATTTCATTTCGGCCTTTAAAAAAAAACTATCCAGTTAAATTGCTCCATCCGGATAGAGTGAATTTGGTTGTGGTTGTTTCAGATGTTCTTGTCCAGTTTTGTTCTTACATCCGTTCCCTCAGATTCCTGCAACTAAACTTGGATGTTCATTCCAATAAAGGTTAGGATAAATGATAACATGCCTCTGAAGTTTGACTTTTTGCACCATTACAATACTTATAGACAACTAGTCATCATATCTCCTGCTCTCTGAAACACATGTTAATGCTCAATAGTACACATATATGCTTCTTTAATATATTTGCATTATACTAAGATGCATTCATTTTTAATGGCTTTTGTCCTTAATGGCTTTTTTCCCCTTTACATTACTTTTACTTTTATACTTTAAGTAGTTTTGAAACCAGTACTTTTATACTTTTACTTGAGTAAAGTATTTTTAAACTCTAGTTTCTATACTTCTACCTGAGTAATGCATGTGAATACTTTTGACACCCCTGGATAGACGTCAATCTGTCATCTATTAAGCTGACGAACCTCTAGGCTCCTCACACAAATGCATCCTGTTCCACTGCCTTTTCTCTGTGCAGGCGTGCAGCTGGAGATGCAGACTCTGGTGGAGAGGAGAATCTATCCCTTCCTGCTCATGGTGGTCATGCTGTTGGCCATACTGTCCTTTCAGATTCGACAGTTCAAGCGTCTTTATGAACACATTAAAAATGACAAGTCAGTAGTCTCCCAAAGTGTTCTCCATTGATATTGATTCAACTTGTGAGAGAGCTGTTTTAAAGATAATAATGACTGCATTTCTTGCTCCTCTGGCAGATACCTGGTTGGACAGCGGCTGGTAAACTATGAGCGGAAGACTCGGAGCACGTCCACCTCCTCCTACAGCACTTCTTCATAGGGGGGGCTATCAGCAGCCCCCACGGGGAAAGCTTTCTCGCTGTGCGGTTGTCAACTTCAGACACTGCCTGTAGACATTTGACTGCAGCCTAATCCTTTTATTCTCCAACATCTCCCACATTTGTAGGTTGAGAGTCAAAAGATAGCTGACAGCAAAAACAGTTGCTGAGTTTTTATTCAAAAATCCTTCTTGAGCCAGGTTTTTAACCAACCTGCAGAACAGTCCGCATTACTAAAACTTTGGCAGATGCACAATGTCATTGATTGTCCCCCCCCCCCCCCGTCAGATGTGATCGGGTTTTGTCCCCGACTCGGGGCTAATACTTTGATTTGTATTTTATTTTACAAAGGTTTGGGTTGAAGTCAGGTAAGTTGAGTTTAGTTTTTACCTCAGATTGTGCTTCCTTTTGAAAGTTTGTTTTGATAAACCTGCTTAGGTTGAGTGTCTTTTACGTTGCAGAGTTGTGGATACTTTGAATTTAATGGGAATTCTTCCTTTTGTCCTGTTCCCGTAGCTGACTGTTCACAAAGGTTGTCAGTGATGAGGAAGGACAGTGTTGCAATGTGGTTGTATTTCAGTTCTAAGATATTTTTGTTTGATCTGTTTTCATAGATTTTTTTTTTTGAGTGAGCTGGTAGATAGGCTTTTGGGAGTTCCTTTAACTAAAATGATTAGAAAAAGAGAAGAAACCAGCGTTGTTTTGGACAAAGCCAGGGCCGTGTTTCCTCCAGCTGCTCCTCTGTGAGGTTTAACTGAAAGGACTTTGTTGGACCTTCGTCTCATTCAGGCTGGTCTCCAGTCGGATTCTACTTTGCTTTGAAACGCTGGTTATTTACCAGAGGAAGAAAAAAGCAATCGTACAGCGTACCACACATAATAAATAATGTGTACAGCACATGATAAAACTTCAACTTTTATGTTTTCAAGGAAAACTGAGGTCACACTTTCTGTAAAGCAACTGTAGGTCAAGCCAGGGAAACAAACCAGGCAGGTGTAGTTTAAGAAAACATTTGTACGTGTAGTGACAGTCTGGTGCTCTTAAGCTCTGTGGAGGCTTTGTTTTTCTTTCTTTGGAGCTCAGTTTAGGAGAGAAAGACAGTAGAACAGCTTGGACAAGGGCCCTAAAAAAAGAGCAGAGAAAAGTGTTTCGCAAATTAAAGTAGCTAAATGTGGAATCGGTGTAAGAATTGTTTCTTACTTATAAACATTCATGGGTAGTAGCAGAAAATGATCCACATTATTTGCTTTGCTCTATTGCTGTCATCTGCTAAGTACAATGATGTATGTCATTATTTTAGCTACGCGGCAGATTATGTCATTAAATATTCATACATATTTGATAGGATTTCCTCCAGGGACTTAACACTGAGAGACATGTCGACAGATGTCGTTGAGACTGACTTTCAGAAACAAAAAAAACGCAATAAAACAATGTTGTCTAGAGTGACGCGTTTACACACAAAAGCGAAAAAGATCAAACTTAAAAAAGAAATGACTATGGGTTGTTTGTCCTGTGATCTGTTGCATTCCTTCATGTTGCCACCATCAAAGTTGTGCTTCCCTTAGTCTAAATACTATAGATGTTCTTCAGACAAAAAAGCCATAATATTTCTGTTTGGACCGTTATCAGCAGTTCTGAACACGTTTTTATGTGCAGTGTTTGAATCACATGCACTCGCATTAAGTTTCCTAAAGACTATTTGGTTTTATACAAATTTCTTTTGATACTGAATATTTGGCAGGTATAAATGTTGCAAACCTAATCACATCATTTCAAATGTTACCGTGACCAGTTTGGATGAATGGGTAACGTAATATGTACTGCTCTGATTAAAGAGAACGTAAAGATATGCTCAGTCGATGTAATTACCTGTTGGTTTTCTCAAAACTACTATCTTAAACGACTCAACATAGTGTAAACTATGCGTCTCTATAGGGAACAAGCTTTCAGGATCAGAAAACGGTAACAGAAGGAAATGAGAAGCACCTGGTCATCAGTTGCTTGTCGGTTTGTGTGACAGTGAACTGAGCAGAAGAGGACGGCTTATCATTTAAATACTACTGTCATCATGTCCCTTCGCTTTCTAAGTGTAGAAGTGCAGAAAATTAACCAGGTACGTCTGTAAACCAAAGATGGGGCTCCAAACAGGAACGAAATATTCAGCAATTTTACATTTCTGTTAAAATAGGATTGCAACTGAATATTTTAAAGAATATTTTTTTTAGGTTATAAATTTGCTATTATGCTGATATTTACATGAGAACTGTATGGCACTGTCAATGGTTCTTATAGCATAATGACTGTAAACAGTCACACTGGCTTGGTCCAAAGGCAACAGTGTCAACCAGCACCTCTGAAGCTTCCAAATTTACATTTCACATATTGATTATTTTTACCCATGGTAAAAAAAAAAGAAAAAAAGAAAGCATTTATGGTTATTTGCAAATGTAAAGAAAGTATTATACTGAAAGTACATGTTTGTGGACGTGTGTCATGGCCAAGTGAAAACTGTAGAAGAGCTTCTTCATTCTCCCAGCATCTTCCTGTTACCTCGGTCCCTTGTATTCCTAAAAGCATCTTTTGCATGTGAATGTGGAGCTTGTATCTGGACGTTGTCTCACCTGTATCTCACCTACTGAATGTGACCACAATGTCTTCTCTGCGCTTTCGTTTCAAAGATTCAAAGTCGGCAAGAGCTGGAATCATTGATCCAGTACAGAAAAAAATGTGATATAAATGAAGCAATGAATGAGTGGGGGGGAAAAAAATGACATTCAGTTATTTTCAATGATAAAAGCAAGAACCCAGCTGCTCTTTCAATTGTTCTTGCTGCCAGTGAGAACAGAGAGAAATGATGTGATTTGTTCTAAAATCCCACATATTTTATTTTGTGCACGTGCCGTGGCAGTGAAGGGTGTCAGTAGAAGTTACATTGATTCAAAGGCGTTCTTTCATCCACTTGTTCAGTTAAGTTGCACTTTATACTGCAGTTGCAATCATCTGAAACTGTGGTAACAGTCATCTCCAGGTTCTGTTTTTTATGTAGCTCTCACTGACACTTAAAGATGTCAGTATTTGACAATGGAGACTGTACAAATATTTTTCCTTGGAATATGTTTCTCAGCTGTTTCTCAAAGCGTCTTCAAAGTTCTTTTGACATGGATTGTGATTACATAAACTTTGGACCTGACTGTTTTAGTGCTGCTCTTAGTGCGATCACAATTATTTTGGTCAATATTGAAATCAGGATTACTTAAAACAATTATCCACTGACTTTTCAAACGTTGCATTTTTCAAATTCAACATTGGGGGAAAAAAAAGTCTGAGTAAATAAAAGTGATTTAGGAAAACATAACATATGTTGGTAAAGCTGCTCAAATGATCCCCCTTAAACATTTTTGCCACAAACACCAGTGTGACCTCAATATTACTTAAATAACTATTTTACACCCATAAAAGAAGAAAGAATGGCTCTGCGGTGGACAGGTGGAGTCCATGCCTCAAGTACTGGCGTCATTCAGAGCAGGCTTAAAGGCTTAGGCGTCCCCTGAACCACTAATCAACTCAACAGGATGTAGTGGCTGCAGAAAATCAGTGTATAAATACATGGATGCTGTAAAGTAACATTTTAGTAACTTTGAACTGAGCTGGACACTTTAAAGTTTTGTTTTGAATATCAATTTCTAAAAGCAAATGATTTCTATTTTTTTATGTGCAAAAAAAAAAAAGGTAGCAGCATGTACTGTAACAATGTATACACTTTAAGCTCTATAGATTGTTGGTTCTATTATATAAAACTGTAATAAACAGTCTTGAATTTTTCTTGAGTTATTTTTTTTCTTCCTTAAACTATAAACTATTTAGTTTAAGTAATTGTCACTCTGTTTATTATTCATGTTAAAAGTGTTGAACAGCTTAGGAGCCCAGTGTCACAATGACATGATCTAACTGGGCTGTAATGATTTTGATATTTCGTTCTTTGATCTTCTAACAACTATAGACGTGTAGCCCAAATGTTCCACATAATGAAAGTTCTGAAGACTTTTATCGGCCCACCTTCCAGGACCTACTGTAGTTTGCTTATTGTCCTGAGTACAAGATGCCATCGTACACCAGCCTCAATGAAGCCACAGTCGTGTGGACAAAGCAGGCACTGTGAGGATCACGGTGGAATCAACAGTGGAGTTGGTCCTGGACCTCTGAAAATCTCTAAAAACACCCTCACTCCTCCCAGGTCTCATCAACAACACTGCAGTACAGGTGCTGGCAGTACTGGAGTTGAGGCGGGATGGAATCCCCCATGAAATAAAAACGGTCCAAATCATCCCCCCTGTAAAACTGCCATCCCTCCTTTCCATTCCTTATGTCATTTCATCAATGAATGTGGTTTTACTGCTATTTCAACATTTAGTCATCACCAGAAAAATAACTTATTTGAAAATTTTCACCTGTTTCAAGTAAATTTTCACTTGAAATAAGTAGGAAAATCTGCCAGTGGGACAAGATTTATCTTCTCATTACAAGCAAAAAAATCTTGTTCCACTGGCAGATTTTTCTACTTATTTCAAGTGAAAATCTACTTGAAACAGGTGAAAATTGTTGTTTTTTCCAGTGATGAGTCTTGTTTTAAGTGTAATTAGATTTTTTTTTACTAAAATGAGACATTTTAACTAGAAATAAGACAAATATTCTTGTTAAGATTGTGAGTTTTTGCAGTGATTCATTTTACTTATCCTGTGAAGGACAGAGTCATATTGATAAGTTCAGAAAACTGTTTTTTATTTTTGTGTTTTGATGTATTTCCTGTCCCAAGTCTTCATCCCTGATTCCTACAGGACTGTCTCAGAAAATTAGAACATTGTGATAAAGTTCTTTATTTTCTGTAATGCAAAAATGTCATACATTCTGGATTCATTACAAATCAACTGAAATATTGCAAGCCTTTTATTATTTTAATATTGCTGATCATGGTTTACAGCTTAAGAAAACTCAAATATCCTATCTCAAAAAATTAGAATATTCTGGGAATCTTAAACTGTAAGCAATATTAAAATAATAAAAGGCTTGCAATATTTCAGTTGATTTGTAATGTTTTTTTTAAATTGCATTACAGAAAATAAAGAACTTTATCACAATATTCTAATTTTCTGAGACAGTCCTGTATTGTGTCCTACTGTCCTGAATCTTCCCCCAGGATGCTCTTGTGTCTACTGGACTTACCTCACACAACACACACAGTATTGGTGTGTATGGATTTGTCATTCTCACATATATCAATATTTGTTAAAGAGTCTCAGTGATTCGAAACGCGTCACCTCCAGTATCCAGTCTTAGCGGCTTTTTTTATTTTAAAAAATCATCTGAAATTTTTCTGATTCTTATTTGTGGTCATTCTCTCCAGGAAATATAGTAACACCTTTGCGATCATCATGGTTTGAAGATTTAAGTGCATAGGGATGCTTTTAATAAAATAAACAATACTCAAACAATGTGTTCAAGTTTTGTTGCAAGTTGTCAGTTTTATTTTGAATGTTGTTTTTTTTAACCGTAACCACCATGGCAATATTCTGATGTTTCTTCAATCCATAAACTTTTAATCCCTCTCAGTGTCCTATTCCTCAAGGCTCAGCCATTTTCCTCTACAAAAAAAGTCAGGCAAAGACATAGAGAGGTCTGTTTTAAAAATGTTAGAAAGGTTTCATGAAAAACAATTTATGGAATCATCTAAATATTGCAACATAATGACATCTAAATGCTTTATTATGGCCCATTATGGGCACTCCAGAGGCAGAAGTGGCATGAAGTGCTGCCCACATGCTTTTAAAGTGAATGAGGTGTTTGCACAGAGCTTGTAATGCTATGTATGCATCTGAAAAGAAAACATGTAGGAAAACAATGTACATTTTTCTTTTCTTAACTAGAGAAATGAGTTAGAACAGCCAGACTGTTACTTGCATCTACTATGTATCAAAGGTTGTTTATGCTGATATTCATAGGTCATAGTACCTGCAACTGTGTCCTAATTTTAGATCAGACACGTGTCAATCATTTGTAGTTTGCCTGCTAGATAAGACATTTGAAGGAAAGTATGTAATAAAATATTTATGCATACAGTACAATGTACGGTCTCTGCAGTCATGCTTTTAACTATCTCAGTTATCACACTTGCTTGTGTCAAGCTGGATGTCAGATATTTTATATACCCTCATTTTCTACTGCTAATGCTATCCGCCTGTTACGCCTGAGCCTTTGACTAATTCAAAAATAATCTGTTTTGTCCATTTAAATGTTGGCATTACATATCAGAGCATTTCTTTAGAACCGAACTACAGTATGCAAAAGGTGTGGTTTTGATAAAGATGATTCTGTTTGAGTCCCAGTTTTGGGTTTTGTCATGGTTTTTGGGTTTGTTCACAGTTTTGGATTTATGTTCCTATTTTATTTTGAAGACCCATGTCCTTGTGTTTAAGTTTGGTATTGACTTCCTTTATTCCACCTGCCCTGCTCGTTTGCGCCCATAGACATATATAGGGAGATGCCACCTATCAACGATTAAAATCACCACAACTCACTTCATTTTTCAACCCATTTTCAAGTCTTTTGGTTTTATTATAAATGTCAGACCTATATATGATACAACATACATTAATTATTTTATTTATATCACATACACTTACATACATACTGTATACTGAATTTGTTCTGCAATACTCAGAGAAATGATAAGGATACTGATGATAGTAATATGAAAAAAAACAGATGAATAATATAAAATAAACTGTATATAAAATAAATAGATAAATAATGGTATTGAGCAAACATTTAATTAATAAAGGAATGAGTTAAAAACAAACAAAAACAAACAAAATACCCCAAAAACCAAACCCTTTTCATACAAAATCCACACCATTGAAAACTTAATCTACTTATATTCCTACAACACAATTGCACAGCTTTCTCAAGCTGTTACTCTGCATTAGCAGAGTGTGGACTAATACATATTCTAGTATTTTAGGATAACTCAATCATGTGATGTTTAAAAAAGTCTTCTCTCATAATAGAATTATGCATTTTGACATCAGGAAGGTAATTCCATTTTAAATGTTTATATGAGAGTTAATTCAAAAGTAACAATTTCTAATCAAGTATTTTATTATTTAGTGGGCACTGCGTTGTTTCAGTGCCCACCAAATCATCCATCTATCCATCCATTATCTATACCCGCTTTATCCCTTGTGGGGTCACGGGGGTCTGCTGGAGCCTTTCCCAGCTATTTCAGGTGAGAGGCAGGAGTTACACCCTGGACAGGTCACCAGTCCATCACAGGGCCACATATAAACACACAAACCATGCTCACACCTACGGGCAATTTTAGAATCATCAATTAACCTAATATACATGTTTTTGGACTGTGGGAGGAAGCCGGAGTACCCGGAGAGAACCCACGCAAGCACGGGGAGAACATGCAAACTCCACACAGAAAGGCCCCTGCCGGGCCTGGGAGTCGAACCAGGGACCTTCTTGCTGTGAGGCAACAGTGCTAACCACTAAGCCACCGTGCTGCCCAAATCCACCAAACGGTCAAGGAAATTAAATATTGATTAAATGCCTCCTTCCTTTAAACACGTTGACTGTCCATTCCTGTCCTGTCCTCTGGTGTGAAATGACAGCTGCAGATGCAACAGTCCTGTGTGGCACAAAGTCTCTCCCCCTGAGTGCTGCCACCCACGACCGATGCCTCCTCCATCAATCTGTTGGAAACCTAAACACAAAACGAGTCCATCTGAACAACACTCAGTTGTCCATGCTTTTGTAGCTACGATTCATAACAATTCATAATATAACTTATGTTGACAATTAACATTGTTAGTGCCATCTATCCATTTTCTATAGGCCTACCCGTTTATCCTTTGCAGGGTCACGGGGGACTGCTGGAGCCTATCCCAGCCCATTTCAGGCAAGAGGCCAATGTTGGTGCCATGAAACTGATTTAACAGATAAGTAAGGAATAACATGGCCTACTTTGCACAATTACTGTACATACAATGGCTAATTGCCAAATGTCACTTTCATCATTTTACAGATGATCTTACTAACAAAAACATGTTTTGTTTTCTTGTCCTAACATGAGCTAGTTTCGTTTATGTTAGCTTTAGAGATACGTCACATTCAACAGGTTCATAACAGTTAAATAATATAAAAAATGTGAAATGTTATTCCTTGTTTCTTGGTCTCTGTGTTTCTTTCTGACTGATGTCAGAAACCCCGGCCCAAGATGGCGGCCGTGTTGACGTGCGTGACAGGCATGGATGTATTATAAAACTGGATGGGACGTCAAAAATGGCCGCCCATTCATTTCAATGCATTCTGCTCAGCCAGCGCATACGCTGAAAAAATCTCGGACTTCCTGGTTTACTTCCTGGTACACGGGCCCAAAGAGCATGCGCAGTTGAGTCACCTCCCATGATGCTCTGGGGCCTCCCATCATGCCCCGGGGCAATGACGCGAATATTAATATAATATGTATTAATATAATATCTTAATTAATGTATATTATTACATGTATAGTATTACATATATTATTAATGTATTAATATAATATAATTACATAATATATATTAATATAATCCATCCGTGGAATGCACGGACACGGCTGTGACGTCAGCCGTGACGTCACGCCCAGAAAGAGACTTTTCTTTGACTTTTCTGGCCGTTATAAAACATTTTTGACGGATATAAAGTCCATGACTTAAAAATATAGAATACAAAGATTAGTAATTGCCGGGGATTACAGCTGGAGGTGTTCTGTGAACAGTTTTAGAGGCTTCTCTTTTACTATTGCGGTCTATGGGAAAAAAGCTTTCTGGGCCGCATGGGATTTTTTGTTGCAGTACCGCGGCTGGCCACTGGAAAAAATCGGCGCGCCTTCTGAGTGGGAGACCCGGGGGCTGGTGACAGGCCTACATGCAGAATCTACGTGTACATCTATGATTTGCACCTGTGCCTCGTCAAGTCCCATGTGTATATCTTCTCTCGTCTTTCCCTTGCTCCCTGCTGATCCGTACTGTTTCTCACCGCCATGTTTCTTGTCATGTTTTTTAGGGTATTTGTCAAGTTTATGCGCTAGTTTTGTTTGGAATTCTGCTTTTGTTTTCATAAATCACGTTTTTTTCTTGGAACTCATGACTCTGACTCCTGCATCTGGGTCCTACGTACCAAAGCTGTGACAGCTTCCTCCACTGTACTCCATGTACAAATAAGGTTATATTGATAGGAAATCCAATTTAGCTTGGCAGTGTTAAGTGGAGCAGGAGATAAAATAAGAGGGGGTAGGGCGTCCTTAACCAGTTGAACTAATGATAATTCATTAATAAGTAAAACTGTTTCAACTAGGTAGTAAATAATTATTTGTCTGAACACTGGGACATTTTGTCTTTACATCAAATATTTTACATATAGGCCTACTCTAGAAATTAAATATTTAATCTTTTTTTATTTATGCATTTATTTTTAACGCCTACATTATGCCTTTAGCGACAACACATCTTCAAAGGTGACAGCTGTTCCTTTGTGCTTGAACAAGTCAAATTTAGAGGTTACCGTATTCCAACAGAAGAGCTGGAGCTAGCGAGAAAATCTAAATGGATTATCCTGAGGCAGTTCAACCGAAAGCCTCTCATCCCACTGCTGGCCATCATCAAAGAGAGCACTGAGCTCCTCCACAGGGAACACAGGATTAGTTCCTCTGTGCTGTCAGTTTCAAATCAAGTCGGCAGTCTGCTCTTATGTCCTTTTTTACTTTGGGGCAACTTCAGCTTTAACTTCCTGTCCAGACACCAAAAATCTGGGATTTTAAGGCTTCCAGTGTGATGATCGTAGAAATGTGACGGATGGGGCTTCTGGATCCTTTGGGAAGAGTCGCATGGAAAAGGACGCATTTCAGAATCAACGGATGTTATGGCACTATTCAATCTATATTTATTTAAACAAAACAAAGATATTCTGGCAGATGGGGGAAAGCTGTTGCATTCGTCTGACTCCTTTGGTCACTTCCCAAGTCTCGAGTGAGTGCCTCAAATCATGCATACGAGCAAACCATTGACATTATCTTGTGGAGTTGTGAAAAATCCTAAATGCTACAGCCTAATTGGAACCATTCAGCAATGGTTGAGGATTGGAGACTCAAAGTGCAGCAATCTTACGGCTTCTCTGTGGACTCTGGTAATCCTTTACCTTGAGACTAAAAATGATACAAATCAAGTGCTTGGTGGCTTGTAAACCTGTGGTGAGTAGAATGAGACATCACGCTGGAGTAGGAGGCCGGATATGAACTCTCGATGCTCTAAAAGTATCTAGAGTTTACAAGAATTCTGAAAGGTAAGTGGCGTCTGGGAAAGATTTAAATGGTGTTAATAACAGAAGAACAAGGGAAAGATGTAAAGGTTCGAGAGAATGGAGTGGCCGGAGGAGCCGGACTTGGCAAGACACACTACAGAGACAACAAAGTTGCTACAGATGTATCTGATATGTTCATCAGTGAGGAGGATGAAGATGGCTGTGAGGATGAGAGTTCTGAAGAGGACGAGAATGAGGACTCCGAAGTGGACTACACACGCAACTATTGGGAAGATGAGGATGACATATATCAGGAGTTTGAGGAATTGGACTTTGACGCCCTGCCGGATCGTTCAGACACACGGAGTATTGCCTCGGATGATTCCTTCTACCCCCCAGACAATGCAGTAATTTCCCACATCCGCTGTCCGAGCCCTGAAAGCCCCGAACCAATATCCTTCTTCAAGGCCTGCTGCAACAACAACGCCATCATAGTCAAGATTATGATCAGGCAAGGAGTTACTGAAGAGGAAGTCAAGGAAGCAGACAGGAACAGAAGAGTAGGTGTCTAGGCTCTGTGTCGTCTTTCATGAAATGCAAGATTTTCAGACAACTGTGCATTAATTAGTTATTTATAGACTGAAATTTTTAAGCTGTAAAAAGTATAAACATTGTGTCAGCTAAACCTTTTTTCTGAAGGAAACTTAAAGATCAAATCTGTTGACGTAGATTATTAGTCATTCAGGTCATGGTAGTCCAGTCAGTTAAAATGGTGAGGCGGAAAACTATTTATTTTTTGGTTCTTTGAGACGTTTCATTGCTCACCCATGACCGTTTTCTCCATTTTAGTTGACTGAAAGAAAGCAGTGCAACTTTTAAAAGGTGTAAGAGAATGGAGTTGAAACAAAGTTGTCTTAAGTTCAACTGATTGACTTCAACAACCCAACGGCCCACGTTACGGCCAAGTGGTCCAACAAGACCTCAATGACTTTCAGTGGGCTTGTAGATATTTCACCTCTCATCCATGAAATTTACTTACTTCTAACTGTTTAATCTCAAAAAGACCTACTTTAAAACTAAATCCAATTAGATAATACCTTATTAATCTGCAAATGGAAATGATGTTTGTTGCAACAGGTCAGTCAGTAAATGGTATAATGGATTTAAGGAGTCATTGTAGAGTAGCTGTGGTAAGGAATGGTTTTCAATAGTGGCCCGTATTGTGGTAAACTTGGAGTAGACTTTGACTGAATGCACTTTTTTGTTGAATTGAAGATGATTTGCAGCATTGTCTATTATACTTTACATTTTCTGCAACAGTTTTCTTTCATACAATCAGCTCCAAAGTTCCCGAACCAATGAAGGTTTTGTGTAAAACATCCTCAAGTAACAAAAACAAACAAATCCAGGTACTTTATTTATGTTCTTAGCACAACTCTGAATGACATTCTTTCTTTTTTAAGAATTTAAAAAAAATAAAACAAGATCTAGGAAACCAATCCCAAAGTTGGTTGCAGAATATGGTCTGAGCAAAACTGAAGAGTAAAGAAAGCACTCATTATCTGAGATAAATGGGTTAAAGTGTGATAGAACCATATATTACTTTTTAAATAATAAGAACTGTAATATATATTTTAGATTGCTTTGGAGTTAGTGTTCCAGTTTCTGTAAAGTGCACCTTTCGTACAACAGCCTTAGTGTGTTCATTACTTTTCTTGGAGCACAGAAGGGTTCCAAGAACAATCTTCATCCCATAACCACTTAAATCCTTTAACCACCTTTGCATCTCTTTACCAAGTCTCAATGCATACGTCACCTGTTTCATCCCATAGTTGAGACTACACTAAATATGCAGTCTGTTTCACATCAGTGTTTTGCAGTTTCAGGAGCAGTTGGTATTGTTATATTTCAAAAATGCGTAGCCCCTGTTAATTTCTCCCCAAAACCTCTATGTATCTTAATTTGTTTTAATAGTAGGAGCAGTGTTGTAAAGATGCATGGATGTTCAGCAAATGCTAACTGCTGCTCTCTGTGGTTCAAATGACCCATATCAACAAAGATAAAGGATGTCAGCACAAAGTAAATTCTGTAACAAGTTCCTCCAAAGACATTTCAGCCTTTCTGCTAAATGTGTCTTCTCAACAAACGCTGAAGATATGGTGAGAAAATGTGTCAATTATTCACTGAAATTTGATTCAACAAATGATCAAGGCGCGGCAGCAGTCACGTCGGGTTTTGCGGTCAGGTCACCAGAGTCAGGTGCCTGAAGTAGTTTTCAGAGCAGCTGGTTAAGCCTCCAGTGACAGATGGGTCGTGCAAAGTGCACAGTAATGATCTAAAGAAGCAGCTTGCCCTGAAGGCTCAGCTTTTAAAGGACTGAAGAGACTGACCTTAACACTGTGTGAAAGATACTTTATGTTAGTAGAGCTGGAAAAAACACTGGAGACTTGTGAGTACGGTTGTGACTGTTATTCCACCGAGCCAGATATTTATTAAGAGATGATTTTTTTAATGACACTGAGCAATTGGTTCAAATGGTCATATTTAAAGAAATCACTGCCAAGCCCAAAATGAAAATGAAGGTATTACCTGGACTTAAAGTCAAAAGTCATATCTCGATATTTTCTAGCTGAATGGCGATACTCGATATATATCGATATTTTTTCTGTGCCATAATTGGGGTTTCTCCCAAAGCATTATAGCATAGCATCTCTGTTAGCATCTCTGTTAGCATCTCTGTTAGCATCTCTGTTAGCTTCATTTTTTTCTGAGGCAAACCCTTAAAAAAACAGTCAGTTTTAATACAAAGCCTCGTGCCAAATGTCACACAGGTTCCTTTATTAACAGGTCTGCACAATATCAAAATGTATAAAACAAATGAAATAAAAATAAACTGCCTGCATATATAGAATAAAAATGCTTCTTGAATAAAATAAAACAAATATCCCTTTCCTGCATAACAATTAAATTAAAATACACTGTGCAATTAATACAATGTAGACAGTAACAGGCAGACTTTTCCACTGAGGTTGACAGTTGTGCAAATAACAAAACATTTGTGCAAATCTCAAATAAAACATTCAAGTCAATTTGTCACAAAACAAACTATATCAAAATCCTAAAAAAAAAAAAAAAAATTGTTTTTTTTTTTAAATCAATATAAACGATATTGTCTCGTACCATATCGCGTTTGAAAATACCTTGAACATACCTGGACTTCACCAAGCAAATAAGTAAGAGCCTCCAACTGCCAAAGTAGTGCAGTAGCTAATGATTCAGCAGGTAACAAGCTATTTAACTTTAGCCATAAATCGTAGATAAACATATTGGAAGACATATCCTGTGGTCATTGGAAATATGTTATTCAGTTTTTGAGGTGTCAAACTATTGGCCTTGAACAAGCAAATAAAATAACAAAGGAGATTGTAAGACTATGAAAAATGCATTAAGAAAAAAAAAAGTACATCGAGATCACTTTAAACAGCAATGTTTTAATAGTGACAGCGTGTTTCCACAATTCAGTGTTGGGATTAACATCTGTAAAGCTGTGAAGAAACAAGAGTTTTCATTAAGTAGAGTGTATCAAGGTTAAACTCTGGGGCAGTGGAGGGTCATGTGGTCTGATGAGACCAGATTAATCAGACCATTCACAAGTGTAGTCTGGATGATTTAGATGCATTTGGATCATCAATGACATTCTGAGTGACATGCTTAGTTTTGTTGACAGTCAGACAAACAAACACAAATTGTACTAAAACATAGCTGCTCGAGGTTCTGCCAAGGCTGCCTGCATTGGTGGAGGAGAAAGTTCAAGTTAATGAGCATTGACTAGACTAGTACTTGGCAAGGAAACCATTTTACACCCACATTAACATTCTGTTACATTTTTTTACAAGCTGAAATGAAAAGGTACTCTATCATTTACATGGAGACTCTTTGATTAGTATTGTCTCTTTTACAGGGATTACTGCAGTCAATATGAATAATTTAGTCCTGTGGAAATTCAGTATACCGGTATATGTCTGAATCCCTTTAGAAAAAAATATATAACAAAAAGGATGAACAGCTTCAATAACAATGTTGGTGCTTTTAAAGAACAAAAAAAATAAAACAAGCATAAATAGAGAAGAAGAAAATAATTACTTGCTTTGGTTTTTATGTTTCAGTCTGGCCTCATTGCGGCATGTTACCATGGCTACGTGGATGTGGTCATCGCCCTTTCTAAGTGCCCATTTCTGGATGTTAACTGGCAGGACAACGAGGGAAACACTGCCCTTATCACTGCAGCACAAGCAGGTAAATTGCACATCATGTCTTTAAATTGATTTTAATTACATATAATTATAATTTTTAAAAATGTTTTTTAACAAATGAAACCATGACGACTGCTGGTCCTGGCATAATATGTCAACATTTTAAAATGCAAGTAGTTTTTTTTCACTAATGTGTAACTAATAATTATATGTAAATAATACCATTTTAACCCCAGAGGCTATTTCAATATAGCCAAAGGCTCTAAAATGCAATGAAAGTACTTTATCTTGTGTATTTAGTACCTTAAACCTCATAGAATATTAAAGGAAGTTCAAGTTTTGAGGGAGGTTATAAGCCTTAGAATATTTTTCTTCCCTTTTGGAAAGACCCAGACTACTGTTTCACATGTCTGTTTTTATTATACAATTGTAAGATAATTTGCTGCTAGTCTAAAAGACAAATTCCCAGCTAAACTAAAGAGATTTTTTAATGAACAATGGAGGTTAGTGTATTTTTACACTGGTAGACCGTAGCAGGGGGCTTGTCAGCGACTACTCAGCAGTCAATCCTTTGCCTATAGGGTATGTGTGGCCACAGCATAGACAAGCTACAGAGGACCACAACCAGCAGGAGGCACACTATGAGCTAGGTGCTTTCTGGATTGGGAAGAAGTCTAAAGTGGAAATTAGCATTTGAGTTTGGAAAAAAGTTCCTGTAGAGATTTTGAATTTTATTGAAACCATGAGATTCCTGTGGCAAGAGATGATGAGTTGGGTTTTTCTTACTCACATCCCTATGTATAAGCGGTCAAAAGTTGTTAGTTTCTTATTGTGGAGCACAGTGTGTGTTTACTGAATCTTTGGGTCAGAGAAAGCACCCTGACTTTTTGCGCCTGACTCCAGTTTCCTGCAAGATGGATTAAAAACTCATATTGCTAATGACAAATGAACCTAAAGGGGTGTGTCTGGGTGGAAGAGCCCAACTAATCTCAACCCAATCAGTGTTCTGCTGATGGACATGTTAGCCCAGGTTTGGTTTTATCCATAACTAACACCATGTTTGAGCATAGGGGTATTTGTAAGTGCCCTTGGCACCAAGGAACCCTCAGCATAGATCAAGAATTAATATTGTTATTATATCATTGGATTCACAGCAATATGTCTAGGACATTTAGCTGAAAAGAGTAGTGGATCTGTCAAATTAGTACTGGTATGTAAGCTATATCAGGTAGATAGGGAGGTTGAGTGCCCTAGAAACCATTATTCCTAATCCAGGAAATCTTCAACTTTCAACTCCAGCAGCGCTTCCCAAAAGTCCACTGAACACTGTGGACATTAAGCATGAACGGCCCTGTAATGTTCTGGGTCTCCATTACGAATGTATTGGTCAGAAGCAGTGGTTGTTTGGTGGTTGGTGCTTGTCATGGTAACTTGGGAGTTAAGGGGAGGTAAAGGAGCCCTATTAATGTGTGGGACCCCAGGAGCTGCTAAGGGGCACCAGAAAATAATCTGCCGGCAAAGACTCTGCTGTGGGAGGACTTTGGTAAGGCTATGGAATGGGACCTCTTATGAACCTCAAAGCATCAACATCAGATACCTCAGGAAGGGGAGGTGTCACTTTGCCAACACTGTTTACAAGGATAATGGCATGCTCTGGCCTTGTCTGGTGATAAATTCCAGTTGGTTGAATACTTTTGAGGTCTTCTGGACCCTGCTCTCCGCAATACAAAATGTGGATTCAAAATCCCCAGGGCTAAGGTTGCTGAGGTAGTAAATAAATAAGTAGAATAAGCTGGCTGAAACAGGCACACCATAGCTCATTTACTAAGAGTTAGCTTTTATAGTTTGGCTTAGCTCATATTGACCTACAATGCCAGCCAACATTACCTTAAAGGGAAAGTTCGTTTTTTTACAACCTGGACCTTATTTCTGGCATTTTTTATGGTCGTATACTCACCCAGGCAAGTTTGGTGTCATTTGGAGTCCTTCGGAAGATATTAGGGGTTTTTTTGCGAGCCGCTTCTCCATATAACGGTAGTGAACGGGGCACAGCGGGACACAGACGATGCAGCGTCTAAATAACACATGATTGCCGCGAAACTCGTTCATTTCTTTTATGAATCACTAGATCTGCTTCCAGGACCTGTTGTCTACATCCGGGGCTGTGTGTGTAACAAATAAATCAGTTTGTAAACAAGACCTCTGAACTGCATGACGTCATCTCTGTGCGTGCACTCTGTCCTCCGTTCAGTGAGCTCTTCAGCCGTATACTCTGGCTCAAAACGGTAAGGACGTCCATCATATTCAAAGTCGTCGTCCACAACCTCAGAATTTGACAAATATTCAGACATGTTTCAAATAACTAACACTAAACTAACAGTAGCGAACTCCAGCTGTACACAGAGCTGTGTCTGCGATGCGCGCACAGAGATGACGTCATGAGTTCAGAGGTCTTGTTTACAAACTGATTTATTTGTTACACACACAGCCCCGGATGTAGACAACAGGTCCTGGAAGCAGATCTAGTGATTCATAAAATAAATGAACGAGTTTCGCGGCAATCATGTGTTATTTAGACGCTGCATCGTCTGTGTCCCGCTGTGCCCTGTTCACTACCGTTATACGGAGAAGCGGCTCGCAAAAAACCCCCTAATATCTTCCGAAGGACTCCAAATGACACCAAACTTGCCTGGGTGAGTATACGACCATAAAAAATGCCAGAAATAAGGTCCAGGTTGTAAAAAACCGAACTTTCCCTTTAAATTCATTATGATTTTATCCGTCCAGCCATGTCAAATGTTGCCACTGATACAACATCTAAATCGGGTACTGTACTATAGATTTATACATAATTAAGGGGTGTGGTCTTTTGACTGATGATTGATATAGTGTTTTGACATAGCATCTGAGCTGTGAAAAAAACAGAGCAAAACTGACTCATATTTGAATGAAAATACATTTTGTGTTGAGTACATTAATTGTACTGGCGGGACTAGTTGTGGGGTGGACCTAGAAGAGTCAGAGAACGAAGCTTTGCCAAGCAGCAGGCCACTGATGTCACCACCTAAATGACATTTGAAACAAGAAGTTCGACTGGAAATGTTTGCAGCTAGATATGTGAACCAGTGTTTAGATTTGCAGGAAAGGTCAGAGAGAATGTGACAAACACATAAAACTCTGGAGGCACAAAATAGTTTTCTTTGAACATATATTATACTGTAAAAATAAAATAAAATGCAGATGTATTAAAAATTAAAAAAAAAAAAAACCTAGCCAGAACACAGCCAGAAGTGGTTAATAGTTCTCTTTTACCTCCATCACCTTAGGTGAGTGTCTTCTCTATTCTTACTCTGTCGTAGGGCTGGGCGATTTTGGACAAAAGACGGTGACTTTTTGAATAAAATCCCGATTTTTTTCCTGTAATCCCGATTTTCGATTTTGATTTTTTTTGGTAAAACTACAAAAGACAATGGAATAAATTGTTTCAAATATTTTATCTTTATTTTGAAAGAAAAATAAACAAATTTGCCTATTGGGAATGAAGTGCAACTGAAAGATACTATAAATCCTCCTTGAGTTTAGTAAAGTGACGACATTAAACATCTTCTTGACCAAACAAAGTAAAAAATCGATTTTCCGATTTTCCTTTTTTTAACATCATCTTGATTAATAAATCCGATTTAGATTTAAAATCGATTAATCGCACAGCCCTACTCTGTCGATAATCAATTCTGTTGTTTCAGAATTGCAGATATTCCTTGTGTGCATCGTGTGTGTGTGTCTGCATTCACCGCTCTGAACTGCACAGACAAACTCACTTAAGAAGGGGGCGGGATTTACTTCCCCTTTTCCCAATCAGACAGCTGTAGGGTCAAATGTAACCAATGAGAAATGACTGTCTGTGGGCCAAATCAACAGAATACACCATGAACTTAAACTTTAACTGAACTGCTCACTCTGGGAGGATCATTTACAGTAGAATAAATTTCAGTGCATATAATCTAATTCAGGACATAAATTATTAGCCCACATTAAAATTCACAGCACAGTATGATGTGTGATGCATGCAGCTCCAACAATCATCAATCACAACCCCACAGCAGGTTGCACAATTGGAAAGAAACGCTGTGATTAAACACCAGCCCACTGGCATGTCACTCAGCCATGCTTTTGTTTTTAGCTGCATTTACTTTATAAATGTGGCATGGTAAAACCCAAGATTCTGCTCACTTGAAGGTTACTGGTTACTTGGCCAGTCAATCTATTTATTTTCCTCTGTGATATTAAAGAATTGGTCTATTTTCTCCAGACGTGACTTTGATTTTGAAGTAGAGGGTGCAGCCAATCTGAGAAGAATGGGACATATGCTGTGCAACAACCAGAACAAAGGACATGCTAAATGGTGCGCAGTGGGGTAGGAACTAGGAATGCAATTGAACGACTGTTTTTCCTGTCAGTTTTGCAGGAAAAACTTGTTGAACTGAGGTGTTATAAGCAATTCTACAGCCATCTCGGTTGTGATTAGTTCATTACTTTATGTATCGGTGGAAATGAATGTCAATGAGGGAGTACCAGACCCATTTCACAAAAGGAAATTCTGGCAAAGTGAAAGGGTTTGGCAGGCAAGGGTAATAGCTTGGGTCTGTTCAGCTAAGATGTGAGGTTGTCAAGAGGCCGGGTTGAAAGATAACACATTCTCATCATATAAACTATTCACATATTAATTCTCTAGCCTATAAATTACTAACTAGATTCATATTCTGTATACATGAAGCTAATCTTATGAATTATAATTTACAAGCATAAATTATTATTCATGAATAATAAAATACAATTCAGTTTGTTTAGGTGTACCCAGGAGATGCTGGATCAGATGTGACATGTTGGAGTCCCTTTAGGCTCTTTGCTGTGCTGCTCAAGCATTTCCTGCCCAGGTTCTACACTGATATGCTGGATGAGGCGGCTGCTGCTTAGTGCTGTTGCCAAGTGAAGAAGGCTTGGTCTCCAATGATATTTAGGTGCTGTCACACAAACATTGGTGTGGGCTTGAAGTTCTCTCTCTTTTCTGGGTTATCTATTCATACTAACATGTCATACACTAAAAATGAGGAGTAAGTTGTTCTTTTGAATTAATGACTGATTAAAAAAAGAGAGAGGTTGCTTGAGGGTAGAAAATAAAGAATACCACTGTGTGTTTACAAGAAGGTGCTATACTGGAAAAAGAAAAAACCCTGTCATTCAACGATTTATAACCTGTGTTTCTCTCTGCAGGGCATATCATAATTTCCAGCTTTTTACTGAGCTACTTTCCTGGTTTGGACATTGAGAGGCGGAACTGTCATGGTTTTACAGCATTGATGAAGGCTGCCATGCAGGGCAGGCCTGAGTGTGTCAGAGCGCTTATGCTGGCAGGTATGAGCAGCACAGAACAGTGAAAACACCAACAGTGATTAATCTTAATGGAAAGTAGGATGCAGATCACAACAGATCATCTAATGGTGTCTTTACGTTTACAGGAGCTGATATTTGTGCCAAAGACTATGGCCGTCGTATGACACCTAGGCAGTGGGCTCTCTTCACCGGTCGATATGAAACAGCCAACCTAATGGATATGCTCATGTCAAGGCCCTGTGCTGAGCAGTTCTGTGACTCTTTCTCCCCGGAGTGGCCCATGTTAGAGGTTAATACAATGCTTTTCACTACAGCATCATTACATTCTTATTCTGGATTTCAAAACATGTTCTCTTGCAGGAGCTGGTGTCCCAAGCCCAGGAACCAAAGGGCTGTTGGAGGGGTTTGACCAACTGCTTCTCTTGCTGCCCTAACAGTTTCTCCATGAACAACAAAGTCAACCCAGTGGATAATGGTGTTCTGGACCACATGGTCAAAATCACCACCAGCATATCCAGTCCACTCATAGCTATTGCCTGTCGCACCGTGTGTCCGGGCAGCCCGCCGTGCATTGGAAAACGCCGTCAAGCAGTACAGGAGATTTTAAGGCGACAAAGGGTGGCAGAGCTGAAGCGCTTGGGTCCTGACAGACTAAACAACTACAAGAAATTTTTCCAGAACTCGCGTGTCCTCCTCATTCCAAAGGTGAGGGATCGCAGGGCAAGCCTGCAGCCTCAGCTGCTGAGCGACGTGGCCACGGCCTCTACGGTGGCCATTAGACGAGCCAGCCTCCTGCCACTGAACATGCTGAGGAGGAGCAGTGTGCGTCCCGGCATTGTTGTGCCAAAGCTGACTCTCTGCAAGGCTCCTCCTGCAAGCTTCGCACCAGCAAAACTCAGAAGCTCCAGTAACCAGAACACGCTCCAGATCCCCAAATGGGATTACAAGATGAAGAAGCTGGAGAGGCAGGAGAGGCAAAGGCTGCTAACACTGACGAGAAGGAAGTGAAGAGTACGACAGACAAAACAAAGCAGGTTATGATTCTGTGAAACTTACACACGGAAGGTGAACGTATCTTGTTGAAAATCCTTCCCATACCTCTCACAAACCATTGTCGCAGTGCTAGAAAACTGAAAATGCGATATGAATAGAATAAGAACACTTTGCTTGGTAAGATTGCTGACATTGGTCAACTCGTTGCCTTGTTTCTACCCGATTTCATTCATTGTGTGTACTTTGTGGGAGCCATTAGATCACAGAGGGAAAACATACACATCCATAATTCTATTTTAAATTATTGCAAAGATGCAGATGCATTTTTATTTCTGGTTTTCATGTTGACTGCTGTTTTCATGTGTTATACTGCATTAAAAAACATGTGACAGAGGAGCAGCCATGCACAAAGTGTTAGGGTGTCAGTTTACTGGAAAAAATGTAAACATAAAAAACTGATGAATTTTATGAGACAACAGTTGGTCCTATGATATTCTAGAGGGTTATTTTTTTTCTTTGCACCATGCATGCAAAGTCACACATCAGTGGCAAAATTCACTTTTCTGTAAAAAAAAAAAAACTCAGGTATAAATTCTTTAGACCAATTTTGTTTTAAGTCCGAGAACAACAAACTGTAAGGTCCTTCTCAGGTGAAGGTTTACTATCAAGGAAATATTGGTCATAAAGTGCAGCATTGTAAAGTCTGAGAATAAGACTTGAAAGAGAGCGATATCAAAGGGGGGGCATGTCAGAGCCAGTCAGGGGGGTTTAACAGGATGGAGCACTGACAGAGCTAGTCAAAGATTGCTTGTGGGTTTCTAAAGAAGACTGAAGCCAGGCAGTGCTGTCAAACATGTGGGACAAGGTCAAAGAAAGTCAGTCTAGACTGATGCAGAGCATAAAAGGCATTTTCAAGGAAGACAAGCTGCTACTCTATTTGACAGATGAGCTGAAGAGTGAGCTGGGGCTTTGTTACAACTTTGTGGAGAATCTGAAAAGCAGATCCAAAAATAAAGAGCTTATATTCTAAATTCTGACGGCTTGAGTCTTAAAGTTATCGAAACATAGTCTACTGTCAGCCGTGTCCCATGGCTCTGAGTGCTGGGGCGGTATGAAAGGTGTGAACTTGCTCTCAAATGACAGATACACTAAGAAAATTTCATTTCAAATATTAGCAGTGAAAAGCAATGTACAGATTTTTACAGATAACAATGAAAACCTTTTTTTTTTTTTTTTTTAAATAATCGAATGTAGCATTTTTCAGAATGGAAATCCAGACATGGGGGTGAGGAGTAACCAGTGCCTTGAATAACCTACCAAATAGATGATTTTAAAGATTCAGAAGAAAGCCTTTGATGCAATCCAAAACCAGGTGCATGCAAATCTTTAAAACTGTGTTTAAGCAGAAGAGTAGATAGAATTAGCATCGTAGTTAACGTCAGAGTTAATGGATGCTACATTCTAACTAAGCTGGCTAGCCAGGTAGAGCTAGCGGCTCCCTTTCATCCAAACATGGTCCCTACTGGTGCCAAAAACATTTCCACAGAGATTTTGGTAAAACTGTATAACACACATGTAATTCCTTCCCAATGACAGTGTTTCCGAACCGTGCTCTCAAAAAGCATTCAGCAATCTTGAGGACAGTCCCCGTCCTCAATTTCAGGATTTGCATCAAGCTACAAATTCCCACTGCCTCTGGTCACTCACTGCTTTATTCAGTCAGTGCTGATTAACAGAAACAACGACTAAGGAATGGAAAGAAATGGTCTTTTGGTTCCTCCAGGGGGACACACGCAGCAGCGATGGCCTGAATTCTGCCATCGCTGCTGCTGTTTGCAGAAACGTTGGCCGGGCTCCAGTAGGATGCCACAAGATTTGCTGGGCGGCTAGTGCCCTAAATCAAGGGAGAACATTCATAATACTGCCAGTCCAGTCAGGCTCTGGCCCCTATTGTGACTATTGTGGTCACAAACCTGGTGGTACTTTTTTTCCACAAAAGCTTTGGCTCGCCGTTCATGCGGCTGGGCGTTTTGGCGAAGCGTTCTGGCGATGGACCGTCTCCCACCGTCCCATGACGGGGTGCTTGATTTCATTTTGCATCCAGTTTGCAGTCATCCGTGCACCCCTGTTGTGCCTGTTTGCACAAGTCATTTCACAGTTGTACACTGAGGACCAAGTGACAAATACAAGGCTTGAAATTGGTTGTTTAGTTGCCAAAGAAATTATTTATGTGCAGTTAAGTAAAATTGATTTATGTTTAGTTAATCACTGCAGGGAAAATAAAAATAACATCAGTTATAATATAGTACTTTATGTGATTATTTTTGTATGTCCTATATGTTGTGGTCTGTATTGGATCAAAGGTGAAGAAGCTTCAGACTGAATGACTGAATGACTGGCCAGTGAAACATGCAAGGTGATGAATGGTCACTATGCCCGTTTTATCAGCGAAACTCCTACTTTTCTCTTTAAGGCTGGATCTCTGATGCATCAAAAAAACAGATGTTTGAACTGAAGACTGTAATACTTCCTGGAAACAGAACTTGAACAAACTGAATTTCATGCTCTGACCACAAGAAACAAACATCAATCATTTTACGACGCAATTGACATTGCATTCTCCCCGGGTAAATATACAATGTAAATATTGCAATGCACACTTGAATCCTGGCAGTTTTTCTACTTCCATCAATGAGTTTAACTTTAACTTGGAGATTTATAAACATCCTATGTATAACTTTGATCACAGATATTGAAGGGTAAGCCACACTGATGGGCAGTATAACAAGCAGTTTTGTGATGATCTAAGGTTGCTCAGCTTACCCTGCAGGTGTTCCAGAAAGTGTTTTTATATAAAAGATATGTTAAAATTCTGAAATAACTTATTCTTCATGTAGTCTTCTGTAATGATTTTGTCATACTTTGTACCAGTAGACCACTAGCGGAGCAGGCGGGGGGGCAGGGGGGGGGGCGGCCGCCCCGGGCCCACTGCTCCGTGGGGGCCCACGCTGAAGAGGAAAAAAAAAAGTGTTCTGAATAAAATAAGGAAAGTTGGACTATATAACAATTGCGTTCATAAGGATAAAGTTGTTTAAAAAATAAAAATGAAAGAAATATTCCCTTCTCCCCTTGTGTGTCTGCCTGTCATGCACGGGTACGTTCGCGCATGTTGTCTGTTTACTTTTAAGCCTGATTTATGGCTCTGAGTTACACCAACGCAGAGCTTACGGCGTAGGGTGCGCGTCCACGCAACCCTACGCCGTAAGCTCTGCGTTGGTGTAACGCAGAACCATAAATCACCCTTTAGCCAGTTGTCGCATCAGAGGCGATGAAGATCCGGCTGAATGTTAAATGTGTACCCCCCCCCCGGATGGAAATATGTTTTGTTGTTGTGGTTCTCACCGCTGGATGAAACCATCATTGGTAAGCTGTCATAATATTCATTATTTCTGATAACATTGGCATGACGCTGAATATATTGCCTTTCCTATATTGTTTGTTGCTGTTTGACCGCCGTGTCGCTCGGTCATTGTGTGAAATACATGTCGTCGCACATTGTAAACTGTTGTCGTGGAGGTTGAACACGTGTGTCTGAATTGTGCTACTCGGCGAATCTGACATCTATGGCTAAGATGAAAACTTAGCCTTAAAAATAAAAATATCCCCACGATAAGTCATAATTATGAGATAGATAGTCGAAATTATGAGATAGAAAGTCGAAAGTATGAGATAGAAGTCATAATTATGAGATAAAAAGTTGAAATTATGAGATAAAAAGTTGAAATTATGAGATAGAAGTCATAATTATGACTTTTTATGTCATAATTATGACTTACCGTGGGGATATCTTATTTTTTTCTTTTACTGGCGGAAATGGGCGTCCATAGACATCACTGAATGTCATTTGATTTTTATCTCCAGTTTGATAGTTATATCTTAAAGTCTGCATTAGGCTTATAATTAGGTTTGACATAATGACTGGTAAATTCCTGGTGCTGAAACCTCATGTGATGGTTCTTCTGACCGTGTCGCCTGCGTGCTGTGGTTGTGTGTCAGAGGGGCTGATCTGTGGCATTTTTTTAGCGATTATGTTTTAACGGGGATGCTTAGGCCACAAGGGCCCATCTAGAATGCTTCACCCACCCTAGGCTGGGACCCCTGCTCCGCCCCTGCAGTAGACATATAATGGTTGTTGCACTGACGGAAACATGTTCTCCAGCATAAAGATGCAATGCATTGAATTAAAATACAAAGAAACACTGCTGCCAGTTTTAAAACTGCTTCATGTAAAACTTCCGTGTCCCTGCACCTCACTGTTTACTTGATATGATGATAAAGATCAACATAGCATGTAATGTGTGTCTGACAGATGGGGCTTCTACCTTCAGTGCTGGAGAGCGTGGAGAGTCGTGCACGTGAGCCTTGTGAGAGTAAAATGGCTGCCAGGCTGTCACGTGCTGCAGTTCCTCTAACAGCCACGGGAGGGCGCTCACGACATGCTGCAGGCCGACTTCCTGGAGACAATCACAAGGACACACATGCGACCTGCACATGCACACACGTCCAGTAATTAGAAATGATCTCATGAGATTATTTGTTGTTCTCCTCCGCGTCTTTTCTGCAGCACTAGAAAGCTGTCTGCTGCTGCTTAATTACAAACTCTGTCATCTGTTTCAACATATAAATAAATAACGCTTACAATTAGTTACCGCTCCTGCAGTGTGTCTTGGTTTCTCTATAGGTCAGGCACACACACACACACACACACACACACGCACACGCACACGCACACGCACACGCACACGCACACGCACACACACACACAGTATAGTTCCAAGCGTGAAATTCATATTCATAGTTGGAAAAACACTGTTTAAACAACGGATGTCACTTGAACTGCTGGATTTGATGTGCTTATTATTATTATTCATTTGTATAGCAAAGTAATATTTATAATACTAATCTAAAACTGTATTGATAAAAAATATTGTGGTTTTACTGGGAGTGGTGTCACAAAATATTGTTTTGTGACTGGCTGTGACAGGGATGATGTCTTATATCCATAAGAACTGATTTTAAATATTCTGTCAGCGCTTGGATTTGGATACAGAGTAATCAATTAAAAAGGACTATAAACAGATTTCAAAGTTTATTTAGACGGGACAATGCATATTCATGAACACTACATTAAGCAGTGTAAATACACCAGGTTTTAGCAGAATTGCTAGTTTCCACCCGCAGTCCCCACAAACAACCAGACACACTCACACTCACACCTACGGCGGGCAATTTAGAATGATCAATTTACCTAGCATGCATGTTTTTGGACTATGGGAGGAAACCGGAGTACCCGGAGAAAACCCACGCAAGCACGGGGAGAACATGCAAACTCCACACAGAAAGGTCCTGCTGGGCCTGGGAGTCAAACCGGGAACCTTCTTGCTGTGAGGCAACAGTGCTAACCACTAAGCCACCGTGCTGCCAAATCATCTACGGACACCAAATGCATTTATACATCAATGACCAGCAGGTGAGAACTGTGTGAACATTCTCAAACGGGGACTTATAGTGCCTATTGTGCAGCAAATCTTCTGATTGATTTTCGGGAATTTTGAAAGTCTTGAAGAGCTCCACAGGTATTGATGTGTCAAACAAAAGGGAAAGGCCTGTCCTTCGCCTCTCCATGACTCTTGCTTTCAAAAAGTCCAAATGTGTTTTCTTTCAGAACCATTCCACCCCTGTTTTTGTTATTAAAGCCTTACATGCACTGCAGGGACACTCTCAATAGTGTCAATTCAACGGCAACTATACTGAGAATCAAAACCCAAGATCAGACAATCTAAAACCCAGAATCTGTAACCAAGACACCAAGAACCAAGATCATCGTGCCGTATTATACTTTTCTTTTCTCGCCATCAGTTCTAAAAACATCTTGGTTTTAAAACCATTTTTCACGGTTACACTTTTTCTTTTTGCAGTTTAAAAATGAGTGTCAAATCAGGGCTGAGTCAATCTACCGCAAGGGAGCGGGACATAACCGACATCTAATTGGCTCACATTGGATCTCATTGGCTACTCAATTACTCATTGACAGAGGTAAGTTGTTAATGTAATTTGCAACTTTATAAATTACATTAACAACTTTATCGTATATGATAAGTAAGGGATGAAAGGAATGCAAGGGAAGCCTTCCCTCATATCAGACATCTCATATCAGTCCACATCACAGCTGTCTTTAGACTGTTGTGCTTCTAGCTCCACTAGATATCATCATGAGCATGAATATTAATGAAGTTAGACTCCTGAATAAATATCTTCTGCACTTCTAGTATGGGGTATGGTGTAGTGGGTTACATAATTCACTTAGGAACCCTCTGCGGGTTAATGTGGTTCCGCCCGGATAGGGCGCAGTGACGGACGTTACGCTTCCCGTTCAGTGTTGTTGTGGTTTGAATGGCTGATGTTAATAAACGGCTCGCGCCGGCTTTCAACATTCATACTCCGCCTCCGACTCCCGTTCTTCGGCACCACACTGGTGACCCCGACGTCAGTCTCGCTGAAGACTCAGAGACTGAACCGAACATGGCAAACAACGCTACTTTTCTGAAGTTGCCGGAGTTTTGGGAGACATCAGCGGCGGCATGGTTCGCCCAGACCGAGGCGCAGTTCGCGCTCCGCAACGTCACAGACGACGATGCGCGCTATTACCACGTTGTCTCGGCGCTGGGGAGTTCCACCGCGACCAGGTCGGTGAGTTTCATCACCACCCCTCCAGCCCGGAATAAATATGAGGCTTTTAAAGCTTACCTCCTCAAGACTTTTGAGCTGTCGCGGGCAGAACGGGCCAGACGGCTGTTTGCAATCCAGGGACTTGGGGACAGCAAACCTTCCGAGCTGATGGAGGTGATGTTGAACCTGCTGGGTGCAGAGGAGCCCAACTTTCTTTTTGTTGAGCTGTTCCTCCGCCACATGCCTCCTCGCGTTCAGACAGCTCTGGCCAACACTGTTATTACGGAGCCCCGCGCCCTGGAGGCTGATCGTTTTTTCCTGGCTGCTCAACGTTGCACCCCGGAGGTGCTGGCCCTGACACGCAGCTATACACCTGCGGGTGGCGACACGCCGACCAAGAAGGGACTCACTGCTGCTGACGGCGGCGCCGGCTCTGGTATGTGCTATTACCATGCACGCTTTGGCGCTAAGGCGAGCAAGTGCCGTCCCCCCTGTACCTACGCGGCGGGAAACGCCAGAGCCTGCGCTCAGTAGCAGCCGTGAGCGCAGGCACGACGAACCGGCTGTTGTTTGTCCGAGACGCCATCTCTGGACTCAAGTTCCTCTGCGACACCGGCGCACAGAGGAGTGTGCTGCCGGCTACGGCGGACGACACCGCCGGTGGTTCCCAAGGGCCGCCACTGACGTCTGCAGACAACACCCCTATCCGCTCCTACGGCACGAGGACCGTGGACTTGTGTTTTGGGGGTCAGCGATTCACGTGGGACTTTGTCACTGCTGACATATCTTTCCCCCTCGTCGGCGCTGATTTTTTGTGCGCGCACGGTTTGCTGGTGGACGTCAAGAACGGCCGCCTTGTTGACGCGCTGACCTTCTCCACGATCGCGTGTGTTTCTGGGGAGGCGACCTGCAGTGGGCTCTCCGGCTCGCTCTCGGAGGGGGACAACTACCAGATCCTCCTCGGTGAGTTTCCCAGCCTGACTGAACCCACCTTCTCTGCGGCCACGACCAAACATGGTGTGGAGCACCACATCGTGACCGAGGGCCCCCCGGTCCATGCTAGGGCCCGGCGGCTCAACCCCGAGAGGCTCGAGGTCGCCAGGTCTGAGTTCGCCAACATGGAGCGCCTTGGCATCGTTCGGCGTTCGGACAGCCCGTGGGCGTCGCCGCTCCACATCGTCCCCAAGCCAGGGGGTAGGTGGCGGCCGTGCGGCGATTACCGCCGTTTGAATGACGCCACTACTCCCGATCGCTACCCAGTCCCGCACATCCAGGACTTCTCCGTGCACCTGGCGGGTAAGCTGATTTTTTCTAAGGTGGACCTGGTGCGTAGTTACCACCAGGTCCCCGTGCGTCCCGCTGACGTCCCTAAGACGGCCGTAGTCACGCCGTTTGGCTTATTCGAGTTTCTGCGCATGCCGTTTGGACTTAAGAATGCGGCTCAGTCCTTCCAACGGCTGATGGACTCGGCGCTCAGGGACATGCCTTACGTTTTCGTCTACCTGGACGACATTCTCGTCGCCAGCTCCTCGGAGGGGGAGCACCTGGCGCACCTCCGAGGCCTCTTCACACGGCTCAGCGAGCACGGCCTCATCGTAAACCCGGCTAAGTGCCAGTTCGGGTTGCCCTCAATCCACTTCCTTGGGCACCTCATCAACAAGGACGGGGCCGCCCCCCTTCCGTCGAAGGTGGAGGCCGTTGCTGCTTTTCCCCGCCCGGATACCGCTGGGGCGCTCCGAGAATTTCTCGGGATGGTGACATTTTATCACCGGTTCATCCGCCGGGCGGCCCACACCATGCACCTGCTGTACGAGGCTCTCAAAGGCAAGTCTGCCAACCAGGCCGTCGACTGGACGGCCGAGAGGGAGGCCGCGTTCGAGGCCACCAAGGCTGCCCTGAGCCAGGCGGCTCTGCTGGCTCACCCGGCACCTGGGGCTCCGGTGGCAGTCACAACCGACGCGTCGGATTACGCCGTCGGCGCAGTGCATGAGCAGTGGGTCGGCGGCGCCTGGCAGCCGCTCGCCTTTTTCAGCCGCCAGTTGACCCCCAGAGAGCGCAAATACAGTGCGTTCGACAGGGAACTCCTGGCCCTCTTCCTGGCAATCCGCCACTTCCGTTTCCTCCTGGAGGGTCGGGAGTTTACGGCTTTCGTGGACCACAAACCCCTCACGTTCTCCATGTCTAAAGTAGCTGAACCGTGGTCTGCCCGCCAGCAGCGCCAGTTGGCGTTTATATCGGAGTACACCACCGACGTCCGACACGTCGCCGGTAAGGACAACGTGGTCGCGGACTGCCTCTCCAGGGCGGTTGTAGGGGCGGTCCAGTTGGGTGTCGACTACGCAGGCATGAGCGCGGACCAGGCCTCGGACCGCGGGATCCAGGCCCTCAGGGCCTCCGACACCGGGTTGCGCCTGGAGGAGGTCGCGGTCGGTGACTCGGGTGTCAGACTGTGGTGTGACCTCTCTACTGGCCAGCCTCGACCGCTGGTTCCTGCTGACTGGAGGCGGGGCGTGTTCGAGGCGGTGCACAATCTCTCCCACCCTGGCAGAAAGCCGACCGTTAGGTTGGTTTCTCAGAAGTTCGTGTGGCAAGGGCTGAAGAAGGACGTGAGGGCGTGGGTCGACGCGTGTGTGGCCTGCCAGCGGGCTAAGGTGCACCGTCACACCAGGGCCCCCTTTGAAACCTTCACTGTTCCCGAGCCGAGGTTCGACCACGTTCACGTCGACCTGGTTGGTCCGCTGCCCCCTTCGCAGGGCTTCACCTATCTCCTCACGGTGGTCGACAGGACGACCCGTTGGCCCGAGGCCATTCCCCTCGCCTCGACAACCTCTTCCGACGTGGCCCGGGCATTCATCGGGACGTGGGTTGCGCGTTTCGGGACCCCTTCCGACCTCTCCTCGGACCGCGGCCCGCAGTTTACTGCGGAGCTATGGAACGCGGTCGCGGACGGTTTGGGGGTCAAACTACACCGCACCACGGCCTACCACCCCCAGGCGAACGGCCTGGTGGACAGGTTCCACCGTTCGATGAAGGCAGCCCTCCGCGCGAGCTTAACGGATGGCAACTGGGTGGATAAACTCCCATGGGTCCTCCTGGGCCTGAGGTGCGCCCCCAAGGAAGACCTGCAGTCCTCTTCTGCTGAGTTGGTCTACGGGCAGACCCTGCGGGTTCCGGGGGATTTCATCCCGAGCGCCACTGCCCCCTGGTCGGCAGCCACGCAGCGCGCCGCCCTGCTGGAGGCCGCTGGGGCGTTCACGCCCATCCCTACATCACAGCACGGCTCCCCCGCCTTCAAGGTGCCCACCAGTCTGCGCTCGACGGATTTCGTGTTCGTTCGCCATGATGCCCACCGCGGCCCCCTGCGCCCTCCCTACGACGGGCCGTTTAGGGTCCTGCAGCACGGGGTTAAGAGCTTGGTTGTGGACATGGGCGGTAGGCCTGAGACTGTCTCGGTGGATAGGGTTAAGCCGGCCCACGTGGACATTTCCCGGCCATTGGAGTTGGCACAAGCCCCTCGTAGGGGCCGGCCCCCTGGACCCTCGTCCCTGCCCCCGGTTGAGAGGCCCGCGCCGCTGTTGGCGCGTCGGCCCCCCGGATCTGCAGTTGGTGCGGCCGCACCTTCGACCCCGCCCCCCTCGACCCCGGTTTTTCGCACCCGTAGGGGTCGGGCTGTCGTTCCCCCGCGGCGGGGGGATTTTGACTATGGGTGAATTCTGGGGGGGCTGGTGTAGTGGGTTACATAATTCACTTAGGAACCCTCTGCGGGTTAATGTGGTTCCGCCCGGATAGGGCGCAGTGACGGTCGTTACGCTTCCCGTTCAGTGTTGTTGTGGTTTGAATGGCTGATGTTAATAAACGGCTCGCGCCGGCTTTCAACATTCATACTCCGCCTCCGACTCCCGTTCTTCGGCACCACAATGGTATCATTAGATCAGGAGGTCCCCTGCACCGGGATGATGGATCAAGAAATGGATTAGAGACCAGCGTGAATCAGAGGACTGCAGATGAAGTTCATGCAGGACATCACACTTCACTGAGATCTGTGCTGCTGGAGACGCATCTCCAACTAGGTTTCTCTTTAAGACAATAAAGACTTTAAGGGGGGGAGACGAACTCGTTGGTTATGTTTGCTAAACTCCCTAAACAGGTACTTACTGTAAACAGAGGTGTCAAGTAACGAAGTACAAATACTTCGTTACCTTACTTAAGTATACATTTTGGTTATCTATACTTCACTGGAGTAATTATTTTTCAGACGACTTTTTACTTTTACTCCTTACATTTTCACGCAATTATCTGTACTTTTTACTCCTTACATTTTAAAAACAGCCTCGTTACTCTATTTCATTTCGGCCTTTAAAAAAAACTATCCAGTTAAATTGCTCCATCCGGATAGAGTGAATTTGGTTGTGGTTGTTTCAGATGTTCTTGTCCAGTTTTGTTCTTACATCCGTTCCCTCAGATTCCTGCAACTAAACTTGGATGTACATTCCAGTAAAGGTTAGGATAAATGATAACATGCCTCTGAAGTTTGACTTTACAATACTTATAGACAACTAGTCATCATATCTGCTGCTCTCTGAAACACATGTTAATGCTCAATAGTACACATATATGGTTCTTTAATATATTTGCATTATACTAAGATGCATTCATTTTCAATGTCTTTTGTCCTTAATGGCTTTTTTCCCCCTTACATTACTTTTACTCCCAGGCCCAGCAGGACCTTTCTGTGTGGAGTTTGCATGTTCTCCCTGTGCTTGCCTGGGTTTTCTCCGGGTACTCCGGTTTCCTCCCATAGTCCAAAAACATGCATGCTAGGTAAATTGATCATTCTAAATTGCCCGCCGTAGGTGTGAGTGTGTCTGGTTGTTTGTGGGGACTGCGGGTGGAAACTAGAAATTCTGCTAAAACCCTGTGTATTTACACTGCTTAATGTAGTGTTCATGAATATGCATTGTCCCGTCTAAATAAACTTTGAAATCTGTTTATAGTCCTTTTTAATTGATTACTCTGTATCCAAATCAGAGGTGGACAGAGTACTCGACCCCAGTACTTGAGTAAGAGTACAAATACTACTGGTCAAAATTTACTCTGTTACAAGTAAAAGTAGCTCAGTCAAAATATTACTCGAGTAAGAGTAGAAAAGTACTTGCTTTTAAAGGTACTTAAGTATCCAAAAGTAAATGCTTTTAAATTTACTTTCAGTAAAAGTAAGAGTAAGAGTAAGAGTAAGAGTAAATTTCTTATTTTCCACATCAGTAAATTACTATATTTTTTCTAAATGAATTTAAGGATCTTTTAACTATTGTTTCTGAGAATTAACTCTTTGAAACCAGCTGCACTGTTGTGCTGCTTTTAGAACCACAATGTTATATAAAACCTGCAGAAACACCAAAAACAAATCAAATGAATGGCATCATAAGAGGACAGCAGATGATGCAGAGTTTATTAACAATCATGGACTGAAACCAAATGAACCTGCACCATCCAACTAAGTCTGGATCCCCCTCAAAGACCACTGTTTACAAAAAACTACATCTCTGCTTTCAATAACTCAATGTTGAAGTCACTTAACTTTACAGGAAGGACATGTACCAGTATAATATAGCAATATAGAGCATAACAAACTGTCTCCCAATGTCTGTCTCTGTGCCTGTCTCCCAATATCCGTCTAAAAATAGGATTTTAGGGAAGAAGATAAAAGAGCAGACCTGAAAGTAACGAGTACTTTTCAGCCTTCCTAGAAATTTACTCGAGTAAAAGTAAAAATATTTGTCTTGGAAATGTATTCAAGTAAGAGTAATAAGTACCAAAGAAATCTAATACTCAAGTAAAGTACAAATCCTCTGGATATGTACTTAAGTACAGTACTCAAGTAAATTTACTCCGTTACTGTCCACCACTGGAACCCAGTGAGTCTGTGGTGGAACCTGCGGCAGCTGCGCGGGGTCCAGCCAGATCCTCGCCCTCTTCCCCCTCTCAGGTAACCTCCTCTTCATCAGTCCACACCTCCATACTGCAGCTCCTGGATCTCCCTCCCAGTCGCCTCCTCACACTCTGGCCTCTTCTAGGGAGCTCAATGAGCTGCTGCATCTATGAAACCATGTTTCTTAGATTCTTTAACTCAACCTCCACCCTAATTACTATTACACACAACCTCAACCTTAAAAATACCCCTCCTCCACAATAAAACCTCTCATAGCTGTTCTCCTCTGAGGACTAGCTGCGATCTGTCCAAGCCACAACACATCAGCAGCAACTGTTCGTCTGAGGCGCTGGTTTTGAGACTCGTGTCATCGTGAGCTCACATAGAAAGTTGTAACTTTGGTTCTGTCAGTGATTATGAACGGTGCATTGTTCACATTTAGACCTCGAGTCTCCTCTAGTGCTGCCCATGACACTTAGGTCTTGTGTTAAAATACTCCCTAAAGTCCCGCTGCCCCTCCACACAGAACTTTCTCATTCCCTGAAACGTAAGTGAACAGTGAAAGATCACCAGGAACATGAGTAGACCAATTCCTTATTCTAACATGCAGCACCCTCATTCAGCAGCTACAATGTGTCTGATCCACTGAAATACATCTTTGGGACGTCTTTCCAGCCTTGAACAGCATGTCTTTTCTTGCTCCCTGTTAATATTAAATGATCATAGGTAATATATCATATATAACAGACTGTTCTTGAACGTTAGAAGGTGCTGCTTCTGCAAAGAGTCAACTCAAAATGATCTCGGTTCTAGTAAACGCTGCTTTCAGGAAACGTTTTGATTCATTTTGTTCTTCTTCTACTGCATGAACAAACATCCATGTAATGCATGTTGTTTGTACTTCTTAATAGATAGCATCATTTCAGAATCAGAAATCTAAAGTTTCCATCAGTGTTTATTTCTGTTTATCGAAATCGACATCTCCTCATTCTGAAGCTTCCTTAAAGGTTCTGTTTGAGCCCAGATGAGTTCTTGTGATCATTCAGCGTCGGTATCGGTCCGTCGTGCTCCCTCAGACAGACCTGTTGTCATCTCAGCTTCTCTGCAGATATCAGATAACTTTTTCTTTCCTCAACCACAAGAACTCCTGCTTTTCCCTCCCCTCTTGTAACAATGATGGATCACATTTCAGGGCTTATTTCAGAAATTACAGACACTCAGCTGCTGTTGCAATGGTTGTTATAATCTGTAAGTCAACAATATTGTGGCTAAAACATGCTAACCAGAGAAAATGTGGCCCCAAGAGTTGCATAAACATGAGCAAAATAAAAATGAAGTTAGCGAAAATTATGAGAGATATCTAGTATCCAGTTCACATCAAACCTGTTTCTGTGTAAATACATTCAGTTATATTGTAATAATCCCAGGAGATATGGCTTAAC